>NC_135954.1:99896019-100243464 GCF_053455715.1 Rhinoraja longicauda
CTGACCCACTGAGTTACTCCAGCTTTTTGTGTCTATCTTCGGTTTAAACCAGCATCTGCAGTTCCATGCTACACATAAAATATATATCCTTTGATTTTGACCTTTCTTTCTTCAGGTGCTTTTCTTACCAATTTGCTGATAAAAATCAACCCTCATCACCTGCATTTTCAGTCTCTCATCTATCCTCTCATCACCATCTGTGTGAAGTAGCTAAACCTTAGATGTAATACCCCCTAAGTTTAAGACTACATGGCGTGAACATGATGATGTTATTCTACGAACAAGAAAATTCAAAAAAGCCTGTTCCTTTGCTGGATCCAAAAATATAACATTGAAAAGCAAATGAAAAATTGAAGAAGAGACATTTTAAACCTTGAAGCCACCCTTTAAGATCTGGTGTTACACTAGAGCAGTGGGTACAGCGTTCTCACCCTATCTCCAGGCCTGACCATCGGTTCCTGCTTGCTGCCCAGTTTGTGCAGAATGTTGTAGGCCACTTTCATACTCCTCGTCCACAGCTTCCCTGATGGTAAGAAGCAAAAGCAATTCATTATTAACTGGAAAAGCCACAAATAAGCATTATCCCTCAACTCGAAAGGGATGAAATCCTTGGTGCCCCATGTGGAAAACTCCCAAAGGTATTTATAGTTCACATCAAAAAATCAACACAAAACAGAGGCATGAACACTCAATAGATCATGCAAAAAGAGTGAAGAGAGAGGATCTCCCATACAAAATCAAAGCACCACACGCTCAAATTACGAGATTTGCCAAGAACCCAAGAAAATATGGGCAGCAATATGACACCAGGCCTCTCAATTCAGCCCCACCACTCAACATGATCATGCTGATCTATGTTGGCCTCGACTCCTCTTCTGAGCCAGTTCATCGATCTTTCAAATATTTATCCATCTCCACATGTGAGTGATGAAATTTCCACACACCAGTTTTAAATAACTGGCCCCAGAGCTTGTAGCTGTGTTCCCTTAATTGTGATTCCCCAGGTGGTAATGACAACCCAACATCTTCCATGGCAAGCCTGCTCAGTATCTAATATGCTTGAATAAGGTTACCCGTCATTCTTCTAAACTCCAAGAATGAAATTAGAGTAGCAGACACAATTAGAACTTTCAAAAATTAAAACCCTAAAACCTAATTGAAAATAATTCAATTAAACGAACTAAAAGGAAACTTGCCCTTCTAAATTCAGCAATATCCACCACATATGTCTACAGAACTGCTGGAGTTTGCAAGCTCCGTAGGTATCAGCCAAAGTGCTGGCAAATCTGTGTATGTTTGTTCTTCTCTCACCCCTTGGACTCTATGATTCCAGAGAGCAGTCCAGATGCCTCAGGACTGGCATCAGCTGGGGAGTCCTAAATATCCAGCCAGCAATGTGGGTAAGACCCAGCAGCTTGCCATAAAGTGATACAGTGTGGAAACAGGCCTTTCGGCCCAACGTGCCCACACCGGCCAACATGTCCCAGCTACACTAGTCCCACCTGCTTGCGCCTGGTCCATATATCCCTCTAAAATTGTCCTATCCATGTACCTGACTAACTGTTTCTTAAACGTTGGGGTAGTCCCAGCCTCAACTACCTCCTCTTGGATCTTGTTCCATTCATCCACTACCCTTTGTGTGAAAAAGCTACCCCTCAGATTCCTATTAAATCTTTTCCTCTTCACCTTGAACGTATGTCCTCTGGTCCTCGATTCCTCTGCTCTGGCCAAGATATTCTATAAATCTACCCGATCTATTCCTGTCATGATTTTATACTCCTCTATAAGATCACCTCTCATCCTCCTGCGCTCCAAGGAACAGAGAGAGACCCAGCCTACTCACCCTCTCCCTTTTGCTCAGGCCCTCTAGTCCCCGTAAACATCCTCGTAAATCTTCGCTGAACCCTTTCAAGCTTGACTATATCTTTCCTATAACATGGTGCCCAGAACTTAACGCAATACTCTGTGAACACAATACAGTTGTGAACGAAACTGTCAGCCATCAGTGGCTCACCCAATGGCACTTCTTCTGTTTCCTTGGCGTGTTTGTGGTTAAAGTTTTGCGCTAAAAGCTAATGAATAATTTGCTAAGCAGCTTTCAAAGAAAACAAAATGAACAAATCAATTAACCTGGTCAATAATGCACAATCCTGAAAATTGTTAGAAGTGACCTTTGAAAGCAATAATATTTTGTCCATCATCTGCCCGGCATTCAGAATAGATGCAATTTCATGATAATTATCAAATTTCACCGATGCAAACAGATTGCAACCAAAATAGAAGTTAAGTGTTTAGTGAAACAGATTAGCCTAGAAATTCAATCATTTAGTGTACTTATTTGTGTGAAGTGCAATTGAATTGAAGTGTAAAATCGATCACAGCCACTTCCAGGTGCAAATACTGTACTGGGTGAAATTGAACTGCTCCCTTCCATCCACTGGATTATGATCTGAAGCAAAATATGTCGGCACAATTTAACCCTTATTCCCATAGGAGCTCCGTGGTAATTTAAACAAATCTTCTGTCACACAAGCCAATTCCAGTAAAGCTAAGAACTAACCTCATCCCTGTTGTTCAGGCTCTTTGCTCCCTAAATATTTCAATTCATTGCAGGAGTCTGGCAAAAGTGGGTGTTACAATTGTAAAAATGGTACAGATCCACCACCTTTGGTTCCAGAGCCATCCTGGATTATCCGTTTTGCCGGGCCAACAGAGGTCACAGCCTCCAAGAGAAGTCCAACAGTCCACCTCGGCAGCCGAGGAGCCCAGATATCACCCCCCAAAGTCGGTTTCAGATGTCGGCTGTGGGAACGGATCTTCAGTTTCAGAGACTTTGTCTAACTACAGATAGACTAGAGTATAATATCCTTCTCGCTTGCCCACTTCAAAGCAAATACTAGTATCAATCCATGAGCTGTAACGATAAAGATCTGTTTCTAGTCTTTCATTCTTAAGAAATCTTGGATTCCATATGAGCTTTCAGTATTTCACCTTTTCCCATCCTGATGTGAGCTGCTTAATGCTGTGATAAATATGTGTCTGATAATACCATGCACTGTCCATGGAAGGCAGGCTAATGCAACGATTTTACAAGAGACCTGGACAGATTCCAAAACAACATCCTCACAAGCGATCTTTGCCTTCCTTGCATATTTGTCACTGAAGCACATTTGTTATTTGCAAGGTTATCAGAGATCAGAATGAATCACACTGCATCACATTAAATTCTTAAAATGGAAGTCAATTACTACATGTCACTTAAATGACATTACCAGGCTAATGTTGTACAATTAGCTCCTTGTGCTGATTCACAAAAGCACTATTTTTGAGCATATTTTTCTTGCACTGAATCTCAACATTCCAAACCCTGTAATGGGATTTGATCAATGCAGTAAAGCCTGAAAAAGGCATGTGCTTGACTTTGTTTCTCCAAATACATAGTTCAAAATGATGAGACAAATTTGGATTTTCTTTTAAAATTGAATTCATTGCCTGTGTGCATATTTGAATATAATCACCAACAAGCTAGATAGTTTTAATTAAAGTCACTAAAGGTTTGCAGTCATTTTGATCTAATTGACCATTGAATCGATGTATGATACAATGCAACAAAAACAGATACAGGCCAACCACCAATTTTCTGGCACCCTTGTTTCCAGAGCCTTTCAGGATTATCCGTTTTGCCGGACCAACAGAGGTCAAGGCCTCTGAGAGGAGTTAAACGCTACAGAGATGGTCCGCTGAGGGGCCGAGATACCAACCCTCAAAGTCGGCCTTGGGAAGTCGGCTATGGGACCGGATCTGCCGGCTCCGGCTGGGCCAGAGTTCGCGAGCACCAGCTGCAGGGGCCGCGGTTGACCGACCGATCGGCGCGGAAGTCCCGATGAGGTTGAGATCACCCAGCCTAGTCGCCACATTTTCGGGGGGACTTCCAAAGGAAATTTCAAGTGCACTCTCATAAGCTTCCTTGGATTAAATGAGGTGCCGGATCCACCAGTTGCCAGAAAATCGGTGGTGGACCTGTACATTTTTCAGTAAAATATGGAAACTATTCTGGAAGAGGATGCGAAAAGATAGCTCACTCAGGAGATCAATGTCACAAAAACCAGGATCATAACTAATTTAAAATCTCAACCTCTTATCAGCTGTGTACCCTTCTGTTGATATTCTCTTACCATGACACAGTAATTGCTTCATCCAAGGCGATGTCTAGAAATAGTTGTAAACAATTTGATGTCAATTGCACACCAACAAAGAAGTCAAATTTAGCCACATTCTACAGAAACAGAACTGAGAATTCAAAAGGAAACAAAGGTTTCATTGATAGCAAAAACCAGTCCTTCTTATCCAATATCAAAATGAAACTAATTATTTCAAGGATCACCTCTCTGCTGAAAGTGGCTGATATGCAAAATCTCATCCGTAAACAAAAATCACCGCCACTACAAAATAGAGCTGAAATTAATATGCAGTAGCTTTAGTTTAACTGTACCAAAAAAAGGTTGTGTCGGGATTATTATTCCTTGATTAATTTTAAATGTCATCTGAAAGTGATGAATGGCAATGTACTTAATCAGACTAGTAATTACATTTATTGTGGACTCTTTACATCCCAAGAAATGGCTCAGGTTGCTATGGTGTCAGAGATCCATAGCATTGGTAGGCTGCAGTAACTCAGACCCTCAATTCACTTTAAACAGTTAACATCAGGCTTGGAAGTAGAACATACTCAATGGCGAATGGTATGTTGGCATTCATAGCGAGGGGATTTGAGTAGAGGAGCAGGGAGGTTCTGCTGCAGTTGTACAGGGCATTGGTGAGACCGCACCTGGAGTATTGCGTACAGGTTTGGTCTCCTAATCTGAGGAAAGACATTCTTGCCATAGAGGGAGTACAGAGAAGGTTCACCAGATTGATCCCTGGGATGGCAGGACTTTCATATGAAGAAAGACTGGATAGACTCGGCTTGCACTCGCTGGAATTTAGAAGACTGAGGGGGGATCTTATAGAAACTTACAAAATTCTTAAGGGGTTGGACAGGCTAGATGCAGGAAGATTGTTCCCGATGTTGGGGAAGTCCGGAACAAGGGGTCACAGTTTAAGGATAAGGGGGAAGTCTTTTAGGACCGAGATGAGAACGTTTTTTTTCACACAGAGAGTGGTGAATCTGTGGAATTCTCCGCCACAGAAGGTAGTTGAGGCCAGTTCATTGGCTATATTTAAGAGGGAGTTAGATGTGGCCCTTGTGGCTAAAGGGATCAGGGGGTATGGAGAGAAGGCAGGTACGGGATACTGAGTTGGATGATCAGCCATGATCATATTGAGTGGCGGTGCAGGCTCGAAGGGCCGAATGGCCTACTCCTGCACCTATTTTCTATGTTTCTATGTTTCTAATATACCTCACCCCCCCTAACTCCAAATGCAATTTGCATCCGGCGCAGCCTGAAATAGGCCCGCGGGATTTTTCTCTGGTTCAATGTCGGGAGCTACGACTGCCCCGGCGTGCAGCGGCTGCGTCTTCGCCCGCCCCGGATCGCGGGGCTTGGGTCGGCCCGCTGCGGACCTTTCACCGTCCGGCGCGGCCTGGAACGCGGCAAATTCAACAGCCTGACCGCGGGAGAAGACGGCAGGGGAAGAGAAAATACATTCTGGCCTTCCATCACAGTGAGGAGGGGACTGGAGGAGACTCACTATGATGGATGTTTCTTTTTTTTGTTTTGTGTTGGTTTGTGATTGTGTGTGTAATTGCTTATTTTTATTGCTCTTATTGTTGGGCTGTTGGTGATGAAATCTCGTCCAAAAGACTTGGTTTTTTTGGATGACAATAAAGGTTATTCTGATTCTGATTTGTTCCCTTCACTCTGAATCACCCCGTCTCCTCTTCATGGTTTATAGTGGTCCCTCAAAAACCCCGCTATCCCACAACCCACAAGAATGGCAGCAGACGGGGAGATGGATCGGTGCCGCCAGGACACAGGCCTTTAAGACGAAGATAACCCTGCTCTCTTAAGAACATTGAAACTTTGCTGGCATCAGAAACGTGGCGACTCTTTGTGTACTGTCTCGGTCTTATTACAATACAATAGACAATAGACAATACGTGCAGGAGGAGGCCATTCGGCCCCTCGAGCCAACACCACCATTCAATGTGATCATGGCTGATCATTCTCAATCAGTATCCCGTTCCTGCCTTCTCCCCATACCCCCTGACTCCGCTATCCTTAAGAGCTCTATCTAGCTCTCTCTTGAATGCATTCAGAGACTTGGCCTCCACTGCCTTCTGAGGCAGTGAACTCCACAGATTTACAACAATGACTTACAATCATTGGAATTTTGTACTTATCTATGGCTGTGCTTATCGATAGTATGTTTTTACTGGATTGTATGCAAAACAAAGATTTTCACTGTACCTAGGTGCATAGGTACATGCGACAATAAAGTATCATCTTCATCATCATCTGTCAAACTTCTTGTTTCTAAATGGTTGCTGTGGGAATAAAATAAGCTTCCCCTCTCTCTCTGGGGGAGTCCAGAACAAGGGGCCACAGTTTGAGAATAAGGGGTAGGCCATTTAGAACGGAGATGAGGAAGAACTTTTTCAGTCAGAGAGTGGTGAAGGTGTGGAATTCTCTGCCTCAGAAGGCAGTGGAGGCCAGTTCGTTGGATGCTTTCAAGAGAGAGCTGGATAGAGCTCTTAAGGATAGCGGAGTGAGGGGGTATGGGGAGAAGGCAGGAACGGGGTACTGATTGATAGTGATCAGCCATGATCGCATTGAATGGCGGTGCTGGCTCGAAGGGCTGAATGGCCTACTCCTGCACCTATTGTCTATTGTCTATTGTCTACCCACCTGCTGCTGAAAGGCTCGTTTCTATGCTGACTACTCCATGATTCAAAGACTTCAGTTTGCCCTTTCAGGAGAAATTATATGCTACAAGTAGACTGAGAGCATTGAGGTAACCCTTTGCACCTCAGAATAATCCTGGAGTAGCGATTTGTTTTGGCAGAGCAGAGTGGAACTTGATTGTGCTTCTTGTACTGATGCATTAAAGATATTTACTTTCAGAAAGAGCTTTTCTTTCCATTCATGTGCGATTACCTCAGATGGCCCTAAGGATCTCTAGCTAGTTCCCTCCACTTTTACATCTTCAATATGCTGAAGGTAGACACAAAATGCTGGAATAACTCAGCGGGACAGGCAGCATCTCTGGAGAGAAGGAATGGGTGACATTTCGGGTCGAGACCCTTCTTCAGTCTAATTTAAACCAGCATCTGCGGTTCTTTCCTCAATAAGGTAAATTAGGTCTATTCTTCAACTCCATCGGGGATTCCACCAGAAGACCTAGTGAGGTACATCGTGTGTGTAGCTCACAATAGACAATAGACAATAAACAATAGGTGCAGAAGTAGGTCATTCGAGCCAGCACCGCCATTCAATGTGATCATGGCTGATCATTCACAATCAGTACCCCGTTCCTGCCTTCTCCCCATACCCCTTGATTCTGCTATCTTTAATAGCTCTATCTAGCTCTCTCTTGAAAGCATCCAGAGAATTGGCCTCCACTGTCTTCTCAGGCAGAGAATTGCACTGATTTACAACTCTCTGACTGAAAAAGTTTTTCCTCATCTCCGTTCTAAATGGCCTACCCATTATTCTTAAACTGCCCCTGGTTCTGGACTCCCCCAACATTGGGAACATGTTTCCTGCCTCTAATGTGTCCAATCCCTTAATAATCTTGTGTTTCAATAAGATCCCCTCTCATCCTTCTAAATTCCAGCATATACAAGCCTAGTCGCTCCAGTCTTTCAACATACGAACGTTGGAAACATCAGGTCTGTCTCTCTTCCAACTGATGCAACCTGATCTCCAGTCTTTCACTGATGAATGAATGCCAACCTCCAGCAGACCACACAACCCACACTGCACTGGAGGTAAGAGCTTGCTGCTGCATTGCTGTGATGCGCGGCTGGAATTGTACACGCCCACTGCACAGCAACACTGAGGCACTTGAAGTCTTATCAACACTCCAACGTCAACCTTACAAAAGTCAAACTGACTGCACAATCATTCCTGTTTCATGTGTGGAAAGGAACTGCAGATGCTGGTTTAAACCGAAGATCAGACACAAAAAAGCTGGAGTAACTCAGCGGGACAGGCAGCATCTCTGGAGAGAAGGAATGGGTGACCTTTTGGGTTGAGACCCTTCTTCAGACTCTACAGGAGATAGACACAAAAAGCTGGAACAACTCAGCGAAACAAGCAGCATCTCTGGAAAGAAGGAATGGGTGATGTTTCAGGTTGAGACCCTTCTTCAGACTCAACCGGAGATAGACACAAAAAGCTGGAGTAACTCAGCGGGACAGGCAGCATCTCTGGAGAGAAGATGCTGAAGAAGGGTCTCAACCCATTCCTTCCCTCCAGAGATGCTGCCTGTCCCTCTGAGTTACTCCAGCTTTTTGTGTCCATTCCTGTTTCATATCTTGTTAATTAAATTCTGCTGCTCCCTGTCCAAATGGAAGGCCTTGAGCTAATTATTGGGAGGTGGCATGAGAATCCACAACTCCAATTCACAAATATCATGGTTTATGGAAACCCATCCTTGGACAATCAATAAATAATTAAACGCAAATAAATTCAACAGGACATATTTACTACAGGGTCCCTGGATGCATATACATGCCACCCTGATTCTACTGGTTCAATGTCTACAACCAGACCAAGAGAATAGCAGAAAGAACAAATCCATGAAATATTAATGTTAGATAACAGTTTTGATGATGTAGCATGTGCCTATACAAACATGATACGCATTTTATTAGAATTTTCACAAAGAATCTTAAACATAAACATCTTCCCGTCAGTGTTAATTTGCAATGGAATTTGCATGGTGTACAAAACTTGATACATCATATCAAACATGGTGGAATTCTTGCCACAGAGGGTATGGAGCCCAAGTCAATGGATATTTTTAAAGCAGAGATAGATTCTTGATTTTTACAGGTGTCAGAGGTTATGGGGAGAAGGCAAGAGAATGGGGTTAGATGGGAGAGATAGATCTTATGACCTTATAAATGCTATATTCCTTTTATCTTGGCTTCTCCTTGCTGCTAATAATTCAACACATTTATGGGCCTCAACCTATGTAAAGTAATAATCATCTGGAATAAAGAAGAGGAAAATTTACACAATGAGTGGCAGTTCCATGCCTAAATGGTCATGAAATCTTTTAAAATCATTCCAAGACGGTTGCACTATTCAATACCACTGCATTCCCAGAGTTTAGATTTAGTTTGGTTTAGAGATACAGCGCAGAAACAGGCCCTTCAGCCCAATGAGTCTGTCCCAACCGACGATCACACTAACACTATCCTTTTTTTCACAAAATGCTGGAGTAACTCAGAAGGGTCTCGACCCGAAACGTCACCCATTCCTTCTCTCCTGAGATGCTGCTTGACCTGCTGAGTTACTGCAGCATTTTGTGAAATAAATACCTTCGATTTGTACTAGCATCTGCAGTTATTTTCTTACACTAACACTATCCTACACACACTGGGGACAATTTATACTTATACCAAGCCAATTAACCTCCAAACCCGTACGTCTTTGGAGTGTGGGAGGACACAGGAGATCCCAGAGAAAACCCACGCGGTCACGGGGAGAACGTACAAACTACGTAGAGACAAGCACCCGTTGTCAGGGTTGACCCTGGGTCTCTGGCGCTATAAGGCAGCAACACTACCGCTACGCCACTCTGCCGCCCTGGACGATGATGGACAGGGAAAACCGATCACTCCTTCTTCAAAGCGAAAACATTCTTTGACAAATTCAATTGGGTTTTTGTTCTAATCATATAATTCTAGATAATGAAGCAGGCAACAAAAAGAACAGGAAATGCTGGAAATAGCCAGGCTTCGTCCGTGTGAAGAGTCGTAGAGATGATGTAGGAAACATCGGGTCTGTCTCTCTTCCAACTGATGCAACACGACCTGCAGAGTATTTACAGCATTTTCCATGTTTTTGGCTTTATTATTATTTTAGATTGACAACATCTGCAGTTTTTGTTTTCATGCAACCAAAAGAGCTGGACCACACATATCTTAGTACCGTATGTAAGAATGTAGAGGGGTTTCCCATTCGTGTCCATGGTTGTCAGGCAAGGTGCTTTTGGAGAGATGGTGCCCCAGCGTTGCAGAGCTGCCTCCAGTGAGGGTGGCCAGTTAGTCACTACACCCAGCTGCTCTCCCCGGATGGCCAACATCGGGGCTCCTTCTGGCCGTGGCTGGTTAGGGTCTGGATGTTGAACTGCAAGAGATGTTACAGTTTAGAGTTTCGTCCAAGTCCCTGAACTTCAGTTCAGTTCAGTTGAGTTTATTATCATGTGTACCGAAGTACAGTGAAAAGCTTTTGTTGTAAGCTAACCAGTCAGCAGAAAGACAATACATTACTGCATTTGAGCCATTCGCAGTGTACAGATACATGATAAGGGAATAATGTTTAGTGCAAGTTAAAGGTAGTAAAGCCCGATCAAAGAAACTCAGAGGGTCACCACATCCACCGTGAGGGGGGGGGGGAAGAACAAAGGGGGCCGGCGTTGGAGGCCTGCCGTGAGGGGGGGGGGGGGGAGAGGAACAAAAGGGGACCTGGCGCGGATACTCTGTCAGCGCCATATGTGGCGTCTATTTACATACCTTAGGTATGCAAGCAAAGAATTTCCCTGTGACAGTAAAGTATTCAATTCAATTCAATTCAAAATCTGAAAGACTGATCAGCACAACCAGTGCACCGCGGTCTCGAGTGCCCTGTGACGCAGAGTAAGAACATTTATCATTCCCCAGCAGTTGCACTAGGAATTCTGCCCATTGAACCTGGCAAGTGCAAGTCCAGCATTATGGGTGGTTACGGGTCTAACACTGGTTAAAGAAGGAGGAACGAAAGAGATCACAAAGGAAGAAAAAAACTCAAAATCGTGTGTTTGAAGCAATCAGGAGACTGAGAGCTGGAGATGGTATGTAGGTTAATTGGCTGGGTAAATGTAAAAATTGTCCCTAGTGGGTGTAGGATAGTGTTAATGTGCGGGGATCGCTGGGCGGCACGGACTTGGAGGGCCGAAAAGGCCTGTTTCCGGCTGTATATATATGATATGATATGATATGGCCACTGAACTGAAGGGTAACAGACCCTGGCATGGATTAGGACAGGAACGAATGCCTTTCCAATAGATTTTAACATCACTCAGTCTTTGCACATGAACTCCAGAACCATCAGCTTTTTAGGCGCTCGTGTATTTATAGTGATTCCAAAAAAGAGTATGTAGGAAAAAAACTGCAGAGGCTGGTACAAATCGAAGGTATCACAAAATGTTGGAGTAACTCAGCAGGTCAGGCAGCATCTAGGAGAGCATCTAGACCCGAAACGTCACCTATTCCTTCTCTCCTAGATGCTGCCTGACCTGCTGAGTTCCACCAGCATTTTGTGATACCAAAAATAAGAATGAAGTACTCATCAGACTGCGCTTACCTTCCAGTAGTTCTTCAAAATCGTCAACAAAGAATTCCCGTAATGGCGGCCGCTTTGGCCGTTTCAACGTGTTCACAAGTTGTTGGATCTTCGCAGAGACGCGGCTGCTGACTGGGACTCCTACACAGGAGGATTCAAATAATCAATTGGGTTAGTTAGGATCAGGGTCTGTCTACTCCTGTCAGGTCGGTGTGTCAGTGTCGCACAGCTGGCACAACTATTCCAGCACGTTTTCACCATGTTTACAATTTTAAATATATACTTCATTCACAAACAAATATAACCAGGAAATACAGTAAAATGAGATCACCTCTTTCCTGTCATTCACTCAGTCATCAAACCAACGTGTGCTGTTACAATACATCGACGGCACACATGTCTCCTCTTTAAGCAATACTTCGATAAGGTGTTTACACTTGCGGTCTACACGACCCAACGCCTCAGTGACACGTTGAGGCCGAACCTTAGATGGAAGTCCTTTACTACAAATGCTTTGTGGTAGCCACAGCAAGCTTCAGTGCATCCCTCAGCACACAGCTCGCTAACCTTGGAATGCACCAGTTATCTGCATTCTTTACCTATCTGGACAGAATCTAGAAACATTGTGGCAAAATGTGCTGTTCGTCAGTGACTCGACTGAATAGTTATAATTTTGAAACAGGCTCTTGCAATAAAGGATGGCCCGACTGAAGAAAGCTGGCCTTAGTGCTTCAAAACAGCATAGAGTCATACAGCATGGAAACAGGCCCTTCGACCCAACTTGCCCACACCGGCCAACATGTCCCAGTTGCATTAGTCCCACCTGCCCGCATTTGGTCCATAGCCCTCCAAACCTGTCCTATCCACATCCCTCTGAAGTCTGAAGAAGGGTCTCGACCCGAAACATCACCCATCAGTCTAAAGAAGCCTCTCGACCTGAAAGCCACCCATTGATCAGTCTGGAGAAGGGTCTCAACCCGAGACGTCACCCATTCCTTCTCTCTAGAGATGCTGCCTGCCCCGCTGAGTTACTCCAGCATTTTGTGCCTACCTTCGATTAAAACCAGCATCTGCAGTTCTTTCCTACACTATCCATATACCTCTATAACTGTTTCTTAATCATCGGGATAGTCCCAGCCTCAACTACCTCCTCTGGCAGCTTGTTCCATGTATCTACCATCCTTTGTGTGAAAAAGATTACCCCTCAGATTCTTATTAAATCTTCTCCCCTTCACCTTAAACCTCGTAAAAAAATCAAAGATAAACATATGCTGATACCAGGCGGACAGAAAGCACTGGAGTAATTCAGCCGGTTAGGCAGCATCTCTGGAGAACGTGGATGTGTGACGTTTCGGGTCGGGACTATTCTTCTTCTGCACCAGGACTAGAGGATGCACTGCCTTTGTTGCTTTTCCTATCAGCAGGAGGAATGGATAGGAAAGGTTGCGCGGGATATGGTCCAAACACGGCCAGGTGGGACTAGTATGGCCGACACAGTGGCGCAGCGGTATAGTTGCAGCCTGACAGTGCCAGAGTCCCGGTTTGGATCCTGACTACGTGTGCTGTCTTAAGGGAGTTTGTACATTCACCCTGTGGGCTTTCCTCCGGGTGCTCCGGTTTCTTCCCACACTCCAAAGATTGTAAATTGTCCCTGGTGTGTGGTGTGATCGGTGGACGGAGCGGACTTGGTGGGCCGAGCGACACTGGAGAAGTGGTAATGGAGAACAAAGAAACAGCAGATGAACCGAACACATTTTTTTTAACGTCAGTCTTAACAGCGGAAGACACCAACAATGTCAGACTTTTCAGTCAGAGAGTGGTGAAGGTGTGGAATTCTCTGCCTCAGAAGGCAGTGGAGGCCAGTTCGTTGGATGCTTTCAAGAGAGAGCTGGATAGAGCTCTTAAGGATAGCGGAGTGAGGGGGTATGGGGAGAAGGCAGGAACGGGGTACTGATTGAGAGTGATCAGCCATGATCGCATTGAATGGCGGTGCTGGCTCGAAGGGCTGAATGGCCTACTCATGCACCTATTGTCTATTGTCTATTGTCTATAATGTGCCAAACATTGAACAGAACCAGGGGGCAGAAGTGAGTGCAGTCGCTATTATTGAGGAGAAGGTGCTTGGGAAGCTGAAAGGTCTGAAGGTGGATAAGTCACCTGGTCATGATGGACACCACCCCAGGGTTCTGAGAGAGATAGCTGTAGAGGTTGTGGAGACATTACTAGTGATCTTTCAAGCATCACAGGTCAAGAATGGTTCTAGAGGACTAGAAAATGAAACATGGAACCACACTTTCAGAAGGGAGCGAGGCAAAAGAAAGGAAGTAATAGGGCTGTTTGTCTGACTTCTGTGGTGGGTAAAATTTTAGAGTCCTTTATTAAGAATGAGGTTTCTGAGTACTTGGAAACACATGATAAAATAGACCAGTCAGCATGGAATGGGGTTGAGAGAGAGAAATAGGTCAGCATGGAATGAATAGCGGGGTACATTCGTTGGGCTGAATGGCCTAATTCTGCTCCTAAGTCTTATGGCATACAGCTTGATTGTGCTCATGCAGAATATGATTTTACCTGGAAAGCACGCAAACCAAGATTTTCACTGTATCTCAATATCCGTGACAATAATTAACTCATACCAGTGCCTCTCCAGTGAAATCTCAGGCAATACCTGCACCCACAATGACAGTAAATCAACTACCAAGGAGCAACTGGATCCGCACACGCAACCTGATGAATTTGACACTTTCAGATCTAATGCTTGTGGGATATAGGTTTCTCTGCCACACAGGTAAATTACAATAGACAATAGGTGCAGGAGTAGGCCATTCAGCACTTCGAGCCAGCACCGCCATTCAATGTGATCATGGCTGATCATTCATAATCAGTACTAGGCATTTATGATTTATTATGTTACTATTTCTCCTCTCAACAGACCCCCCCCCCTCAACCCACAGAGCTCCTCCAGCAGTTTGTTTGTTTGCTGACATGGGTAATTGTTGTGGCCACTTTGCAGAGGACTAAGGACTGGAGGATTGCTTGAGAGCAGAAATGAAATCATGCTGAACCACTAACGATTGGGAATTCTAGCATTGAAATACCTTCATACTTGTTAGAAGGATCAGTTCAACAATAAAAATCGGCATCTAACATATTAAAAGAACGTGATGGCCGCATTTGGAATATCGTGAGCAATTTTGGGCACCATATCTGAGGAAGGATGTGCTGGCTGTGGAGAGGGTCCAGAGGAGGGTTACAAGAATGATCCCAGGAATGAGTGGGTTAACCTATGATGAGCATTTGTCGGCACTGGGCCTGCACTCGCTGGAGTTTAGAAGAATGAGGGGGGTGACCTTATTGAAATATCCAGAATAGTGAAAGGCTTGGATAGAGTGGATGTGGAGAGGATGTTTCTACTAGTGGGAGAGTCTAGGACTAGAGGTCATAGCCTCAGAATTAAAGGACGTTTGTTCAGGAAGATAAGGAGAAATATCTTTAGTCAGAGGGTGGTGAATCTGTGGAATTCTTTGCCACAGAAGGCTGTAGAGGCCGTCAGTGGATTTTTTTAGGCAGAGATAGATAGATTTTTCACTAGTACAGGTGTCAGAGGTTATGGGGAGAAGGCAGGAGAATGGGATTAGGAGGGAGAGATAGATCAGCCATGATTGAATGGCAGAGAGGACTTGATGGGCCGAATGGCTAATTCTACTCCTATCACTTATGACCTTATGATAGCTGGCAATTCTTGGCAAAGTGTGTTTGCACCTTTCTTGTAGTGTCTGCTTTATGCTAAACTGTATTAATAGTAACCTACCAATCTCCTGGCTATTCTCTATGTAAAGGCATATTTGAAAATTCTTGATATGGAAAATAATGCAAGGATGCCAAACAATAATTCCATTGCTGTTTCAAAAAAAAAAGAATCATTGTTGGCTAAGCATAACAAAATATTGGCAATGAGATGCTGGCTGTTGTGGTATTGCACTAAAATTAAACACAGCTGGCAATTGTGACAAATGCTTTTTAAAAAAAACTCTGATGTAAAACCTTAAAAGATCAATATGATTCATGTGGAAGTGGACAATATCATTAGAAATGGCAGTTCAGTTTGTACTGCTGATGATTTTAGTTTAGTTTAGTTTAGAGATACAGCAGGGAAACAGGCCCTTCGGCCCACCAAGTCCATGCCAACCAACGATCCCCGCACATTGACACTATACAAAACATAGTAGGGACAATTTATTAATATACCAAGCCAATTAACCTACAAACCTGCACGTCTTTGGACTGTTGGAGGAAACCGGAGCACCCGGAGAAAACGCACGCAGGTCACGGGGAGAATGTACAAACTCCGTACAGATAGCACTCATGGTCAGGATCGAACCTGGGTCTCTGGCACTGTAAAGCAGCAGCTCTAATGTTGCACCACCGTGCCACCCCTTGCGAGTGTTTTCGTGATCTCACTGCTCTCTGTGCATACCAATTAGATTATTATGCAAAATATTAACCGTCTTGGGAACAGATAAAAGAAGTGTTCTCGGTGACTTTTTTGTTTGATTTCCAGGAGCAGTTCAACAAACTAGTACAAGATGCCGGTTCCATCTCACAATCATCAATGGCTATTGTTCCCCGCAACCTTAAAATTAATTTCAGGCTATGTTAATCTTCATCAATGGCTAGTGTAACTTGGCATGAACTATTTCTGTTGCAATTATAAAAGGTATTTTTACAGTTATTGTGCAAATGAAGTTAGAACTATCAATGGAACTTAGACAATTATAGTTTTAGTTTTAGTTTCAGAGATACAGCATAGAAATAGACCCTTCCGCCCACCGAGGTCATGCTGACCAAAGATCATCCGTACACCAGTTCTATGTTAGACCATTTTCCTATCCTACACAGTAAGGATAATTTACAGAAGCCAATTAACTTGCGGCACGGTGGCGCAGCAGTAGAGTTGCTGCCTTACAGCGAATCCAGCGCTGGAGACTCAGGTTCGATCCTGACTACGGGCGCCGTCTGTACGGAGTTTGTACATTCTCCCCGTGACCTGCTTGGGTTTTCTCCGAGATCTTCGGTTTCCTCCCACACTCCAAAGACGTACAGGTATGTAGGTTAATTGACTGGGTAAATGTAAAAATTGTTCTTAGTGTGTGTAGGATAGTGTTAATGTGCGGGGATCACTGGGCGGCGCGGACCCGGTGGGCCGAAGGGCCTGTTTCCGCACTGTATCTCTAAATCTAAAAAAATCTAAAAACTTACAAACCTGCACGTCTTTGAAATATGCAAGGAAATCAGGGTACCCAGACAAAACCCACATGGTCCCAGGGAAAATGTACAAACTCAGAACAGACAGCACCCGTAATCAGGATCGAACCCAGGTCTCTGATGCTGTAAGGCAGCATCTCTAACGTTGCGCCACTGTGCCGAACCAATGGAAACTGAACTAGTAAAATCCAAATGTTGTCCTCCGAGTCACACACCATTCTAACCTGGAAATATATCCCTTCATAGTGGCTGGGTCAAAAATCCTGGAACTCTCCCCCTAACTGCAGACATCCACACCTTGAGAATTCCAGTAGCTCAAGAAGGCACCTCGCAATCACCTTCTCAAGGACCACCATGGATGGGAAATTAAATGCATGCTCAGCCTGTGAAGCACACATCCATTGAATTAATTTAAAAAAATAATAGGTATTGTATTTTCCTTTGAATCAGTCCATGAGCCAAATCTGAAATGTTGGTAAGTACCATCCATAACAATCACCAAGAGATGGCAGGAGTTCAAAACGCGGAGAAGCACCCTACTGCAGACTAACAAGAAACATCATGTTTATGATAGAATTACACTACCCAGCTTTCTCTCCTTGAAAAGGAATTTCTGTATACGGTCCAACATCCAATTCTGGAGCAAGTTCACCATCACGTTTTTCTAATATTCACTGCTATCATCCGGAATGGCGGGACTATCATATGTTGAAAGACTGGAGCGACTAGGCTTGGATACACTGGAATTTAGAAGGATGAGAGGAGATCTTATCGAAACGTATAAGATTATTAAGGGGTTGGACACATTGGAGGCAGGAAACATGTTCCCAATGTTGGGGGAGTCCAGAACAAGGGGCCACAGTTTAAGAATAAGGGGTAGGCCATTTAGAACTGAGATGACGAAAAACTTTTTCAGTCAGAGAGTTGTGAATCTGTGGAATTCTCTGCCTCAGAAGGCAGTGGAGGCCAATTCTCTGAATGCATTCAAGAGAGAGTTGGATCGAGCTCTTAAGGATAGCGGAGTCAGGGGGTATGGGGAGAAGGCAGGAACGGGGTACTGATTGAGAATGATCAGCCATGATCACATTGAATGGCGGTGCTGGCTCGAAGGGCCGAATGGCCTCCTCCGGCACCTATTGTCTATTGTCAACATGGACTTTAAGAATTTTCCCTGTTTCACAGAGGTAGAGTTGAGCTTTCTCAACAATACCCAACTTCCCCATGTCTCACCTTGTTTGTCAGTCTCAATACTATCACTTCTTGCACCATCTGCACTGCTTCTCTTTGCTTTTTCCCATGAGTTGTTATGGAGCAAATCATGATTTCACTTTCCTGTCTGCTGCAGTGTCTTCTCTCGGCTAGGCAGTAACAAACTCGAAAACATACAATGCCTGTAACTTACCAATAACTCGTCCGCATTACGGGGCTCTAAAGTTCTCAATCAAGAAGTTAGCTAAGCAATGATTTATACTTAAACCTACCCAATCTTGGACACCTCTCCCCTTTGAGGCTTCCGAAAGAAACCGCATAGAACTTCCAGCTGCACCATTAGAGGCTCAATGGTGTTGGTGGATTCATGATTAATGCCACTGCATCTCACAAAACCTCCAAAGAGAAATGGCATGAAATTCAGAACCATTATCTCACACCAACTCCTTAGCTCAACATGTGTTTCAAAAACACAAATTAACCTCTGCAGGGATGGCACCATGGCACAGCAGGAGAGCTGCTGCCTTACAGCGCCAGAGACCCGGGTTCAATCCTGTCTGTACATTTTCCCTGTGACCGAATGGGTTTTCTCTGGGTGCTCTGGTTTCCTCCCACATTCCAAAGACATGCAGGTATGTAGGTTAATCGGCCTCTGTAAATTGCCCCTAGCATGTAAGATAGAACCAGCATACAGGTGATCGCTGGTCGGCGCGGACTTGGTGGCCCAAATCTGCCATCACACATAAACTCCACATTGTCCATTTGAAGTATCGATCAAGATGAGGAAGTTGCTGTTATGTTTCTGGCAAAGACTAATGTCGTTAGTGATTTGGTACAGCACTTTACACAGAACGTTAAATCTTTAATTGTTTGTCAATACCTGGCCAATATATGAAGCTTCTGACAACAGTCTTCACGTTTACAATGCTGATACTTTCTGAGTTTACTCCGTCAGTTGCTCGTCTTCTCAGGACCTAAGGGCTGACAATCCGGTACGCCACTGAGGACATCCTTGATCAGTAGGCAGTTTGAAATTTCTCTTGTAGATCTCCAAAAGACATTTGGACTGATATATGGATAGGAAGGTTTAGAGGCATATGGACCAAAATAGGAGGCAAATGGAATGCACCCAGAATAGCAAAAAGGAGACAAATTGATGGAGTACCTTAGCGGGGTCAAGCAGCATCTCTGGAGAACATGGATAAGTAACATTTCAGGTCGGGACTCTTCTGCCAGTCTGAAGAAGGGTCTCTGTGTCATCAGCTGCAACAGGCAGCAAATTGGCCACAGTGCATTGCATTTGACATGCATCGGCAGCAGAATATTTATATTGCAATAACATGTTCACTTCCACCTCTAGGGGAATCAAGAACCAGAGGACATAGGTTTAAGGTGAGAGGGGAGAGATTTAATAGGAACGAGGGGCAACTTTTTCACACAGAGGATGGTGGGTGTATGGAACGAGCTGCCAACATAGGAAGTTGAGTCAGGTGCTATAACGAAATTTAAAAGACATTTGGACAGGTACATGGATAGGAAGCGTTTAGAGGGATCTGGGCCATCTTGGTCGGCATGGACAAGTTGGGCAGAAGGAATATGCAGGAAGGAACCGCAGATGCTGATAAACACAGAAAATCGACCCCTTTGATCTGTGTTTTCAAAATTTACCCTTCCATATCTCTGTGTCTCCCTCTCCCTTGACTCTCAGTCTTAAGAAGGGTCTCGACCCGAAACGTCACCCATTCCTTCTATCCAGAGATGCTGCCTGGCCCACTGAGTTACTCCAGCATTTTGTGTCTATCTTCAGTGTAAACCAGAACCTGCAGTTCCTTCCAACGCCTCTTGAAATTTTGCTGCTTCACTCCATTTCCAATGGCTGTGAAGATACCCTGCAATTCATTTCAGTTCTATTGACATCAGCTTTGATACTATGCAAACTCCTGGTCTGTAATTTCCCCTTGGACATACCGTCTCTCCATGTAGAGGCCATGTCTTTACTGCTGATCCCATTTGTTGTTTTGAATTTACAGGTCATTCCTGTTTCTCCTTTCTGCTGATGCATCTTGCTTTTGCTGCCCTTCATGAAACTGATGTTTGGTGATTGTCTGCCATTTTAAGTGCACCAAGAATTTCTTTAAACTACTGTCTGTTTTCCGAAGCCACAATGCGTTGGTTGTTGTGACCAGTTTAGTTTAGTTTAGTTTAGTTTAGCAAGTGCCCTTCTGCACAAGTCTGCACTGACCATCAACCTCCCATTTATAGTGGTCTAACATCAATCCCATTCTGTTCGCCTCCAGATTCTATCCACCCACACGCTCGAGGCAATTTACTGTGGCCAATTAACCTACCAACTCACACGTATGTGGGATGTGGAAGTAAACCAAAGCACTCAGGGAAAATTCATGCAATCGCAGGGAGAACTTGCAAACTCCACACGGTCAGCACCCAGAGTTAGGATCGAAGCTGGGTATCTGGTGCTGTGAGGCAGCAGCTCTACCAGCTGCACCACTTTGCCACCCTAATCGATAATGATCTCTATATTAACCCAGGAGCATCAGAGCTAGAGTTTTCTCCAACGACTCTTACAAACTTCTACAGTGGAAAGCATACAGTCGGACTGCATCACAGCTTGGTTGGGAACTGCTCTGCCCAAGACACCAAGAAACTTGAGAGAGACGTGGATGTGGCCCAGTCCATCACACAAACCAAACTCCCCACCATCCACTCCATCTACACTTCGTGCTGCATCAGAAAAACAGCCAACATAATCAAAGACTTACCCCTCCCAGTTCACCCCTTCTTCTCCCTGCTCCCATCGGGTAGAAGATACAGAAGCTTGAAAGCATGCACCATCAGACTCAGGAACAGCTTCTTCCTCTTTGTTATCAGGTTTCTGAATGGTCCTTCCATAACTAGGGTACTGTCTGATTCAAATCTACCCCATTGTGGACACTGGACTTTGTCAGCTCGTTCCATGCACCCACCATCCTCTGTGTGAAAAAGTTCCCCCTCATGTTCCTATTAAATCTCTCCCCTCTCCCCTTAAACCTATGTCCTCGGGTTCTTGATTCCCCTAGAGGAGGAAGTGAACATGTTGTTGCAATACAAATATTCTGCTGAAGATGCATGTCAAATGCAATGCACTGTGGCCAATTTGCTGCCTGTTGTAGCTGATGACACAGAGACCCTTCTTCAGACTGGCAGAAGAGTCCCGATCTGAAATGTTGCGCTACAATTTAGGGAACTATATTCTGCACTCTGGATCTTTCCATTTGCTCTACCTATTGTACTTGAGTTTGGCTTTATTGTATTTATGTATAGTTTATATGATTTGATTGCATGGCATGCAAAACAATGTTTTCACTGAATTTCGGTACATGACTATAATAAACCTAAACAAAACCTAAGTTTTAACAACAACTAACACATGTGTCAATGGCGCAGGGCATTAAGCAAAGTGTTCACACGAATCATTTAAAAACAAAGATACCACAGGAATGGAGAATCCCGGGGGAAAATAATTAGACTGAGCTGTTCCTGATCTCCAACATTTGCACTGTTTACTCTAATGAATATTCTGTACTCTAGCATTTGTTTAAATTTAACTATAAACAATGACTTTTACAAGCATTTAAGCTCTCTATTCTCCAAAACATCATCTTCCCGGCTTCACTTTACTTGCTCAAAACAAGCAAAAAGTTCCAGATGCTGGAAACAATGGAAACATTAATAGTCTTTTTATCTTTGAAGGATATGAATGTCTTGCAGAATGGGAAAACAACAGGAAAAGACCAAGTAACCCCTGAATCACTGTCCTCCATTCAATCAGGTCTTGGCTCATTTGTATCATAATTCCATTTATCAATCTTGGCGTCACATACTGTTTTATTGACTGCAAATCCCTGATTTACATTTTTGTTTCATTTTCTCCATCAAAATGACCATAGCTACAATTGCCTCTCCCCTGTAAAAATGATAAAGTATTACATACTGAAACAAGCGCATAGCTCTTTCTTAGTTACGCGTGATTTGTGCTGCAATGGGTTATTAAGTAATCATTCTCAAAATTGAATTAAGGTAACCATAATACAGCAAGTTGGTGTCAGACAGTTTTGCTGGCTCTAAACCCTCAGCAAAGCAGCCTGTTTGTTGCAGGTCACGTTTTTGTCCTTATTGATTTTGGTCTAATTCAGAGAAGCAGTGAGAGCTCTATTAGTCCCTCAAGAGATGAAAGTGGTCTGCTCACATTAAGGAAAATTGGCTTTCCCCATCTCTATTGTCTCTCTCTCTCCACACACACAAAGCCAAACGAGAGAGAGAGAGAGAGAAACAAAAAAATATAAAAATATTTGTGTACACACACACACACACACACACACACACACACACACTTCTTTTTAGAAGTGCCTTAAATTTAACTCGCTTCAGATGTGAAATAAGAGCACCGTTGACTTGTGAAGTTTCTCCAGGTTTCTCCTCAAAGGTACCATTGCACTTAACAAGAGGCAATATTGGTAACTTGCCTTGCAATTCTGACCAAGTTTGCGATCCCCCTTCTCTCAAGTTGCCGTGAAGATGGTTCTCCTAGTGGGGAGTCTAGAACAGGGGAGGGTGTCGCTGTCTCAGCTTAAAGGATCAACCACTTAAGATGGAGGAGCAGGAATTTCTTCTCTCAGAGGGCAAATCAATGGAATTCTCTAAACCCCCCCCCCGCCAGGGCCCACAAATGCCCAGTTATTAGACACAATCATGTTAGAGAGAGAGAGAGTTGGGGCCACAAAGGACTCGAGAATTATAGGGAGCAGGCTGGCAAATGAAGGGGAGGGCAAAATAATCAGATCAGCCTTGACCTTACTGAATGGCAGAACAAGCTCAAGGCAGTATTTGGCCAAATTCCTATCCTGTTTCTTATATATTTTTAAAGTGAAATGCTTTGATTTGAATTGAGATTATGCAGCAGAGCATGAGGGTCCACAGATGATGCATGAGATTAGACCCAGCCTTTCCAAATACCCAGGGGGCCCTCTTGCAATTGAACAGATATGGAATCCAATATCATCATCATATCATATCATATCATATCATATCATATCATATCATATATATACAGCCGGAAACAGGCCTTTTCGGCCCTCCAAGTCCGTGCCGCCCAGTGATCCCCGTACATTAACACTATCCTACACCCACTAGGGACAATTTTTACATTTACCCAGCCAATTAACCTACATACCTGTACGTCTTTGGAGTGTGGGAGGAAACCGAAGATCTCGGAGAAAACCCACGCAGGTCACGGGGAGAACGTACAAACTCCTTACAGTACAGCACCCGTAGTCAGGATCGAACCTGAGTCTCCGGCGCTGCATTCGCTGTAAAGCAGCAACTCTACCGCTGCGCTACCGTGCCGCCGATAGCGAAGATCTCGTGTCGAAGATCTCAGAGACCGGACGGTTTGTTAAGGTTTAAATTGATTCATTCAAACTTCTATTTTTTATGCCTTTTTTTCTGGATTGAACTCCTCCTCAGTAGCATTAATGTGAATTTCATGCAATACTCCAAGTGGGACCAGACACTTCAAGTAGCACCAGCAGCAGAGTGCCGCAGCGGTAGTGTTGCTGCCTTACAGCGCCGGGGACCCGGGTTCCATCCTGACGGCGGGTGCTGTCTGTATGGAGTTTGTACATTCTCCCTGTGACCTGCGTGGGTTTCCTCCGGGTGCTCCAGTTTTCCTCCCACATTCCAAGGATGTGCAGATTTGAGGTTAATTGATTTCTGTAAATCGTTCCTAGTGTTTAGGATAGAACTAGTGCATGGGGGATCGCTGGTCGGCGCAGACCAGGTGAGCCAAAGGGCCTGTTTCCACGCTGTATCTCTAAACACGCAATCAAGATTGCCCGATTGGCATATTACGGAAAGAAACAACATTTTAAGGCAGCAGTCTTAATCCAAGTGGCCAAATTTTAAACACATAGGGTGGTGTAGCGGTAGAGCTACTGCCTTACAACACAAGAGACCAGGGTTCGATCCTGACAATGGATGCTTGTCTGTACGGAGTTTGTACGTTCTCCCCATGACCTGCGTGGGTTTTCTCCGGACCTTCGGTTTTCTCCCATACTCCAAAGACGTACAGGTTTGTAGGTTAATTGGCCTCGTATAAGTGTGGTATGTCCCTAGAGTGTGTCAGATAGTGTGCGGGGATGTGTACGATAGTGTTAGTGTGCAGGGATGTGTAGGATAGTGTTAGTGTGCAGGGATGTGTAGGATAGTGTTAGTGTGCAGGGATGTGTAGGATAGTGTTAGTGTGCAGGGATGTGTAGGATAGTGTTAGTGTGCAGGGATGTGTAGGATAGTGTTAGTGTGCGGGGATCGCTGGTCGTTGCAGACTCGGTGGGCCGAAGGTCCTGTTTCCGCGCTGTGACTCTAAACTAAACTAAACTAAACATAGGGCTGAAAATGCCGTTGTTACCCAGAGCAACAAACATCGCTCAATTAAAAGCTCGTTTCTGTCAGGGCAGATTATCTGAAAGAAAGGAGACCATAAAACTGATACCATGGGTGGGGAGTTTCAGGGCACAAACATCCAGAGACTCTCGCAATCAGGATTTCAAAGAAATTGCAACACAAAGGAATAAGAAAACACATGTGCAAGTGTGTTACATATATAATTATGCTATACTTGAATTTCCTCAATTGTTTGAATAAAAATGAGATAATATGTGAAGCCAAATCAAAGTATATAAAATTGTGAAAATCAGATAGGGTGGATAGTCCATATCTTTTTCCCAGGGTGGTAATGTGCAAACAATAGAGGGCGTAGTTTAAGATGAAAAGGGATAAGTTGAAAGGAGATTTATTTTAAGACTTTCGAGATTCAGTGTGGAAACAGGTCCTTGGGTCCACCGGGTCCATGCTGACCAGCGATCACCCTACCCCGTACACTAACACTATCCTACACACTTGGGACAATTTTACCAAAGCCAATTAACCTACAAACCTGTACTTTTTTGGAGTGTGGGAGGGAACTGGAGAAAACCCGTAGTCAAGTCTCTGGCGCTGCAAGGCAGCAGCTCTATTGCTGTGTCACTGTGCCGCCCTACGCCACTATGCCACCCAGGACATGGGAAGATTTTTAAACAGGTGCCAGGAATGCCCTGCCCATGGAGGTTGTGTGAGCAGATACAATGATGGCATAATTTAAGAGGAGTTCAGAGGGGCATATGAACAGGCATGGAATGGAGGGATAGGGTCCGTGGGCAGATAATGAGATTAGTTTAAATTGTCGTCAAGGTCATCACGGACAACGTAGGCTAAAACACGGTTCCAATGCTTTCCTGTCCTATGTTTCATATTCACATTTCTATTCTATTAACCCCCCCACCAGAACATATAACAGGCAGGAACGGGGTACTGAACGGCCCATCAAGTCTACTCCGCCATTCAATCATAGACAATAGACAATAGGTGCAGGAGTAGGCCATTCGGCCCTTCGAGCCAGCACCACCATTCAATGTGATCAAGGCTGATCATTCTCAATCAGTACCCCGTTCCTGCCTTCTCCCCATACCCTCTGACTCCGCTATCCTTAAGAACTCTGTCTAGCTCTCTCTTGAATGCTGATCGATCTCTCCCTCCTTAGAACACAGAACAGTACAGCACGGGAATAGCCCGTTGGCAGCATGTATGTGCCAAACATGATGCCAAATTAAACTAATCTCTTCTACCTGCACATGATCCATATCCCTCCATCCCCTGCATATTTCCATGTGTCTATCAGAAAGCCTCCTGAACACCACCACTATCTTCTTCCACACCAGTGCTGGCAGGCCCAGAATAGTTAGTCACTCAGAAGGACAACCCTCAGATGCCAGGAATTGTCCTTGAGCATCTCCTTTGTGGTGCCTCCAATGTAACTGTATCTATTTTTCAGGTGATCAAAACCGTGCACAGTATTCCAGGTGAGAATGCGTTACTGCGATTCCAGAATTTCTCAGGAAGGCCTGCATAAATACCCTGCATACAGTCATTTTCATAACCTCCAAGCAGCGATCAGTAATACGAACCGACAAGGATTGGTTGAGTAAATATCCATTCCACAAGCGTTACACCAAGAACCAGCCTCCACTAATCCGTCACATCATTTCTGAATGGATCCAGATTCATTGCAACTCCTTGTATTCATTTTCCTAACATAAGCATTTTTCTAAGACATCATTTTTCACAATGGAAATTTCTAATGATGGATGACCACTTAGTCAAAAGATCAATTTATTAAAACGGTCTTGATCATCACATAAATAAATTAATCATTAACATTAATGGACACTTGAAGTTGTGACAATTATTTATACTGGTTCAAGCACATTCACAAATTTTACATTGAAATTCAGAATCACTTTTGCAAAACATTAATACCCATTAAATGATGAGAAATAGACTGCATAGAGGATGAAATAAGTCATAGAGTCATAGAATCATAGAGTGATACAGTGTGGAAACAGGCCCTTCAGCTCAACTTGCCCACACCGGCTAACATGTCCCAGCTACGCTAGTCCCACCTGACTGCGTTTGGTCCATATCCCTCCAAACTTGCCCTATCCATGTACCTGTCTAACTGTTTCATAATCGTTGGGATAGTCCCAGCCTCAACTACCTCCTCTGGCAGTTTGTTCCATACACCCACCACCCTTTGTGTGAAAAAGTTACCCTTCAGATTCCTATTAAATCTTTTCTCCTTCACCTTGAACCTATGTACTCTGGGCAAGAGACTCTGTGCATCTACCCGATCTATTCCTCTCGTGATTTCATACACCTCAATAAGATCACCCCTCATCCTCCAGCGCTCCAAGGAATAGTGACCCAGCCTACTCAACCTCTCCCTATAGCTCAAACCCTCTAGTCCTGGCAACATCCTCGTAAATATTCTCTGAACCCTTTCAATGTCTTTCCTATAACATGGTGCCCAGAACTGAACACAATACTCTGAATGCGGTCACACCAACGTTAGTAGGGCAGAACTTACCATCACCAGTTTCCATCAGCTCAGCATTACCATATTTTGGGACAGCTCTTGGTGTTGATCGTTGTGGCCGTTCAACTTGTATTGAGTGCCCTGTTGTGTAAGTGGTGATATCCGGAGGTGCAGAGTGGTTTTCTAATAGAGGTAAAGGTTATACATTATGATTCAAAGAAGAAAAAAAAAATGCTTTTTAAAATCACTGCCTTTAGAGCAACTTTGAAATTCTACGCTTCCTTAAAAAAACACATATACAAGATTTGGTAGATGAAAAAGTACAATTTGCTTAGCATTGTCAATATGTCGAATAATCATGGACCAAAGTCTAGGCCGAACATGATACCAAGTTAATCTCCTCTGATCCATATCCATAAGGTTATAAGTGATAGGGATAGAATTAGGCCATTTGGCCTATCACGTCTACTCCACCATTCAATCATGGCTGATCTATCTCTCCCTCTCCTCCTAACTCCATTCTCCTGCCTTCTCCCCATAACCTCTGACACCTTTGTACTAATCAAAAATCTA
This sequence comes from Rhinoraja longicauda, assembly GCF_053455715.1. Taxonomy (NCBI): domain Eukaryota; kingdom Metazoa; phylum Chordata; class Chondrichthyes; order Rajiformes; family Arhynchobatidae; genus Rhinoraja; species Rhinoraja longicauda. The sequence continues at coordinate 99,923,527 of NC_135954.1, forward strand.
TCTATCGCTGCCTTAAAAATATCAACTGACTTGGCCCCGACAGCCTTCTGTGGCAAAGAATTCAAGAGATTCACCACCCTCTGACTAAAGATATTTCTTCCTAAAAGAATGTCCTTTAATTCTATGGCTATGACCTCTAGTCCTAAACTCTCCCACTAGTGGAAACATCCTCTCCACATCCACTCTATCCAAGCCTTTCACTATTCTGCACGGTTCATTGAGGTCCCCACTCATTCTTCTAAACCCCAGGGAGTACAGGCCCAGTGCCGACAAACGATCATCATAGGTTAACCTACTCATTCCTGGGATCATTCTTGTAAATCTCCTCTGGACCCTCTCCAGAGCCAGCACATCCTTCCTCAACTATGGTGCCCAGAATTGCTCACAATATTCCATATGTGGCCTTACCAGCGCCTCAGCATTACATCCTAGTTTCTTTTTTATGCAAGCTCTCTTGAAATAAATGTGAGCATTGGGTTTACTTTCTTTACTACCAAATATCCCTCTATATCCCTCCGTATCCACGTGCCTACCTAAAAACCTCTTAAAGGACATTATCATAACTGTTTCTACCACCACCCCTGGCAGCACTATGAGCACTATATATTTAATAAAATCAATTCCCTTGAAGACAATGGGACCAACTTTTGGAATTGAGCACAGCGTACAGTTTCTAGTAAATTGTATGTTTTATAACAACAACTTAAGATGAATTCTAGACAAATGGTTTGAATATAGAAAACACCTCTCTGGCAAAACATTCCAGGCACCCACCCCTCTCTCTATAAAAAATATTACCCCTTGCTTCTCCTTTAAACATTCTCCTTCTCACCTTAAAGGTATGTCCTCTAGTCTTTGACATTTTCACCACTGCCAACCTTATCTATGCCTCTCATAATTTTATATACTTCTATCAGGTCTCCTCTCAACCTCCAATGCTCCAAGTTTTTCCAACCTCTTCTTCTACCCAATATTCTCTAATTTGGGCAGCATTCTGGTAAACCTCTTCCGCACCCTCTTCATAGACTCTACATCCTTCCTGTAACGGGATGACCAGAACTGCATGTGATAATCCTGAAGCAACCGAACCAAAGTTTTAGAAAGCTGCAACATCATTTCCTGACTCTTATACTCAATGCCCCAACTGATGATGGCAAGCATACTACACACGTTCTTTACCACTCTAACTACTGGTGCTGCCAGGGACCCTGAGACCCCTTTGACGTTAAAGGTTTACCATCAACTGCATATGTCTCCTTACATTCGACCTCCAAAAGTGCAACACCCCACACTTGCTCGGACTAAACTCCGTCTGCCATTTCTCCACCACATCTGTACCTGATGTACATCCCACTGTATCTTCTAACACTGTCCCCAACTCCAGCAATGTTGGTGTTGCTTATAAACTTAATAACAGACCTATCTAGATTTATAACCAGAGGCGCAATGAACTGCCAGATAGTGAAACGTTGCGTAGAACACAAAGTGCTGATGTAATTCAACGGGTCAGGTAGCATCTCTGGAGGACATGGACAGATAATATTTTAAGTTGGGACTCTTCTTCTGACGTCTAAAGAAGAGTTTCAACCCGAAACCTATCCATAATCCTCCAGAGATGTTGCCTGACCCGCTGAGTTACTCCAGCATTTTGTGTTCTGTCCATTTACGTCCAAGTCATTTATAAGCGAGGAAATCAGTGTTCAGATTTACTTGGTTCTCTTCTTGCTTTTTGGTCTTAGACATTGACCAGATTGATACTCACGTCGCCATGCCAACATTTGACAACTAAACTAGCCCAGTCTTTAGATATAGTTAAGCACACTATATTTTTACCACATTTTCTCTGCTCTGAAAAATCTGCCGTGGCAGCTCATTTTACAGTGGTAATGTCACAGTGGTAATGTCACCAAAAGATAAACGCCTTGAAATATTGCTATGTATTTTAAACACTCAATCCTTTTAAAACTCTTTGCTTTAATTCTGCACTTGACAAGCACGTCTCCCTAATGAAGAATTACATTCACTAGCAGTGTTTCGCATTACCTTGCTCAGAATATTTGTTTAATTTTATTTGAACTTCCATCTTAATTTACGTACATCAAAAACGAGCAGGTGAATGAGTTATAATCAGGTAAGTGATTCTGGAGCATGATGCCGGCCTCTTATAAGTCACTTCAAACTCACTTGCAATTTGGGCAAAACAACGTCATGCCTGTAACATGTAGAAATATCCCACGGTGCTTCTTAGCACCACTTCCCATCAAAATGGGAAACCAATCTACATAAGGAGATATTAAGAGAGATGTGGGCTTCAAGGGACTTCTTAAAAATTGAGAGATGTGTATGGAAGCAACATTTTCCATTGAAAGAATTCCAGAGATAGACACAAAATGCTAGAATAACTCAGCGGGTCAGGCAGCATCTCTGGGGCAAAAGGGATAGGTGACGCTTCGGGTCGTGACCCTTCTTCAGACTGAGAGTTAGGGAAAAGGGAAATGAGAGATATAGATGGTGATGTATGAAAGATATGCAAAAAAGTAACGATGATAAAGGAAACAGGCCCTTGTTAGCTGTGTGTTAGGTGAAAACGAATTACAGATTTCGGGGCTCAACAAGATGACTTTGAAGCTGGTACGACTTGGGTGAGTAGGGATCATGAGAGAAGGGGGATGCAACATCATTTACTCTCGATGCTTTTATAAACAGTCTCAGCCTGTTATGATTCCTCAAGAAATATTCCTGTTCTTCCAACAAGTTTTATGTTAACGATCTTCTAACTTCTCCATCTTAAAAAGTTGCACACTCTCATCTGCAACATTCCCTTTAAACAGTCAACTGTAACATTAATTATTACTCATGCGATAGATAGAACATGTGTTAGCTCTCTCTGATTTATCAATATATCACTGCATACTTAGTAAATCCATGTTGATGGATTTGTTCGTAAACTACATTAAACAACCTGGAATTGTTATTTTAAAAACTGCAGATACTAGAAATCTGAAATAGTCTGGCATATAACAAAGACAGAAATCACCTAGTTTTGATGTAAAGGATTTAACCTGAAACATTGGGTGGCACAGCAGGTAGAGCAGCTGCCTCACAGTGCCAGGGACCTGGGTTCAATCCTGACCTCAGGTGCTGCCTGTGTACGCTGTATGTCTGAGGTTTGCACGTACTCCCTGCAACCACATGGGTTTCCTCTGGGTGCTCCGGTTTCTTCCAACGTCCCAAAGACGTGTGAGTTTGCAGGTTAGTTGACCTCTGTAAAATCGCCCGTAATATATTGGGAGTGGATGGAAAAGTGGGATAACGTAGAACTGGTGTAAACCAGTAATAGGTGGTATGGGGGGATTGAGGGGCCGAAAGGGCTGTTTCCACGCTAAAATAAACTTTCTCCCTAAACTAAACTAAACTAAATTTAGGAACACGGCCTGGTCACCACTGTGTGACACCACTGCGGCTACACCAACCCTAATGTAGTCATGCAGTCTCCAGTGAATTTGGGGCTTTGCTGCCGCAGCAACCAGACCTCAGGCAGTGCAAAATGCGTTCCCCCCTCGCCCAGACCATGACGATGACCCCACTATCACCTTGGGCTGACTAAAGATTCTTCTCACTGTTTCTAAATGTCTCTGCAGATCAGTGAAATTTCAGGACAGTTCAAAAATAATAAAATAATGCGAAAAAACCCCGTAGAAATACCAAAACAAGGAACTGCAGATACTGGTTTACCCAAAAGGGCACAAAGTGCTGCAGTAACTCAGCGGATCAGGCAGCATCTCTGCAGAACATGGATAGATGATGCTTCAAGTCGAGACCCTTCAGTTTTTCAATCAGTCTAAAGAAGGATCCCGACCCAAAACATCACCTATCCACGTTCTCCAGAGATGCTGCCTGACCCACAGAGTTACTCCATCACTTTGTGTCCTCAAAAGAATACAACCACATTTTTAAAAACAAAAGTTGTTAATTAGTTAATTAGCACATTACTATTAAAGTGGATGAAAAAAAATTAACGGATATTCGGTGTAAGTGAATGGGGCTGCATCATCAATTACCATTGTAGGGCTGAGGGACTAAAATACAAAGTGTATCGCAGTCAATTACAAAATCCCCTGGAGGTTTTGAGGGTTAGAGCATGTAACCTCCACTGCCTTCCACAATCCAGTCTTCAGGTCCAGACTGCAGTGACACAATCAAAGTAGTGGGCTGGAGATTTTCAGTGGACCCGTCAGCTAACTATCTATACAATCCAACCTATTAACTCTGTGGCACAAAGTGCTGGAGTAACTCACCAGGTCAGGCAGCATCTCGGGAACGTCACCCTTTCCTTCTCTCCCGAGATGCTGCCTGACCTGCTGAGTTACTCCAGCACTTTGTGAATAAATACCTTCGATTTGTACCAGCATCTGCAGTTATCTTCTTATAACTCTGTGGCACATACACTGCATGGCCTTCTGAATATTTCCAGCGTTGTATGCTTTATCTTTAGAGTTTTAAACTTCCTGGGAAGCAGTGGAACAAATCATCCCCTCTCCTTTCCTGAATAAGACTGCGAATAGTACTGTTGACTCTCCGTGTGTTTGTTGTTTGAATATTTGTGGTCAGATCCTGACCAATCCTCACTCTGCTACCTTTCAAAGCCCAAAGTATCCGTCATCAGGGCATGTTGAGGTACTCACTGAGAATGCTGCTTGTCAGGGTGACAGTGGCACAGCAGTAGATTTGCTGCCTTGCAGTACCAGAAACCAGGTTGGATCCTGACTACAGGTCCTGTCTGTACGGAGTTTGTATGTTCTACCTGTGACCGCGTGGGGTTTCTCCAGGTGTTCTGGTTTCCTCCCACACTCCAAAGATGTACAGGTTAGTAAGTCAACTGGCTTTGGTTAAAAAAAATAGTAAATTGTCCCGAGTGTGCAGGATTGTGTTAGTGTACGGGGTGATCGCTGGTTGGCGTAGACTCGGTAGGCCAAAGGGCCTGTTCCTGTGCTGTCTCTCTAAAGTCCAAAACATAATGTATGTGCTCACTTCAACCATGTCATTATCTCCAGATGAATGTGAACATTGTTCTAAGATGCGTCTGTTTTTTTTAACATTAGTAGCTGAGAAAGTAAAAGGTGGCAATATCTTGTTTAAAGAAACTATTTGAGAGTGGTTTGATATAAAAATCAAAATGGGTCCAGACAGTTTAAATACGGAAAGAGTTGTTTGATATAAAAATCAAAATGGGTCCTGACAGTTTAAATACGGAAAAGAGGTTCACATGTTCTCATAACATAAGGACAAAGAAATGCTGATTAAAAGTAGGATGTTATGGATGTGAGAGTGGGAGATTCCTGATGTGAAGAATTTCTCACCTCCCCGAATGTAGTCTGGAACCCAATGTCTGGAAGAACAGAGGAAATAGTCGTAGTCAAGAATTTCAAAAAGGAATTGAATAAGACTGAAAAGATAATAAATGGTAGAGTTCTGGGTTGCTGTACTGAGTCTCCTGTGCTGAAGCAATGATATTATATTCTGATATATGTCTGAAAACCAACCAAAACTCATGAAATCAACTTCAAATAATAGTTTTGTGAATTCTCTAAAGATGGGAATCTGGGTAATAACTTTTTTTTTTCAACCCCAGCTCCCTACATTCTCTATTACTTGCGAATAAGGTTCTGTCCTTGGTATTTAAATTCGTGTGTAAAGCAAACTTTAAGGTGGATACTGTAATAGTGCCAATTAAATATACTATTAACGGCATAGTGAACAATTTCACCTCAACAAGAAATCCATTACTATTCAGTGTTTATGTAGCATGACAGTGCTTAGAAACATAAGCTAAAATGTTCATTTAAACTAGCAAACAAGTGGATCCATATCTACATTGAAATGTTATGCCCTGGAAAATACAGAACTATTGCCATCTGTTAATGTTCCTGCAATAAGGAGTTGCAGTCTTTTTTTTGTTGTTGCCAATAAACAAACAGATCATCACCATGACCTTTTCACTCAATTTCACTCGCTGGAATTGTTTCAGTGTAGAATATATTAAACCCAATTGATCAAATTGGCACTGGGGTATTCAAATTATGCATTTCTGGCCTTGCACAGGAATACATAATACTGCTATTGCAAACATTTTTTGCAATCACATGCAGCACAAAATAGCTGGCTGTCTGCGGCTGACTCCTTTAATCTTACTCATTGGATTACAGTGTTGTACTAAGGAATTACTTCTACAACCTCAAATCACCCAAAATCCGAAACTTGCTGCCAAAAACATAGCGTGTTCATACTTTGAGGGCCAGATGTGGTCTTTACTTTTCTGTTGATGAGATCTATTTTAACAAATCAAATTTCATCAAACAAATAATAATTCTACATCTAGCAGAGATGTGCAAAAATATAGTTATATATTATGCACTAACTGTAAATCAAACTTCCTTCTCTGTCAGAATATGCAGATTATTTCATTCATACTACAATATGTAACCCTTCCGAAAAATACATACGTTTTTCTTTTTTTTAACTCAGTTTTTCCATGAGAAAATCACAGATTTTTTCATTCAATTCAAATTTGTTCATTTTCCATTAGAACAATTGCTTCATCGTTATTTGATCTTCTTACACCCCAGATGCAAAATTGAGGAACAACAACAATTTCCTTTTAACTCAGCGGGACAGGCACCATCTCTGGAGAGAAGGAATGGGTGAAGCCGCGGCACGGTGGCGCAGCGGTAGAGCTGCTGCCTTACAGCGAATGCAGCGCCGGAGGCTCAGGTTCGATCCTGACTACGGGCGCTGTCCGTACGGAGTTTGTACGTTCTCCCCATGACCTGCGTGGGTTTTCTCCGAGATCTTCGGTTTCCTCCCACACTCCAAAGACGTGCAGGTATGTAGGTTAATTGACTGGGTAAATGTAAAAATTGTCCCTAGTGTGTGTAGGATAGTGTTAATATGCGGGGATCGCTGGGCGGCACGGACTCGGTGGACCGAAGGGCCTGTTTCCGCGCTGTATCTCTAAATCTGTATCTCTAAACCTTCTTTCTCCAACATTTTGTTACTTCAGCATTTTGTGTTGAGATGCTGCCTGTCCTGCTGAGTTACTCCTGTGTCTATCTTCGGTTTAAACCAGCATCTGCTGTTCCTTCCTAAACAATTTCCTTTTAATGTGGTAAAGTGTCTGATGGTGTTTCACAGATTGTTGTCAACTAAATCAAGCTATGCCACTGGATAAAAATCACTATATAATTGGCCAGGAAGGTCATTGTGGCACCTTATTCTGCTCTTATATAGATACCCCACAAAGCCTCCATCGCAGCATCTAATAGTTCCTGAAATGATTTTACAGCCACAGCAAGTCTTCTTCAGTTTTATCTTTTCCATTCCCTCGAGCTATTTATGTAACACCACTTGCTTGAAAAGGATAGATATCTACAAAACCTCCCTGGTAACTTAAACATTGTTTTCACCTTTGTATTCCCAGTGCAATTTCCAAAATATATCACAATACTCAAATTTGTAATAAAATGTAAAAGGAAAAAAATGCTATAAATGTTCATCAGCTCAGGCCTGTCCACATCTGCATGAATTTAACATTTCAGGTCGAAGACCTTTCACTGGATCTGGAAAAGAGACAAAAGAAGCTACAGGGAAGATGGGGGATAGGTGTAAATAAGGTTATTAATTCAATGAGTTAACAATCAAGTGAGCAAGATCACAAACTAAAGAATATAGGAGTTGTAAGATGCAGTGCAGGAAGGCAGGTCAGGTTGAGCATGTGTTCCACTTCCAGAGAAGGATGGAAGATAAACAAACCAAGCCAAACAAACTAAGCCAATATCACAGAATGAGACATAAACCAAGTTACTTCACGTTGTAGAATGCAACAATGAGTACCGGAGGCTATAATCTTCTCATCTTCCATCTGAGCACTTTGCAGGCTCCTGGACTCAATCTTCTAATTCTACAATTGCAAGTAACTTGATTGCTTTGTGTCAGGATTTTTTTCTCTCTCTTTTTCTTTCTCTTTTCCTTCTCTGGGAGAGGAGGACATGCCCAGTCTGACCTGCTGGCCAGGTTCCCCCACTCTGCATTTCACATTCTTTCTCTATATAATTTGTTCATGTTCTCTCTCTCTAACAGCTCCCTTCACCTGGTAACTTTGCCTACAGCTCAGGTTACAGCTAAGTGTCCCCAAGGTCACCCCAGTTTTTACCCTATCGGAGACATTCCCTTCCACCACAACCAAAGAAGGGTCTCGACCCGAAACATCATCTATTCCTTTTCTTCAGAGCTGTCTGACCCGCTGAGTTACTCCAGCATTTTTTGTCTTTGGTTTAAACCAGCATCAGCAGTTCCCTTTCCTTTCACCACTCCCTGCAACTTCCCTTTCACCACTCCCTGCAACTGTTTTTAGTTTATTTTCAGTTGTGAGGAAGGGTCTCCGACCAGATTCATTAACTCTGTTTCTCTTCCCACAGATGCAGCCTGTCTGGCTGAGTATTTCCGCCATTTGCAGTTTTTATTTTTGATTTCCAGCAGCACTTTTATTTGTTTTCGCACTTTCGTTATATTCTTTCGTGCAGCAGAGTATTTGTGTCTTTCAATGTTCCAAGAAAAAAAATCAGCATCCAAAAATTGTACTGCAGCCTTGTTACTTTGAAATATTCATTAATATTCACTTATTAGCCACAAGTGAGACACAGAAGACTAGAGGGTGGATAGTGTTGGCCTTTATATAAGGGTGACATGGATAAGCCAAAGAACTACAGGCCGGTGAGCTTTACATCAGCAGTGGGAACACTACGGGAAGGGTTTCTGAGAGACGGATTTATTTACATTGGGAAAGGTAAGGACTGATTAAGGGTAGGCAGCGTGCCTTTATGCATTGGACATAACATCAACATTGGATCGACTGGGCTTATATTCACTGGAATTTAGAACGATGAGAGGGGATCTTTTCGAAACAAAAGAATTCTTAAGGGATTGAATGCAGGAAAAATGTTCCCGATGTTCCAGAACCAGGGAGTCACAGTTTAAGAATAAAGGGGTAGGCCATTTAGGACTGAGATGAGGAAAAACATTTTCACCCAGAGAGTTGTGAATCTGTGGAATTCTCTGCCACAGAAGGCAGTGGAGGCCAATTCAATGGATGTTTTCAAGAGAGAGTTAGATATAGCTCTCAGGGCTAAATGAATCAAGGGATATACGAAAATAACTGCAGATGCTGGTACAAATCAATTTATTCACAAAATGCTGGAGTAACTCAGCAGGTCAGGCAGCATCTCGGGAGAGAAGGAATGGGTGACGTTTTGGGTCGAGACCCTTCTTCAGACTCTTCTTCAGTCTGAAGAACGGTCTCGACCCGAAACGTCACCCATTCCTTCTCTCCCATGATGCTGCCTGACCTGCTGAGTTACTCCAGCATTTTGTGCATAAATGAATCAAGGGATATGGGAGAAAGCAGGAACGTGTACTGATTTTGGATGATCAGCCATGATCACATTGAATGGTGGTGCTGGCTCGAAGGGCCGAATGGCCTACTCCTGCACCTATTTTTCTATGTTTCCATGGTCTTATAGAGGACAGTGAAACAGATTGTCTGAAGTTACAACAAGATATTGATCAACTGGGAAATTGGGTAAAAGGATGGCAGATGGAATTTAACTCAGACAATTGCAAAGTGACAAATTCTGGGAGTGTTAAGCCAGGGCAGGATATACAAAGTGAATGGCAGTACCTCGAGGAGTGTTGTTGAATAGAGAAATCTATACTATAAGTACATAGTTCTGGGAAAGTGTCAACATAAGTGGATAGGGTCATTTCGAAGGTGCATGACATGCTTGCCTTAATTGACCAAGGCCGTGAGTACAAGAGGTCGGGGCGTTATGTTACAGTTGTGCAAAACTTTGGGTAAGGCTGCATTTGGAGAATCGTACACAGTTCTTGTCGCCACATTATATGAAAGATGTGATTAAGCTGGAGAGGGTGCACAACTGATTCACAACGATGCTGTCTGGATTGCGGGAGTGGGGGGCTTGAGAGATCAGGAGAAATTGGATGGGCTAGGAGGCTAAGAGGTGACAATATAGAAGCATATATGCTGGAGTCTGTTTCCCAATGTAAGGTGTCTAAAATTAGAGGTCATGGGTTTAAGATGAGAGGGAGAGGGAGAGGGTGTAAAGGTGTTATCTGTAATTTTTCCAACAAAGAGAAGTTGGTACCAACAAAGAACTGCAGGAGGAGATGGTGGAGCTCGGAACAATTTAAGAATGTGTAGGAAAGAACTGCAGATGCTGGTTTAAATCAAAGGTAGACACAAAATGCTGGAGTTACACAGCGGGACAGGCAGCATCTCTGGAGAGAAGGAATGGGTGACGTTTCGGGTCGAGACCTTCAGACTGATGTCAGGGGAGTGGGTGGGACAGAGATAGAATGTCCTTGTTGCAAATGGGGGAGGGGGAGCAAGAGGGGAGCTGCGGGATATCGAGGAGAACATTTAAGAGGTATCTTGATAGGTACTTAAATTAGAGATATGGAATTAATCCAGGCAAATGGTATTAGTACAGATAGGTTCCGATGGTCAGCATAGATATGCTGTACAACTCCGACAAGAAAATAAACTTTGAAAAACCTTCCCATGATTGAAATATGCTGACCATGCAAAAAGAAAAGATCATGCAAGCTGTTGGTTACCTGAGATTTTAAAAAGCCAAGATGCAAAGGATTCTGCTTTATATGTGGCAGCAAAGGGATACAGTGAGGAATAATCATGGACAGCTACAGATATTGTACCCACCGATGTGCGTTTGTGCCATGACATCAGCCAGTGCGTTAGCAGCCCCGCTTCCCCCACTCTGTGTGGACGAGGAAGAGTTGGTGGACGATGTTGTGGAGCCATGGATCGCTCGACTTATCCAGTGTTCCATGTTCAGACTGCCTTGGCTGGAGGAAGGGGTTCCCTGCGAGTCACCTTGCCCTGATCCCTCATCTTCTGACCCAGAAGAGGTATCTGGAGGAAGGCAAAAGAAACACAAGGTCAATGCGTTGGGTTAAGATGAGGACAAGCGAGGCTGCAGATACCGAGTCTGGAAACATAAAACCAGAACAAACAGAACACTGGAAGAACTCAATGGGTCCATCAGCATCCGCGGAGGCAAACGATGTAATTCGCCATTTTGGGTCGAGACCCTGCATCAGGACTGAGATGGAAGAGAGAAGATCATCAGTTTATAATGAGTGATGGGGTGGGGGGTGATGGTGGGATAGAGGCCGATAAGTCACAGGTGGGACCAGATGCAGAGGGAATGAAGCGCCAATGAAAGCAGATGGGGGAGGGAGCGGGATGGGGGCTGGTGGGAGATAAGTAGAACCAGATGAGGGAAAGATGATGGGTAGATGGAACCATGTGAAGAATTTGGGGAGGGATGGACCAGAGGTTGGTAGGTGAAAGGTGGAAACGGATGGGGATGGGGAAGGCGGGCAGATGGAGCCATGTGAAGGAGGGGAGAGAGGGATAGAGACTGCTTGGGAAGAGGTGGTATCAGATGGGGAAGGGATGATGGGCAGATGGGACCCCAGGCAGGAGGACCGATGGGAAAGGTGAACAAAAAGGGGAAAGAAAATTAGATGAAAGGTGAGTGTGGGAGGAAGTCACCGGGAACGTGGGTTAAATAGTTCCTCTCTAAAGTGCTCACATTTTATAATCAGTTCAGTATTTAGCCTTCTTGTCCCTCTGATCAACCCTTGAGGGCTGTGCATCACTATAATTAAAACCAAATAAGAAATAGTTACAAGAGAAAATACAGAACCGAGTGTAATGAAACACAGTTTGTACTTTTAAAACGTATTTTTCCTTCCAATAAAATGTCTTTTCCTTCAAATGTTAAAAAGAATTATAAAAACTAATAGCATTTAAATGTCAATAATACCAAAAACTGATGATTTTTTTCCGAAGTAATAAGAACACAAATATCTTTCATTGCCAGATTATGAATTGATGTTCAGTGTGTACAAAGGTACGTGTATTTTAAGTTATTAGTAAAGTGTCAAGTTCACATCTTATATTGAAGATAGACGCAAAATGCTGGAGTAACTCAGCGTGACAGGCAGCATCCCTGGAGAGAAGGAATGGGTGACGTTTCGAGTCGAGACCCTTCTCCAGACTCTCACCCTACATTTGACAATTTCCTTATAACTTAAAAATTCACGTACCTTTGGACACTCTGAGCATCAATTTCTAATCAACTCTGCCATCCTTTTGCACTGGAATTCATAACAATTACAATTCCAAGTTTAATCAACACATGGATCAGGCAAAGTGTAACGCAGTGCTTCCCAGGTCTGAAACCGGCACACTTGAACACAAGGCGAGGAAGTCAACTTGGTTTCAGGTAACTTGATAATGTTGTCGTTATTATGTAACTAAAATTATTTTAAACACCAATGTACACACACGCTGTGTAACCATAACAAGTTTTTCAATTGATGTGGATGCTCCTCAGAAAATGATTTTAAAAAGCAATGCTGTATTTTTGAATTCATGCACATGTGCATTCTTCCTCTTTAATACAGAATAGGATACACTTGATCCATTAAATTGTCATTCCTATACACTGAAAAGTCATAGAGTCCTACAGCACAGCAACAGGCCGACCAAGATATCACATCTAAGCAGGTCCCATTTGCCCGGATTTGGCCCATATCCCTCTAAACCTTTCCCATCCATGTACCTGTCCAAGCGTCTTTTAAATGCGATTACAGTACCTTCCTCAACTACCTCGTCTGGCAGCTTGTTCGATATACCCACCACCCTCTGAGTGAAAATGTTGCCCCTCAGGTTCCTATTCAACCTTTCCCTTCTCACCTTTCATCTCCATCCTCTGTTTTTTTTATTCCCACCTGTGGGGAAAAGTCTCTGTCCATTCACCCAATCTAGTTCCCTCATGATTCTCTACACCTCCAGAAGATCACCCCTCAGCCTCCTGTGCTCCAAGGAATAAAATCCTGACCCACCCAACCCCTCCTTATAGCTCGGCCACTCAAGTCCTGCCAACATCCTCATAAATCTTCACTACAATCTCTCCAGTTTAATGACATCCTTCCTATAGCAGAGTGACACACACAGTTCTCCAAGTGTGGCCACACCAACGTCTTGTACAACTGTAACATAATGTCTCAACATCAAAACTCTGTACCCTAACTGACGAAGACCAATGTGCAAAAAGCCTTCTTGACCACCCTGTCTACCTGTGGCTACACCTTCATGAAACTATGTACCTGTGCTCCTAGATCCCTCTGCTCTATAATACTCCCCGGAGCCCTGACATTTTCTGTGAAGGTCCAGCCCTGGTTTGACATCACAAAATGCACCACCTCACTCTTATCTAAATTAAACTCCATTAGCTATTCCCCAACCCGCTTGCGTAGCTGATCAAGAGCTCAGCCTGTGGATTGGAGAGGGGGTGGAAGGAGACGGCGATGGCGGTGGACGCTGGACAAAGGGCCTGGTGAAAGGAACCGGGACTCTTACCTTTCGCGACCTTGAGGTCGGCCGCGGGAGGCGCCCTGAGGAACGAGGGGTGAAGAGGGCCAGGCGTGGAGAGGGACGACGGTTCGTGGGGTGACAGGAATGGAGGAGGTGACAGGAATGGAGGAGGAGACAGCTGCCGCTGGGACTGTAAAATGGCACCAAATGGCACCTCTGGCTTATGGACTTGGTGGGCTGTTCTGTAGGGGATAGTCTTGCTGATCTGTACGCAAAAAAATGTATTTCACTGGATCTGGTACATGTGGCAATAAAGAAACCATTGACCATTGACCCTTCCATTGACTCCATTTACACCGCAGGCTGAGAGAGTAGGAATACTCTGTCCTGGCAGAGGGTGGAAGCTGCAACAATGGAATTATTTAAAGTGGAGGCGGATAAATATTTGATTGATCAAGGAATACGGGGGATTGAAGAAATGACACAGAAGAGCTGAGGTCAGCATAGATCTGCCAGTGGAGGCCAAGTCTCTGAATGCATTCAAGAGAGAGGCTTGGCCGCTGGACTTAACATCGCCAGCGCGGCTCGGCCACGGGACGTTTCAGTGCCCGGTGCGGCTCGGCCGCTGGACGTTTCAGTGCCCAGTGCGGCTCGGCCGCTGGACTTAACATCGCCAGCGCGGCTCGGTCGCGGGACGTTTCGGTGCCCGGCGCGGCTTGGCCGCTGGACTTAACATCGCCAGCGCAGCTCGGCCGCGGGACGTTTCGGTGCCCGGTGCGGTTCGGCCGCGGGACGTTTCAGTGCCCGGTGCGGCTCGGCCGCTGGACTTAACATCGCCCGGTGCGGCCGCGGGACGTTTCGGTGCCCAGGGCGGCTCGGCTGCGGGGCCTTCCATCCCCTTGCGGGGGCTGTGCGTGTCGTTTGCCTCGGTAGGGGTCGAGCTGCCTGTCCGTGGGTGCGGGGGGAAGAGAGGGGAAGTTTTGTTGCCTCCATCACAGTGAGGGGGCGTTTGGAGTCACTGTGATGGATGTTTGTGTTGGGGTCGGGTGTCCTGTGTTCTTTTCTTTTTTGCTGTGTTTTGTGTGACTGCTGAAATTTCGTTCGGTGTAAAAAGCCGAGTGACAATAAAGTGTTGTTATGTTATGTTATGTTATGTTAAGGATAGCGGAGTCAGGGGGTATGGGGAGAAGGCAGGAACGGGGTACTGATTGAGAATGATCAGCCATGATCACATTGAATGGCGGTGCTGGCTCGAAGAGCCGAATGGCCTCCTCCTGCACCTATTGTCTATGATCAGATACATCGGCCTGGCAGGCAGGAATGACAGAATGACAGAATGGCCGCCTGCTCCTATTTTCCTATGTTTTTGAGGTGGGGCCGAGTGTTTCCATGCAGTGTGACTCTCTGATCAGGGAATTCAAGGCCATGGGGAACGAGCAGAGAAACCCGGTTTCGGTACAGGATCGAGGTCACTGGTGGTTTCATCCTCTTTGTTCTGTGTTCCTTGTTTTCCTGCACAAAGTGTGAAGCTCCTGAGCTCCCGCACGTTGGGAGGAACATCAAAAAAAGCTGGCGCTTCATTCTGCGCTGCACTCTTAGTCCCTCGGCTGCCTGTCTAACCCATCGGCATGCTGATCGTTATCGGCGGATTCATTGTGCGTTCAGCACATTTTGACAGGAATCTGTCACGAGATCCTCAGTGCAGGGAGCAGTCCAACCTATCTATGGCTTTGTTGCCAGTGGCAGCAAGTGGTGACGGCTCATTGCTATTATGTGAAAATTATACACCAATTTACAGATCTCATTTGGTATTGGTCACAGTCAGTAAGATATTTTGCTTTATTCATGACTGAAGAAGAAACTATTACATAAGTTTAAGATTAAACTGTGCCCTTCAAGGCCTGGAATACTAATTGCTGTTACATTTCTGCTTCGGGCTACTCTGCAAACTTTAATTTCATCAACTAATAATGAGTAATCAGCCACTACAAGAATTAATTGCCTTTGTTTCTTTTTTTTACCCTTTTGGAGTGTGATGCATGTTCCCAGAACTTTTTTTTTTTAATAGAAAAATATCTGTAATGGTTAAGTCACGGGATTTGCAATGCTGTAAGGATTATTGCAATTATTGCAATGGGGAGCATGAATTACTGTTCTGCCACCACAATGGACTTCCATGCTGGGTCCCTTTAGGATACAGAATTCAAAGTTGAGATTGGACCACATTTTGCTGGTAACATTATAGTAAAATAATGGAGTTGTTGATTTATTAATTTCAATCAATCTGTCCATTGTACAGGAAAACCGCAAAGATGGGCAACTGTGGATGTAAGAGGTCAAAGTCACCTTTAGTTTGGTTTAGCTTATTGTCACGTGTACCGAGGTACAGTGAAAAGCTATTGTTGTGTGCTACTCAGTCAGCAGAAGGACTATACATGATTGCAATCGAGCCTTCCACGGTGTACAGGTACATGATAAATGGAATAATGTTCAATGCAAGATAAAGTCTAGTAAAGTCCAATTAAAGATAGTCTGAGGGTCTCCAATGAGGTTGATAGTAGTTCAGGTCTGGATCATAAGCCTTTCGGAAATTACATCTGCCTGACTTCTAAAGGTTTCTCCAAAAACAATAAAGTAAAATAGCAAGATTTATCTTTCTTAAACTCAGATGTGTGATCTTTCATTACTTAGTTCTCCATGATCTTATCTTGAAGAAAATGCTTCCATTAAATTTAGCCATAATGAACACATATTCGAGATCACTTTTGCTACCCTTTAAAATAGGAGTGATGTTTGCCTTTCTAGTCCTCAGTCATTCCTCTAGTAATCAATAATGTCCAGAAGATCATTTTGCCAAATTTGGTACTGCTAAAGTCAAGGCAGACTTGAGTCATAATACAAAGATAGATACAAAATGCTGGAGTAGCCCAGCTGGTCAGGCAGCATCTCTGAAGAACATGTATAAGTGACGTTTCGGGTTGGTACCCTTCTTCAGACTGATTGCAGGGGGGGAGCGGGTAAAAAAAAATGGGAGAGAAGAGGGTGCAGGACAAATCACAGCTGGCAACAGATGACATCAAGTGTGGGGTTCCCTGATAGGCAGATTGTTGGTTAGAAGCAAGTGTGAGCCCAAAAGAGAAACATAGTTGTTAGGATCTGGGAATAACTTTGCATTGTTCCCTGAAGGTGGAATCTCATGTGGATAGGGTGGTGAAGAAGGTGTTTGGTATGCTTGCCTTTATAAATCAGAGCATCGAATATAGAAGTTGGGATGTAATGTTAAAATTGTATAGGGCATTGGTGAGGCCGAATCTGGAGTATGGTGTGCAGTTCTGGTCGCCAAATTATAGGAAGGATGTCGACAAAATGGAGAGGGTACAGAGGAGATTTACTAGAATGTTGCCTGGGTTTCAGCACTTAAGCTACAGAGAGAGATTGAACAGGTTGGGTCTTTATTCTTTGGAGCGTAGAAAGTTGAGGGGGGACTTGAAAGAGGTTTTTAAAATTTTAAGAGGGACGGACAGAGTTGACGTTGGTAGGCTTTTCCCTTTGAGAGTGGGGAAGATTCCAACAAGGGGACATAACTTCAGAATTAAGGGACAAAGGTTTAGGGGTAACATGAGGGGTAACTTCTTTACTCAGAGGGTGGTGGCTGTATGGAATGGGCTTCCGGTGGAAGTGGTGGAGGCAGGCTCGATTTTATTATTTAAGAGTAAATTGGATAGGTATATGGATGGGAGGGGATTGGAGGGTTATGGTCTGAGAGCAAGTAGATGAGACTAGGTCAGAGAAAGTGGTCGGCGTGGACTGGTAGGGCCGAATGGGCCTGTTTCCGTGCTGTAATTGTTATATGGTTATATGGTTATATGGTTATAATTGTAAAGCTTGTTAACGGGTTTTTTATGGGAGGGGTGGGGAAGAAACCATCCAAGATCGGCAAGGGTTCAGTGGAAGGCAGAGGGGTGGGGGGGGAGTGTTGGGGGAGAGAAAGGGGAGGGGGAAGGACGGTGTTGGCAGAAGTTACCTATAATTGGAGAGTTCAATGTTCATACCGTTGGGTTGTAAGCTACCCAAGTGGAATATGAGGTGCTGTTCCTCCAGTTTGCTTGTGGATTTGCGCGAGTCATAATTCATTGGATTAGAGACATTTTGCTTTACCTGGAGGTGTGTAGGCATCCATGGATGTTTGCACCACCAATGAGCGTCGCTTAGACGGCATGGGAACAGCCATCTTTCTCTCTTTGTGTTTGGCAAGGGCAGCTTGCACTGCCTCTGTGTGTACGTCTGAAATAAGAGAGACACAAGTATTAAAAGATGTAAAAAATGTAATCCACATTACACCCACTTCTGAACCAAAAATCGCATGAGATCAGGGGGTATGGGGAGAAGGCAGGAACGGGGTACTGATTGAGAATGATCAGCCATGATCACATTGAATGGCGGTGCTGGCTCGAAGGGCCGAATGGCCTCCTCCTGCACCTATTGTCTATTGTCTATTGAGATGTACATTTGGTGAAGGCATAAGGCTCAGTTATAAATCATTAATGGTTACTTCTGCAACTTCCTTCAATTAAGTAGTGTCTTCATGCAGTCAGACCCCAATGCAAACATGGAGTTTAAATAGATGCATTATTAAAAAAATAACCGAAAGCCACTCTTTTACACTCCAAGAAGATACAGATACTCTGTACCGAACTTTCCTTTATCCCTCATTAAGCCTAATTATTTCTCCATTTCTCTAGTCTGGTCACAATAACACTAATTGAAGGATCGGCAGATGTAATGTTATGGTAAAACTGATATGATGCTTTGGTTGCAATCTTCAACTCCAACAGGTTCTTCTAATGGAAAAGTAATTTAGCACTCAATGTTGTTACCACTAATCATCAAGTCCACTCCTCTTCCTCCAACAATATCTAAAGCTATATAGTTCAACCGCAAGATACATTCATCAACCGAAACCTCAAGACAACCCAGCAACCCAGCCCCGGATAATGGGCCATCGCCTATTTTAATTCTCCCCAAGGGAATCAAACAGAAAAGCAGAGGCATCCAAGTGTAGCAACCTTGTTGTCTTGATTTGCAAAGGCATGTTTGGAACAGCTCAAGGATATTAATCTAACACTGCTCACACTGCTTCCACAATGTTTTCATTCCCATGGTTCCAAAACGACTTTGCTTTCTCAACTTAGATCAGTGAAAAAAAATCTCAATTCAAAGTCTGTGGGCCATGAGTTCAAATCCTGGTACAATGTCTGAGAACTGACAGTGCTGATCAAGAGGACACAATGATCCCAAAGGAGGGTACCATTGAGAATAGCTCATTCAACAATGACAATATATTAGAACTAATTAACCATGCTCATTAACCAAAGGGAAGCAACGGCAGCAGATAAATCTAACTGCTTTCCCTCCACTGACAATATTTTAAACAATATACTTTCTATTGCACTTTTCTCCCATCACTAGAAATGTTAACATTTGTTACCCATCTCCGAGATATATATATTTTATATATTGCATATATACATGCGAGAGAGAGATTAATATATACATAATATGTAAGAGAGAGAGAGAGTGAGAGTGAGAGAGAGAAAGATAAGAGAGAGAGATTAATATATACATAATATATAGGAGAGATAGAGATTAATATATACATAATATATAAGAGAGAGAGAGAGAGAGAGAGAGAGAGAGAGAGAGAGAGAGAGAGAGAGAGATTAATATATACATAATATATAAGAGAGAGAGAGAGAGAGAGATTAATATATACATCATATATAAGAGAGAGAGAGAGAGAGAGAGAGAGATTAATATATACATAATATATAAGAGAGGGAGATAGAGATAGAGAGATAGATAGAGAGATAGATAGAGAGATAGATAGAAAGGCAGAACTTTGTAGATCACCTCCACTCAGTCTGCAAAGGTGACTCTGAGCTACCAGTTCCCATTTCATTATTCATTTTCAATTCACCATTCCAGTTCCACTATTAGTGCCCCTTGCACTAATCCACCAAAGCCCATTGCAAGATCAAGCAGTACCTCAACTTTTGACTTGCCATGTTACATTCCGCAGGACTCACTAAATTCAACAATCTCAGATAACCAGCCTTCCAGTTCTGTAATAATGTCGTCATTCTCTCCACCATTCTCTCTTCACAGATGCTGTCTGGCCTGCTGTGAATCTCTTTTGTTTCAGGTTTCCAGCTGCAGTGCTCTGTGTGTCTCACAGCTCCAGCAGTCCCCTCCCCTCCCCTCCCTTCCCCTCCCCTTTCCTCTGTTCTTATTCATCCCCTTCTACTTTTTTTTGTTTTAGTTTTTTAGACTAAAGATACACTGTGGAAACAGGCCGTTCAGCCCACCGAGTCATAGAAACATAGAAACATAGAAGCAGGAGTAGGCCATTCGGCCCTTCGAGCCTGTACGCACCACCATTCAATATGATCATGGCTGATCATCCAACTCAGTATCCCGTACCAGCCTTCTCTCCATACCCCCTGATCCCTTTAGCCACAAGGGCCACATCTAACTCCCTCTTAAATATGGCCAATGAACTGGCCTCAACTACCTTCTGTGGCAGAGAATTCCACAGATTCACCACTCTCTGTGTGAAAAAAAACGTTCTCATCTCGGTCCTAAAAGACTTCCCCCTTATCCTTAAACTGTGACCCCTTGTTCCGAAAACTTGGAGAGTCAGCGCTGATTAGGAATCCCTGCACACTTACACTATCCAACACACACTAAGGACCATTTACAATTTTACCTAGCCAATTAGCCTACAAGCCTGTCTGTCTTTGGAGTGCGGGAGGAAACTTACGCTGGTCACGGGAAGAACGTACAAACTCCATACAGACGGCATCCATAGTCTGGATCAAACCCAGGTCTCTGGTGCTGTATGACAGCAACTCTACTACTGCGCCATCACATTGAGATGCAGCCATGAGGTATACAAAAGCCTCTATTTCCTCAGGAGACATTGAGTCATTTCTCAGGACATTGAGGGAATTCAGCATGTCTAAAATGACTCTTACAAACCTCTACAGATGCACCACAGAAACCATACTGTCGAGTTGCATCACAGCTCGATTTGGGAACAGCTCTACACAAGACCGCAAGACGTTGCAGAGTTGTGGATGCAGCCCAGTCCATCACACAGTCCAGAACCCCACCATCTACACTTCACGCTGCCTCAGGGGAAAGCAGCCAACTGAATCAAAGACCTTTCCCACCCCAGACATTCCTTCTTCTCCCCACTCCCATTGGGCAGAAGATACAGAAGCTTGAAAGCACACACACCAGACTCAGAAACAGCTTCTTCCCCTCTGTTATCAGGCTTCTGAATGGTCCTTCCATAAGCTAGGATACAGTGCAATTCTCTTCTACCTCATTGGGGTCATTGGACTTTGTCTCTGAAACTGCTGCACTATAATGCTGAGAATGATATATGATGCATTCTGCATTTTTCTCTTCCTCCACACCTCTACCTGAGTTTGGCCTGATTGTATTTATGTATAGTATTCTGATATGATTGGCAAAATAAAGCTTTTCATTGTACCAAGGTACACGTGACAATAATAATAAACCTAAACAATTAATGTCAATAGACAATAGACACGAGACAATAGGTGCAGGAGTAGGCCATTCGGCCCTTCGAGCCAGCACCGCCATTCAATGTGATCATGGCTGATCATTCTCAATCAGTGCCCCGTTCCTGCCTTCTCCCCATACCCCCTGACTCAGCTATCCTTAAGAGCTGTATCTAGCTCTCTCTTGAATGCATTCAGAGAATTGGCCTCCACTGCCTTCTGAGGCAGAGAATTCCACAGATTCACAACTCTCTGACTGAAAAAGTTTTTCCTCATCTCCGTTCTAAATGGCCTACCCATTATTCTTAAACTGTGGCCCCTTGTTCTGGACTCCCCCAACATTGGGAACATGTTTCCTGCCTCTAACGTGTCCAACCCCTTAATAATCTTATACTTTTCGATAAGTTCCTCTCTCATCCTTCTAAATTCCAGTGTATACAAGCCTAGTCGCTCCAGTCTTTCAACATATGACAGTCCCGCCATTCCGGGAATTAACTTAGTGAACCTACGCTGCACGCCCTCAATAGCAAGAATATCCTTCCTGAAATTTGGAGATCAAAACTGCACAGTACTCCAGGTGCGGTCTCACTTGGGCCCTGTACAACTGCAGAAGGACCTCTTTGCTCCTATACTCAACGCCTCTTGTTATGAAGGCCAATATTCCATTGGCTTTCTTCACTGCCTGCTGTACCTGCATGCTTCCTTTCAGTGACTGATGCACTAGGACACCCAGATCTCGTTGTACGTCCCCTTTTCCTAACTTGACACCATTCAAATAATAATCTGCCTTCCTATTCTTACCACCAAAGTGGATAACCTCACACTTATCCACATTAAACTGCATCTGCCAAGGCTGACCATGCACAATGAGTACCCTGTTCCTGCCCTCTCCCCATATCCCTTGACTCTGCTATCATTAAGAGCTCTATCTAACTCTCTCTGGAAAGCATCCAGAGAATTGGCCTCCACCGCCTTCTGAGGCAGAGAATTCCACAGTTTCACACGTCATCTCTTTGAATTCCACACAGCAAGGTATAAATATGCTATTGCTTTACAGCAAATTTCAGATCATTATTTGCAAGTCCACTTAAGCCCTCAGAAGCAGTGTAGTTACTGCCCTTAATCAGTGTGTGGCCCCCAAGATGCATCTTTTGCATGGATTCAGACCAAAATATGCATACAGAATTAATTTCAGATACCAAAGAGATTAGAGGACTCAGATGCTCAAACAGACAGCACCCTTACATCTCATACAAATTGCAGCTTTTTTGGGACACATTTTTACTGATCTCGAAAAACAAAACAACCACAGATGCTGAAAACCTGAAATAAAATCAGCAAATGCTGGCCAGGAGAAAGAGAAACAGAATTAACGTTTCTGGTGAAAATCCCTTTGGCGGAGTATTTCCAGCATTTTCTGTTTGCTTTTATACAAACCGCCTTTAAAACCTACCAGATACTGAAAGGCCTAGATAGTGTGGAAAGGATGTTTCCAGTAGTGGGAGAGTCTAGAACCAGAGGGTACAGCCACAGAACAACAGGACGTACCTTCAGAATGGAGGTGAGGAGTAATTACTTTAGCCAGAGGGTGATGAATCTGTGGAATTCATTGCCATGGACAACTATGGAAGCCAAGACATTTTGTATTTTTAAGGTGGAGATTGAAAGGTTCTTGACTACGATCACAGGTTATGGGGAGAAGGCAGGATACTGGGGTTGAGAGGTAAAAATAGATCAGCCAGACCAAACCAGAATCTATCAATTTCCACCTTAAAAATATCCATTGACTTGGCCTCCACAGGCAACGAATTCCACAGATAGATCTGACTAAAGAAATTCCTCCTATCTCCTTTCTAAAGGTACATCCTTTTATTTTGAGGCTATGAACTCTGGTCCTGGACTCTCCCACTACTGGAAACATCCTCTCCACGTTCCACTCTATACGGACCTTTCACAACCTACAAAAAGAGCCTCTTTGAGACTACATCTGGGTCAGAGTACAACTTTGGTTTCCTTTCCTTGACCTTGAGGGAGTCCAATGAAGATTCACCAGATTGGTTCATGGGCAGAGATTGAATAGCCTGGGCCTGGATTGACTGTTTAGTTAAGGGAATGAGAGGTGATCTCACTGAAACCTACAACATTTTTCACAAGAGCTGGATGCAGGGAGGAGGCAGGCAGGGAGGTTGTTGAGGTGTCTGAGATCAGGAACACAGTGTCAGAACAAAGGATGGGCCATTTGGGACCGAGATGAGGAGAAGATTTTTCACATAGATAAAGGTGAACCTTTGGAATTCTCAACGATGGAAACACAGTCAATGATGGCAGTCGATGAACTTCAAGGTGTTAAAGGAATCAAGGGATCAAGGCAGAAAAATGGTGCATGTGGTAGATAGAACGCCCTTGAATGCAAGCCTAGCTTACTGCCTTTTTAAAAAATTCTTATGGTCTTTAGCTCTGTAATTTGTCCCATGATACAAGTTATGTCATTATGGCAGGGATTAACTTTTATTTCTTCATAAGTAATCTGCCACTCAGAGCTTGGAGTAGAAAAATAGGCACGTATTTAGCAGAAAAGAAAATATAATTTACACAAGATTTATACCGCTAATTAACAACATAACAAGCATTCATATTGGTCAGAAATTGGAGCGCTCAGATTTACATTAACTGCGTTTTACTTTACTTACAATAAAGCTTTAAGATGAATTATGAATTAGAATGTTTTCCTTTCTCATGGGACAGCCAAGTGGGAAACATAATTTCGTCACGCACAGTGCTGTTTGTGTGGAGCACTAATTATGGTGAATCTGCAGTCGACATTAAATTGTTTCTAAATCACAAATCCTAATTATGAAGCCCGCATAAGCAGTCTTTTGTTTCTATGAAGCGACCATTCATTACCAACCATATTTATGTGGGGTTAATTGCAATATTAGTGATGAGATATTAAGTGAAGGAATAATAAACCAGGCTAGTGTTCCACTTTACTGGGGGTGGAAGGTAAATCGAAAGGAACGAGATCACTCGAGGCACTAATGCAGGGGGATGGGACCAGGACGCGGGACCGTTAAGGAAAGAGAAGCATCAAAAAGGTTTTAGTTTTGGTTTAGTGATACAGCGCGGAAACAGGCCCTTTGGCCCACCGAGTCCGTGCCGATCGATCAGCGATCACCTGTACACTAGTTCTATCCTACACACTAGGGTCAATGTACAAAAGCCAATTAACTGACAAACCTGCTCGTTTGTAAAATGTGGGAGGAAACCGGAGCACCTGGAGAAAATCCATACGGTCACGGGGAGAACGTACAAACTCCGTACAGACAGCACCCGTAGTCAGGATTGAACCCGGGACTCTGGCGCTGTAAGGTAGCAACTACCGCTGCGTTCCTGTGCCGCCTCTACAGGTCTTGGTGTTTAAGCTCTGGATAGGGGGGAGTGACTGGTGAGTGGGAGGTGGAAGGTGATGCTGGTAAGATACTTGCTCTAACATAATGTAAGATTGTTAACGAGGTTTGTCACAAATGACATCTTTGGTCTCATAATTTGTTGTACATCTGATTTAGCTGCAATGTCTTGAGACACGAAGCTCTAACATCATCACGCAATGGCAAATAAGTGGAGTTATTGTCATAGTAACGGTCAATCACTGATGGATAAAAATCAATTATGTTAAAAGGTGTATATTTAGCTCAATGGAGGGAGAAGGACAAGAATCACTTCTACGAGCGTAGTAACATGGTGAGAGCCCCAACCCATGTCATCGATTCCACACCTGGAAAAGAAATGTTCAAGCAGGGGAACAAAGCGGGTCGCTGGTGTTGGAAGGGAGACACCTGAGGTAATTGCTGACCTGATCGGTATCGTTCATCTCGGGATCCCGATGACCGGCGCCGATGGTACCTGGAGGAGGAGGACGGGGTAACGGGTGTTCGCCGCTCTTGAGGCAGGGACGGTTCCACTCCTGTCAAGGCAGAAAATCAACAGTCACTACAATTCATCGTTAATCATAATCATACTTTATTAGCCAAGTATGTTTTGCAACATACAAGGAATTTCATTTGCCATACAGTCATACCAATAAAAAGCAACAGAACACACAAAATACATTTTAGCATGAACATCCACCACAGTGACTCCTCCACATTCTTCACTGTGATGGAAGGCGAAAAAAAGATCAATCTCTCCCTTCTTTGTCCTCCCGCGGTCGGGGGCCTCGAACCTTCCGTTGACGGGGCGATCTTACTCCCGTAGCCGGTGGTCGGGCCCTCTGTACCTCTGATCAAGCTCCTGCATCGGGGGGAATCTCAGCTCCCCCACGCCAGGCTATCTACCCCGGGTCGGACCTCGTACAGCTTTGGAGCTTCCCGACATCGGTCACTACCCGAGACTGCGAGATCCTCATTGGTAAAATCCGCAGGCCATGGTTGGAGCATCGATCCCAGGCAAGGGATCACAGGCTCTGATGGTAAGTCCATGGCCCCGCGGTGGAGCTGAAAGTCAGTCCTGAGCAAGGCCGCCAGCTCCATGATGTTGGGCCGCAGAGCGACCGGAGATACGATCCGGAAAACAATCGCATCTCCAGCAAGGTAAGAGATTGAAAAAAGGTTTCTCCCCACCCCCTCCCGCCCACCTCCCACATAAAACCAACCAGAGAACATTAACACAAACTTCTAAAACACTAAAAATAACAAAAAAAGACGAAAAGACAGACAGACCGTTGGCGAGGCTGCCATCGCTGATGGCGCCACCTGGTGTTTCGTGAGGTCATTCGTGAGGAAACCCGTGCAATCTTCAGTCTGATGATGATGATAATGATTCGGATCCTAATTAGCCTTAAACATTAGTTAACTTTACAAATTTTGACATAGAATCATATTGTACAGAATGGAAACAGGCCTTTTGGCCCAACTTGCCCATGCTGACCAAGATGCCACATCTACACGTCCCACCTGCCTGCATTTGGCCCATATCCCTTTAAACCTATCCTAACCATCGGGTGGCGCCCCGCAATGGCTGCCTCGCCAACAGTCTGTCTCGTTCCATCCTTCTTTGTTGTTTTATAGTATGTGTTAAATGTATGTTTTAGTGTTCTTTAGCTTGTTTTATGTGGGGTTGGGTGGGGGGGGAGGTTGGGGGAAACATTTTTTAATCTCTTACCTCGACGGAGATGAGATTTTTTTTTCTGTATCGTATCTCCGTCCGCACTGCGGCCTAACGTCGACGAGCTGGTGGCCTTGCTTTAAATCAACTTCAGGAGCTCCAACCACAGGAGTCTGCAGGACTTACCATCGTGGAGCTGGTGAACCCTGTTGGGGATTGACCTTGGAGCTCCAACTGTGGACTTTAAGGAAGCCTGTGGACTTTAACATCATGGAGCTCGCGGTCCCTGGTTAGAGACTGACTGGGAGCTCCAACTGCAGAAGCTTCGACCGCCCCGATCGCGGGAGCTTCGATCGCCCAGAAGTGGGAGCTTCAATCACCCTGACACGAGAACATCGAGCACCCTAACGCGGGGGCTTCGATCGCCCCGACGCGGGGGCTTCGATCGCCGGCTGTGGGAGCTTCGATCGCCCCGATTGCGATGGTTCAACTGCCCCGACCGCGGGAGAATAAAGAGGAAGAAGTTTAGACTTTATTGCCTTCCATCACAGTGAGGAATGTAGGGAATCCGCTGTGGTGGATGTTTATGTTAACTTTTATGTTGATGTGTGTCTTGTTGCTTTTTTTTAGTATGGCTGTATGGTATTTCAAGTTTCACTGTACCTTAATTGGTACACGGGTCAATAAACAGACTTTTGACCCTTTATCCTTGTACCTGTCCAAAAGTCTTTTAAATTATATTATAGTACCTGCCTCAACTACCTCCTCTGGCAGCTCGTTCCAATTACCCATCACCCTCTGTGTGAAAATGTTCCCCCTCAGATTCATATTTCGCCTCCCACCTTTAACCTATATCCTCTGGTTCTTGAATTCCACATCTCCGTGCACAATCTATTCCTTTCATGATCTTGTACATCTCTATAAGATCACCCATCATCCTCCTGCATTCTAAGGAACAAAGTTCCAGCCAACCTCAGCAACATCCTCATAATGACTCTGCACTCTTTCCACTTCTTGAAAGTTACATTATTATATTTTCAAAAACATCCAAAAGGGAGCAGGAGATTTCCCCACAGTAACAGAGAACGCTGCAGACCTGGGAAGAGACGTGGCAAGGTCAACCTGGTGCTGATGCAGCAGGGTGACTGAGCTGCTCTCTGTTGGGCCAGAGTTCAAGGCATTCAAAGGTGGGCACAAAATGCTGGAGTAACTCAGTCTCTCCGGAGGAAAGGATTAGGTGACGTTTCAGGTCACTCAGCATTTTGTTTAAGGGCCTGTCCCAGTTACACGATTTTTAAGGCGACTGCCGGCGACTGTCAAAGTCGTAGCAGATCGCCAAAATTTTCTTTTACCCGACGACATCGACCACGACAATGCCGAGTCAGGTCGATAAAAGTTACTTTTTTTGTGAAACTAGCACCTGGCTAAGAGATTCCACCGTCTTCGGAAACATCGCAAAATTCCCACGCTTACCTGACCGTCAAACTGTCGCCTCCAATCTACCTGTCAAATGCCCTGACGGTAAATAAAATTGGTTAAACAAAACTATCTTCTGGTATCTTCAAATGCCTTTTCTTAATTTAATATTACGTGCTTCTAAATGCTTCTGCGACAACCTAGCAAACCTGGGGACAGCATGCGACAGACAGCGCCCGCAATAAGCTACGATACCTGGCGACAAGCCAGCTGTCGCCGAGAAATTTCTATCTGGAACTTTTTTCCGCGACGCGCGAGATCAGCTACGATTCATTCAAGACTCCTCACAATCATGCCCACGACACCCTGGCAAATGTTCAGCGACAGCCTAGTCGCCGGCAGTCGCCTTAAAATCGCCTAAGTGGCCCTTAACATTTCAGTTACTCCAGCATTTTGTGTCTATGTTTGGTGTAAACCAGTGTCCACAGTTTCTTCCTACACCTTCAAAGGCAGACCTTGGATACTGCTGGTTATGCCAGCTCTAGTTACAATAACCATCAGAATAAAACATTTAACGGTAAGATTTCTGTTACGTGCACGGGCACAAGGTCCACCAAACTTCTTGGCCTCACACCGACGAGGATCGGCAACCAGCAGGGTCCTGCCATACTGTATCAGCATGTCCTTGATCTCCTTTTTGGAGGCTTCATCTACATATTTCTGGTAGTAAGCCACCAATGCCTTAGAAATAGTTGCAATAACCATTCCAGGACACAGCGACTTAAGGCAAGAGTGTATAGTCCAACTCATTGGTTAGACCGTATGTGTGTATAGTTCTAGTCCCCATACTACAGAAAGGATAAGGTAGCAATAATACTTTGCGGTTGCACTTAGAACTTCAATTTTTCTTTAGCACTAGTATCATGATTATTAGTTTATTGATTTAAAAATATATATTTTATATTATATGTGTGCATTGCAATTATAACCTGTTATGCTGCTGCAAGTAAGAATTTCATTGCTCCATTGTTGTGTACATATGAAAATTAAGCACTCTTGACTCTTGCTGAGGCTTTATAAGACGCGTTTAGAGTACTGTGAGCAAATTTTGGCTCCATATCTGTGCCGAGGGTCCAGAGGAGTTTTACAAGAATGATTCTAGGAATGAGTGGGTTAGCATATGATGATTGTTTGACAGCACTGGGCCTCTACTCACTGGAGATTAGAAAGTTGAGGGGGTACTTCATTGAAACTTACAGAATAATGAAAGGCATAGATAGAGTGGATGTGGAGAGGATGTTTCCACTGGTGGGAGAAGCTAGGACCAGAGGTCATAGCTGCAGAATTAAAGGGCACTCTTTTAGAAAGGAGGTGAGGAGTAACTTCTTAAGTCAGAGGGTGGTTAATCTCTGGAACTTATTGTCACAGAGGGCTGTGGAGGCTAAGTCAGTGGATATTTTTAAAGTAGAGATAGACAAATTCTTGATTAGAACGGTGTCAAGGGTTATGGGGAGAAGACAGGAAAATGGGATTAGGAGGCAGAGATCAGCCATGATTGAATGGCGGAGTAGGCTCAATGGGTTGGATGGCCTAACTCTACTCCTATAACCTGTGAATTTGTGAAGAGATCGATCAGTTGTCGATAGTATGAACTGCAGATGATGGAATCTTGAGCAAAAACACACAAAGTGCTGGAGTAACACAACCTGAAACATCGCCTATCCAAGTTCTCCAGAGATGCTGTCTGACCTGCTGAACTACTCTTGTATTTTGTTCATCAGTATGTTGCATGGAATGGAGGGTTGTAGCTATAAGGAGAACATCGATGGCCTCTGTTTATCCTCATTGGATCGTAGGAGACAGAGGGATTTAGAGAAATTTACAAAGTTATAAGGGGCAGGGAGAGGGCAGAAAGTGAGAATCTTTTTCCCAAGGGCAGCGGAGTTGTGTCAAGAGTGCACAGGCTGAAGGTGGGAGGGCAAAAATTTAAAGAACGGTGGTGAATATTTAGAATGAGATGTCAGAGAAAGTGGCTGGGGCAAGTACAAAAACAACATTAAATAAAAAACTTGGAAAGGTACGTGGAAAGGAATGGTTCGGAAGGATATGGGTCAAATGTGAGCAAATGAAAGTAGCTTAGATGGGCATCTTGGTCAGTATGCCAAGATGCCCATCTTGGACATCTTATTGTCCAAGTTGGACTGAAGGGCCTGTGTCTGTGCTGCACAACTCTATCACTGACTCTATGGGAGAAATTGTAAGGTCGGTGGTGAATATGTAGAATCAGTTGGCAATGGAAGCAGTGGAGGCATATACTATTACAAAATGTAAAAGTCGTAGGATAGTTCAAGTTCAAAAACACTTTATTTGTCCCCGTGGGGCAATTTACAAAGGCACGTAGAGTAGTACAAAAACTATTGGGGGGGGGGGGGGGGGTTAGCAGGGTGAGCAGTGGGACAGGAGTGGTTGGGAGTTGCGGAGCTACGTGGATAGAAAAGGAGTAGAGGGATGCGGCGTAATGTGGGCAAATGTTCTAAGCATAGATAAGTGGACATCAGAAGATGTCCTTCCTTTATCCTATATCCTTCCTTTGTCCCGCCCCCCTGACATCAGTCTGAAGAAGGGTCTCGACCCGAAACGTCGCCCATTCCTTCTCTCCCGAGATGCTGTCTGACCTGCTGAGTTACTCCAGCATTTTGTGAATAAATACCTTCAAGCATAGATAAGCTTCACAGTCAGCATGGACGAGGTGAGCTGTAAAAGCCCAGCTGTGCCGCATGTTTCTATAATTCTAACTCAAACAGCAACAAGTCCACAGATGAGAGGGCATCACTGTCCTCTGATGATAAGAATGTACATCTACATCACACTGCGTTTCGTCTGAAGAAAAACAGGCAAAAACACTTTTGAGAGTTTAACTGAGTCACTGCAGGCTCAGTCTGTTGGCTGGCTCAGTCGGGTCACTTTAGTCTCAATTGTGTACTTAATTTTTGATGTATTCCTCGTCGGAAATGAGGATCTCATTATCTGTTGACTCACTCCACATTGTGAACTCCGTGAAGATGCCAGGACTGGATTAATTGTACGTTACCTCAGTGCCTAAGGGATGACTCTTACTGTAGTCATTAGGTCGACATGGACATTTCTGACATAACTCCTGGATACAGACACAATTCCTTTACAGACTATTTCACTGAGATACCACCACTCAATTACAAAATTGTACAAGGGTCCGATGACCCCACCACTCAATTGAAAGTGCTTGTCTCTTCCTCAAAAACCTCACCTTCTGCTTCAGTTGATACCCCTTTACTTTCTCCTCCAAATTAGGCTGCACCGTTCAATTGTGTGTCAAGGCAATGAAGCAGTGACAGGTCTACCAGGGTAAAACTAATGCTGGATGTGCAGCCACATAGTAGATATTACACAAAATCAGTCCATCGATGATTCATTGTGATGACAGGTTACCTTAAAATAGCTTCTGTTCATATAGTATAGGTCTCTCCGCCACCTTACAAGATGATGTGACAGAATCAAAAGGCACTTGGAGCCCTTCTGATGCATAACATTTCCAATCACACGTTAAGTGAACCTTAGTCCAATGGTAATTCTCTCACTATTGCAGCCAGAGCAAAAATCTATCTGTTCGCTTTGATGGTGCACTCTGTTGCCCTCACAACGACGTACATGTCGGATTTCAATCTGGTTTGAGGACTCATTGTCGACAACAAGAAAATGTTTGATCCCTTTGTGACAAAAACCGACACACACTGACTGGAATGTAGAAACAATGAACTGCAGGTGCTGGGTTATACCAACGATAGACACAAAGTGCTGGAGTAACTCAGCGAGTCAGGCGGCATCTACGGAGGAAAAGGGTAGGTGACGTTTCGGGTCTCTTTCCACCAGGGATGCTGCCTGACCCGCTGAGATACTCCAGCACTTTGTGTCTATCATCGGACTGATTGGAATGGCTGGATCAGTCGTTTCAATGTTTGAGGTGGTATCTTAAATGGAATTGCTCTGCATTGCTGTCAGGTTAGACAGATGGATCTGAATTCCTTCAACTCAGTCTGAAGAAGGGTCTCGACCCGAAACATCACCCATTCCTTCTCTCCCGAGATGCTGCCTGACCTGCTGAGTTACTCCAGCATTTTGTGAATAAATCCTTCAACTCTATCACTTCTTGACCAATATAACCATTCCAACTAAGAGCAGTAGTCGGCCACTCGGCCCCTCATGATTGCTCCATCATTGAACAGGGTGGTGCCTGATTGAATAGTAACCACAACTCCACATTCCTGCACCGCAGCAGTGAACTGTCACCCATTTGTTTATCACTTCTCTGCCTTAAAAATATCCAAAAATCGCTTCTATTGTGGAGCAAGAGAGTTCCAGAAACCAACGATCCTCAAAGTGAAAAAAACCCTCCTTCTGCAAGGGCAGCACAGTGGCACGGCGGTAGAGCTACTGCCTTACAGCACAAGAGACCCACATTCGATCCTGACCACGGGTGTTGTCTGTACGGAGTTTGTAAGTTCTCCCTGTGACCCGCGTGGATTTTCTCCAAGATCTTCGGTTTCCTCCCACACTCCAAAGATGTACAGATTTATAGGTTAATTGGCTTGGTATAAATGTAAACAGAATTGTTCCTAGTGTGTGTAGGGTAGTGTTAATGTGCGGGGATCGCTGGTCGGTGCAGACTCAGTGGGCCGAAGGGCCTGTTTCTGCGCTGTATCTCTAAACCAAACTAAACTAAACATATCGATGTAGAGTCAAGAAAGTGCACCAACACCAATTCAGATAGGTGCAAGGTGTTGGTACGTGAAACCAGGGTGGGTCTTTCTCTATGAACAGTAGGGCCACACAGAGTGTTGTAGAACAGGGAAGACAAGGCCTACAAGTGCACACTTTCTTGGAAGTGCAATCACAGGTGGATAAGGTGGTGGAGAAGACTTTTGGACATGCTGGTCTTCATCAGTCAGAGAATTGAGCACAGAAGTTGGAATGCTATGTTGCAAATGTACAAATGTTGGTTCAGCTGTATTTGGACTATTGGAATCAGTTTTGCTCACGCTGCTATAGGAAAGATGCCATTTAGCTGGAAAGAATGTAAAAAAAGATTTACAAGGATGTTGCGAGGACTCAGGGGACTGAGCTACATGGAGAGGTGGGCAGGCTGGGACTTCATTCCTTGGAGCATAGGAGGCTGAGGGGTGATTTATAGAGATATGGAAAAGTGTGAATGCATAGATAGGATGAATGTACAGAGTATTCTTCCTACAGTTGTAGAATCAAGAAATAGAGGGCACATGATTAAGTCTAGCAGGGAAAGATGTAACAGGAACCCGAGAAACAACTTTTTCATACAAAGCGTGTACGAATAAGTGAATAAGTTCATAAGTGATAGGAGCAGAATTAGGCCATTCGGCCCATCAAGTCTTCACCATTCAATCATGGCTGATCTATCTTTCCCTCTTAACCCCATTCTGTTGCATTCTCCCCATAACCCCTAATTCCCGTACAAATCAAGAATCTATCCATCATTGCCTTAAAAATATCCATTGACTTGGACTCCACAGCCTTCTGTGCCAATGAATTCCACAGATTCACCACCCTCTGACTAAAGGAATTCCTCCTCATTTCCATCCTAAAGGAACAACCTTTAATTCTGAGGCTATGACCTCTGGTCCTAGACTCTACCACTAGTGGAAACATCCTCTCCACATCCACTCTATCTAATGTAGGCCTTTCATTATTCGGTAAGTTTTGAAGAGGTCCCCCCTCATTCTTCTAAACTCCAGCAAGTACAGGCCTTGTGCTGTCAAACGCTCATCATACGTTAAACCCATTCATTCCTGGGATCATTCTTGCAAACCCCCTCTGCTCTCTCTCCAGCGCCAGCACATCCTTCCTCAGATATTGTGCCCAAAATTGCTCACAATACTCCAAATGCGGTCTGACCAGTGCCTTATGAAGCCTCAGCATTACATCCCTGTTTTTGTATTCTAGTCCTGTCTAAACGAATGCGAGCATTGCATGTGCCTTCCTTACTATCAATTCGACTTGCAAATTCTTTTTTTGGGACTCCTGCACCAGCACTCCCAAATCCCCTTTACACCTCATATTTCTGAATTCTCTCCCCATTTAGAAAATAGTCGACACCTTTATTCCTACTACCAAATGCATGACTCCACCTTTGTCTCAAGCTGTTGAGTAAGTGGTTGAAACAGATTTAAAAAAACAACTAAAAAAGAATTGGGTAGGAAATGTTTAGAAGGATTTGGGTCAAACATGCACAAATGGGACTAGCTGAGATGGGCATCTTGGTTGGCGTGGATGAGTTGGGCCTATGGGCCTGCTTCTGTGCTGTATGATTCTATGACCCTGACTCACTGGGAGAAATT
Organism: Rhinoraja longicauda; assembly: GCF_053455715.1. NCBI lineage: Eukaryota > Metazoa > Chordata > Chondrichthyes > Rajiformes > Arhynchobatidae > Rhinoraja > Rhinoraja longicauda. The sequence continues at coordinate 99,957,522 of NC_135954.1, forward strand.
TAAAGGAGGGCGGTGAATATTTGTAACAAGTTGCCAGAGGTGGTAGGGGAGGCATATACTATTACAACATTTAAAAGTCATTAGGACAGGTACTTGGCTGGGAAAAGAGAAGAGGGATGAAGCATAATGTGGGAAAACTGGCATATGCAACCACATTACACTACATTGAAAGAATGGGTCGACTGGGCTTGTATTCACTGGAATTTAGAAGGATGAGAGGGGATCTTATAGAAACATAAAATTCTTAAAGGATTGGACAGGCTAGATGTAGGAAGAATGTTCCCGATGTTGGGGGAGTCCAGAACCAGGGGTCACAGTTTAAGAATAAGGGGTAAACCATTTAGGACTGAGATGAGGAAAAACTTTTTCACCCAGAGAGTTGTGAATCTGTGGAATTCTCTGCCACAGAAGGCAGTGTAGGCCAATTCACTGGATGTTTTCAAGAGAGAGTTAGATTTAGCTCTTAGGGCTAACGGAATCAAGGGATATGGGGAAAAAGCAGGAACGGGTACTGATTTTAGCTGATTAGCCATAATCATGTTGAATGGCGGTGCTGGCTCGAAGGGCCAAATGGCCTATTACTGCTCCAATTTTTCTATGTTTCTACATTTGAGTCATTACGGATTTAGTCGCTTGACTGGGTAACTTTGTCACTTTAGTCTCAATTGTATACTTAATTTTGATATATTCCTTGTCGGAACTGGGAAAACTCATCTCCTCTGAGCTCACTGATTCTAAACTCTGAGCTAATGCCAGGACTGGATTAATTGTGCGTTAGTTACCTCAGTGTCTACAGGGATGACTCTGTTGTAATCATTAGATCTACATGGGCATTTCTGCCAGAACTTTCGTTTTCAGATTCAGAGACACGGCGCAGAAACAGGCCCTTCGGCCCACCGAGTCTGCACCGACCAGTAATCCCCGCACCCTAACACTATCCTACACACACACTTGGGACAATTTATACCAAACCAATTAACCTACAAACATGGAGAAAGCCCATGCAGGTCACGAGGAGAACGTACAAACTCCATATAGACAGCACCCGTAGTCAGGATGGAACCCAGAGATGGGTCACTGGCGCTGTGAGCCAGTAAACTCCACTGCTCCATCACCGACCGTGCCAGTCCCCAACTCTGCAGACAAACTCATTCTTTTACGGACTATTTCACTGAGGTCCCATCATTGAATTACATTCTTGCTCATGGGTCTGATGACTAACTCCAGCACTTGTCTCTTCCTCAAAATTCGCACCTTTTCCTTCAGGTGATGCCCCTTTGTTCTCCCCTCAAAGTTAGGCTGCACCAAGCTCAATTGTGGGTAAAGACAAAGAAGCAGTGACAACTCCAGCAGTCACTGCTGGAATGTGCAGTCACATATTAGATATTACACAATATCAGTCATCGATGATTCATAGGGGTGAAAGGTTACCTTAAAATAGCTTCTGTTAATATAGTATCAGTCTCTCTGCCGCCTTACAAGATGATGTGATAGAATCGAAAGACACTTGAAGCCATTTTGATGCGTAAAATTTCCAATCACATGTTAAGTGAACCTTAGTCCAATGGCAATTCTCTCACTATTGCAGCCAGAACAAAATCCATCCCAAGTCTTTGATGGCACACTCTGTGCCCTCACAAAGACGTACATGTCGGACTTGAATCGGTTTGAAAGCATATTGAAGAGAGCAAGGAAATAATTGATTCCTTTGTGGCCAAAACTACAAGGGTTGATTGGAATGGCTGGATTCACAGTTTTCATGCTTGTGTATTTTAGTTTAGTTTAGCTTATTTTAGAGATACAGCGAGAAAGCAGGCCCTTCGGCCCACCGAGTCTGCACCGACCAGCGATCCCCGTACATCAACGCTATCCTACACACACTAGGGACAATTTACAATGAATCCAAGCCAATTAACCTGAAAAACCTGTATGTTGTAGCGACCATAGGGATTGGTCCAGAGAGTCGAACCCTCGGATTGGCCAGCAAGGTCACGTGGTGGTTTTGGCGCCCAAAACCAGTGAGTAGGAAGAGAACTTCGATGTGAACAGTTTGAGTTAATGGTTGTCTGTAATCTCGGTTGTTATCCTTTGTGATTGAATATTGCTACCGCAATAAACTTCTTTAACAAAGTACAAGCCTCCAGACTCGTCATAATGTCTTTGGAGTGTAGGAGGACACCAGAGATCCTGGAGAAAACCCAGGAAGAACGTACAAACTCCGTACAGACAGCACCTGTAGTCAGGATCGAACCTGGGTCATTGGCGCTGCAAGACAGCAACTCTATCGCTGTGCCACCGTGCTACCCGTAGTGAGGTGGTATTTAATGTGGAATTGCATTGCTGGCAAATTACACAGATAGATATTACTTTTGTACAAATCTTTATCACTTTGTGATCACTGTAAACATTCCAACTAAGAATAGGCATAGACCACTCGGCCCCTCAAGACTGCTTCAAGACTGATGGAATAAGATGATGCCTGATTAAATAGTAATCTCAACTCCACATGTAACCTCAAAAAGCCTTTGATAAGGTGCCACATGGGAGGCTGCAAAGGAAGATGAGAGCCCAAGGTATCAAAGGGCAGATACTACCTTGGATATCAGGTTGGCCGGATAGCAAAAGGCAGAGTGGCAATAAAGGGGGCTTTTTCTGGTCGGCTGCCAGTGACTAGCGGAGTTCCGTAGAGCTCGATGCTGGGGCCGCTGCTCTTCACGTTGTATATTAACGATTTGGATGAGGGGTTTGAAGACTTTGTGGCCAAGTTTGCGGATGATACAAAAATATGTGAAGGGGCAGGTAGTGTAGAGAAATCAGGGACCCTGCAGAAGGACGTGGATAGGTTGGGAGAGTAGGAGCTGAGAAGTGTCAGATGGAATATAGTGTAGCAAAGTGTGGAGACATGCATTTTGGTAGTCGGAATAAAGGCAAAGATTATTTTCTAAATGGGGAGAGAATCCAGAACTCGGAGGTGCAAAGGAACTTGGGAATGCTGGTGCAGGATTCCCAAAAGGTTAATCTGCAAGTCAAATCAGTAGTAAAGAAAGCAAATGCAATGCTAGTATTTATTTCGAGAGGCCTTATATACAGAAACACGGATGTAATGCCGAGGCTCTATATGGCGCTGGTCAGGCCGCATTTGGAAATATTGTGAGCAATTTTGGGCACCATATCTGAGGAAGGATGTGCTGGCTCTGGAGAGGGTCCAGAGGAGGTTTACAAGAATGATCCCAGGAATGAGTTGGTTAACATATGATGAGCATTTGAGGGCACTGGGCCTATATTCGCTGGAGTTTAGAAGGATGAGGGGGAACCTCATTGAAATGTACAGAATAGTGAAAGACTTGGATAGAGTGGATGTGGAGAGGATGTTTCCACTAGTGGGATAATCTAGGACTAAAGGTCATAGCCTCAGAATTAAAGGATGTTCTTTTAGGAAGGAGATGAAGAAGAATTTCTTTAGTCAGAAAGTGGTGAGTCTATGGAATTATTTGCCACAGAAGGCTCTGGAGGCACACAGTGGATATATTTAAGGCAGAGATAGACAGATTCTTGATTAGTACAGGTGTAATAGGTTATGGGGAGAAGGCAGGAGAATGAGGTTAGGAGGGAGAGATAGATCAGCCATGATTGAATGGCGGAGTAAACTTGATGGGCCAAATGGCCTAATTCTACTCCTATCACCCATGGCCTTAAGATCCACATTCCTGCACTGCAGCAGTATCCTTCCATCCACTTGCTTATCCAGTCTCTTCATTACTTTTGCCTTAAACATATTTTAGCTTAGTTTACAGATACAGCATGTAAACAAGCCCTTCAGCTCACCAAGTCAGCAACCATCACCTGTACACTGAAGAAGGGTCTGAAGAAGGGTCTCGACCTGAAACGTCGCCCATTCCTTCTCTCCTGAGATGCTGCCTGACCTGCTGAGTTACTCCAGCATTTTGTGAATAATCACCTGTACACTAGCACCATCCTACACACGAGGGGTAATTTCCAGAAGCCAATTGACCAGCAAACCCACATGCCTTTGGAGCGTGGGAGGAATTTGGAACATCCGGAGGGAATCCACACAGTCACAGGGAGAACGTACAAACTTATTTTGTCCGTTCTCTCTGTGACACTGATAATCTTAACCTTGCCTAACCTAAATGACAATTATTATCTTCATCTAAGTAATTATATGGACTGTAAATACTTAGGCCGCAGCACTCATCCCAAAGCACTCAACTGGTTACAGCTTCCCAACGTGCATGTATAACTTTCTGTTTGTTCTCTATAACCCATCCTCAGTCCTCAGCGACCTTTTCTGTGGCACGTTAGCAAATGCTTTTTGAAAATTTGAAGCAAAAACTCGAAGGGGGAAAAAAAAAGGTTTACTGAATCAGTGCAGTTTCGAAGGCAATTTGCACACGGATAATTGATTACACCCAGACAGGGACCTCTACGCCACTAATATCGCCCACCCCCTGCCATCGCTTCAGGGGATTGACTTATAGGAAATTCATTTATGGCATTGCACTAACACACCTGCTTATTTTTCATTGGGTATTTAATCTAATATCCCCAACTGGTTTGTTGTTCAAATAATTGTATGCACTTGCCCTAAATCATGGCATAAGAATAATGTGCTCTGTTTATTTGTTGCCCCCTCCTTGGTTATCAGTTAAAGAAATCAATGTGCAATTGTGTCTGTGATTCACCTGGTCATACATTAAAATACTACTCGTCGAGCTGCAGAAATAATATTCAGCACAAACTGGTGAACAACATGCATGAGCAAAACTGAGAATTATTGCAGCGAATCCAAAATGTTGTCTTTGTACACTGCTGCAAAATATTGATCAGACTCAACGATTCGCATTAACAACATTGCCTTTGGCCAGACAGATACATATTCTGAGCTTTTGGGAGACCTGAATGCAGTAGATCATTGTTGCAATGTACTTTTGGAGGTTATATAAGATGTGCCTGTCAAAGCCTACAAGTCTTCATGTGTGATTTAAAACCACGGACCGAATACTCAATATATCTTAGTATTGTAATGATTATCCATTTCTTTGCTTTGAATTGTTGTGACCTTAAATGAAAGCAATCTGTAATGCCCAGAAGTTAAAATGCACTGCTTAGCACGAGGAAATCTATTCCCTGTCCATAGAATCCCAGAGTCATAGAGTCTATACACCACAGAAACAGGCCCTTCGGCCCACCTTGTCCAGATACTGGGCTGGTCCCATGTGCCTGCATTGGCCCACAGCACTCTAAATCCTTCCTATGTATATATTTGACCAAATGTATTTAAAAAATCACAAATGTATACACTTCTATGCATTTCTCTGACAACTCATTCCAGATACGGACTACCCATTGAGTGAAAACGTTGCCCTGAAGTCACTCTTAAATCGCTCCCCTCTCACTGTATTTTTTTTAAATTAGAGGGCCTGGTTTTAAACATTAGCTCTTAGGGGTAAGAGAATCAAGGGATATGGGGAAAAAGCCCGAACGGGGTTCTGATTTTGGATGATCAGCCATGATCATATTGAATGACGGTGCTGGCTCGAAGGGCCGAATGGCCTACTCCTGCACTTATTTTCTATATTAAACTCAGCATACCATGGCACAGGAGCACGATACTAAATAATTAAAATCATTCTGCTGACTGCAGTGGAAGCAGAGAGGACGATGGTGAGGTTAATATGTACCACTTTTAGGGTTACCAGTTGGGAATAACTATTTGATATTTGTGGAAACTGGAAAGGGTAGACTGGAGAAACTGAGGTTGTCCTCATTGGAACAAAATAAATTGTGAGGAACATTTTGAGTTCAGAGGCCCAGTGAAGCTAATGGCAGCTTTCCATCAGATTGTCTGCTTATCCAGAAACACAGAAGGCGCACGGTACTTAGGATTGCCAACTGTCCCATATTAGCCGGGACATCCCGTATTTTGGGCTAAATTTGTTTCTCCCGTACGGGACCGTCCTTGTCCCTTATTAGGTCCGGTGGGCGCTGTAGGCTGGATGCTGTAGGTCCGGGGGGCGCTGTAGGCTGGACGCTGTAGGTCCGGACACTGTAGGCTGGACGCTGTAGGTCCGGACACTGTAGGCTGGATGCTGTAGGTCCGGACACTGTAGGCCAGGGAGCCGCTGTAGGCCCAGAGGGGGAGGGGTGTAGGCCCGGACAGTGTAGGCTAACGGAGTGTGTTCGGGGAGCGGGGCCGAGTGTGTTCGCCTAACGGAGGTTGCGTAGCAACCTGCTTCCCGGCCCGGGCGGCCATCATTGGTGGAACTGGAGCACGTGGCCGCTGGCTGGGTGAGGTCACATGGGGCGCGGGCGGTGATGTCCCGTATTTGGAAGTTAAGAAGTTGGCACCCCTAACAGTACTCCCAAGTGTGTTCTAAATTGTGTTCTGTCAAGAAACGATACAAAATGCTGGATTAACTCAGTGGGTCAGGCAGCATCCCTGGAAAACATGGTTAGGTGATGTTTCAGAGACCCATTCTTCAGATACTGGCTCCAGCGTTCAGTCTGTCTGTCTACAGTTCTGACATTGTGTGTACAAACTGGTTCTACTTCCTCCATTCTCACCTAACAGCCCTCTAGGTCCTCATTTCAGATTTTCCCAATTATCTTTCAACGTTAAGGCAATTCTGCTTCCCTTACCATACCTGGTGCATTTCAAACCCACAACAACTTAATAACCAAAGTAACTTCTCCTTATGCCATTTTCAGATCTTTTGCCGATTACCTTCAATTAATGACTGTGTTCTCTTAGTTTAGTTTAGTTTAGAGATACAGCACGGAAACAGGCCATTCGGCCCACTGAGTCCGCGCCAACCAGTGATCCCCCGTACACTAGCACTATCCTACAAACTAGGGACAATTTACAACTTTTACCGAAGCCAATTAACCTACCAACCTGTACGTCTTTGGAGTGTGGGAGGAAACTGGAGAAAACCAACGTGGTCACAGGGAGAACGTACAAACTCCGTACAGACAGCACCAATGGTCAGGATCGAACCTGGGTCTCTGGCGTGGTAAGGCAGCAACTCCTGCTGCCCTCCTACAAGGGCTTGACTCGTACAAAAATAGGAACGCGCTTCTCCTCTCACCACTCTTGTTGATAATTTCATGTTTGTGAATATCTCTAGCAGTTTTCTTCACAATTTCTTTTGTTCCATTGAGGACAACCTCAGTTTCTCCAGTCTACCCTTCTCCTCAAGATCTTGATAAATCTCTTCAGCAACTTCTCTGAAGGGGCAGCACACAAAACTCCAGTGATGGCCAAGGCAGCTTTCATATAGATTTGTCATGAGATATTTGTTCCTCTTTCAATTTGCTCCCTCCTTAACCTGGAGAACTTCAACAATATTCAATGATAGTTGATTAGAGTGCAGATGGTTTTCAATGGCTAGTGTCTGGCTTCAATGATTCCCTAGACTGAACAAACGTCCTGAGTGTGTATTAACAGCACTGCTGCATCATTTGAAAAGATCAGAAATCTTTTAGTTGCTGCCACTTCTGAAAGCAGTGAAGAAGAATAAAAGACAAGGAAAGTATGCCATATTTTACACCTATCTCTAGGCGATTATCCGCATCCTGGAGCAAAATAAAAGTTTAAAAAATGAAAAAATGTATTTCCCTTGTGCAGCCAGTCGACCAGACAAACTATGGCACCTTGGATGGTGTTTATCTCAACGAGTGTTATGTAGATGCACTCGACCAGTTAGGTTGAGGGCATTCTATCGCACTCTGAGCTCGAACCCCATGCATGTTAAACAGGCTTCAAGGACGCAGGAGAAAATTGTGACTTAAGTCCCCAACTTATATTTGGAACATGTAGCAAGTTGACCGGTCCATTTTGGCTTAGATAAATTATGTGCTGGCATTGATAATGGAGCGGCAGACAACGAGGATGTCTTTGAATGCTTTAGGAAGGTAGCAGAAGTCCAATTTTTAGGGTATCCATCACTTTATAGGTGCAAAGGAGTAAGTGTCATCCTTATCCTGACATCAACTGAGCCAAGCAACTTCATTATCAGATGAATTCCAATACAAACATTAAACATTGGAGACTTATTATTTCTGCTATTTTAAAATCCCTACAAAACGTCGGTAAAACATCACAACCACGTAATTGAGCCAGTGAAGGCTTGTCTTGTGTCTTTACTATGATGCTCTTAGATTTTCAGACGTAAAAGGAACTAACAGACCTAGGGTTCGTCCAGGGATAGTGGCACTCAGGCAAAGATTCAGCTACCATCTTATTGAATGAGAGAGCAGGTACGGGGGACAAGTAATCGAGTGCGGCTTATTTTTCTTATACTGTCCCCTTCTGCTCATATAATAAATGGACTTGCTGCAGGTTGCTCATCACTCAGCAACTCTTATTTATTAATAATGCTCAACATGTTTGAAATGGATAAAAATGTAGGTGGGCTGATTAAAGTAAGTTTGCCAACAATGCAAAAATTGGCAGAGTTGGGGAAAGCAGGGATGGTTGTCAACGTATTCAGCAAGATGAGAGCCGTTAGAAATGTGGGTAGAGAAATAGCAGATGGGGTTTAATACTGATAAGCACGTGGGGTTGCACTTTGGAGAGGCAAATATAAGAGAGAAGTTTACAGTAAATGGAAGATAGACACAAAAAGCTGGAGTAACTCAGCGGGACAGGCAACGTCTCTGGAGAGAAGGAATGGGTGACGTTTCGGGATGAGACTCTTCTCCAGAGATGCTGCCTGTCCCACTGAGTTACTCCAGCTTCTTGTGTCTATCTTCCATTTACTGTAAACTTCCCTCTTACATTTGCCTCTCCAAAGTGCAATCCCACGTACTTGTCGGTATTAAGCCCCGTTGGCTTTTTGTGTCTATCTTCGGTTTAAGCCAGCATCTGTAGTTCCTTCCTACACTTTACAGTAAATGGGAAGACCATTAGGAGCATGGGTGTGCAGAGGGATCCTGGGGAGCGAGTCCATCGCTCCCTGAATGTGGCAACGCAATTGCAATGTGTGGTGAAGAAAGCAATGCAGCATGCTTGCCTCCATTGGTCGTGGTGTTAAGTATAAAAGTCAGAAGGTCATGTTCGTCAGAGAGCTTTAGGCGCCTGGAACGCACTGCTGGTGGGTGCGAGGTGGAAGCAAATATGACAGCAATGTTTAAAAGGTACCTAAACGGACACAGTAACAGGCAGGGGATGAAGGGATATGGAGTGCTGAGGTGCATATTAACCTCGGCAATTAGCATCATGGTCGGCTCAGACATCATAGGCCAAGGACCTCTTCCTATGCTTGTGAATGAAGACCACTAATATATATAACAATCCCCAGTCATTAAATTCTTATTATAATGCAAATAAACTTAAAACCCACTTTTAAAATAACAGCATATAATTATTTACCATTTGAACTGAGTCTTTCACAAATTCAAACAAATGTTCGCTCGGCAAGCTACCATTTACTTCACACTTCGTTTTTGGGGTTTGATGTTTTAAATGGCTGTGCTTTTTCTGCAGGTGACGTAACATACCTGGAGGTTGTGGCAGGTAGGCCCCGAGCAGTTTGGATTTCTTCTTTTCGTACCCTTTCTGCGTGATGTCCCCTGCAAATGAGAGGAAACAAGCCTTCATTAAAAGGAAGCACACAGAATAAATGTCTGCACTTTGAGGCTGGATATGTTGCCATCACGACAGCTGTGCTGGCACTAAATCAGGGCACGCTGGGTCACAGACTCCTGGAATCTGCAGCCACGTAAGTGATCACTTTGCTGGATAAAACCTGCGGCAATTTGTTTCAGTGGGACTGGTTGAGGATTCACGGCTTAAACCCATAGCTGGCCACACACCAGCAGCCTAACACAGGCACTTACATCCAAGCAATCAACAATGAATTATGCATTGGCTATGGGCTTGTAATTGCTGTCAAAATGAATTATCTACCCAGTCCAATCATTTCAATTTAATAAAGATGGAACTTCTATAAATAGGAGGCACTTCCATCATCAAGTGTGCTTCACCTGTCAAATAAGTCGGATTGCTGCCTGTCCTGGTCTGGTCTTAACAGTTTCAAACCTACATGGCGCATTCGTCCAGCATTTATGAACAATCCTTAAAGTAATCAAAAATGTTTTATCAAAAAGCGTGGGGATGATTGTTCTAACGCTAAGAAATCAAAAATTTCATTGCAATGTCTGCATTGACTTGAAACAAAATATCAGTCAGGATTGCCAAATGTATTTGATCTTCAAACCACACTAAAATCTTGTCTAAAAGCTAGACCAACTTGAAGCTAAGATCTTGCAACAATGATGTTAGGAGTATGTCTGGCCCTCTGTTTCTTCGCCTAAATGGATCGATTAGGCTTATATTCACTGGAATTTAGAAGGATGAGAGGGGATCTTATAGAAACCTATAAAATTCTTAAGGGATTGGACAGGCTAGATGCAGGAAAAATGTTCTTGATGATGGGGGAGTTCATAACCAGGGATCACAGTTAAAGAATAAGGGGTAGGATATTTAGGACTGAGATGAGGAAAATCTTTTTCACCCAGAGAGTTGTGAATCTGTGGAATTCTATGCCATAGGAGGCAGTGGAGGCCAATTCACTGTATGATTTCAAGAGAGAGTTAGATATAGCTCTTCGGGCTAACGGAACCAAAGTATATGGGGAGAAAGCAGGGACGGGATACTGATTTTGGATGATCAGCCATGATCATATTGAATGGCGGTGCTGGCTCAAAGGGTCGAATGGCCTACTCCTGCACTTATTTTCTATATTAAACTCAGCATACCATGGCACAGGAGCATGATACTAAATAATTAAAATCATTGTGCTGACTGCAGTGGAAGCAGAGAGGACGATGGTGAGGTTAATATGTACCACTTTTAGGGTTACCAGTTGGGAATAACTATTTGATATTTGTGGAAACTTTCCATTTTGAGTTCAGAGGCCCAGTGAAGCTAATGGCAGCTTTCCATCAGATTGTCTGCTTATCCAGAAACACAGAAGGCGCACGGTACTTAGGATTGCCAACTGTCCCGTATTAGCCGTATCTATGTTTCTATGTAACTAATGAACAGGTAATAGATGGTTGGCATGAACTCGGTGGGCCGAAGAGCCTGTTTCCATGCTGTCTATATAAAGCAGCTACGAATTAGGAACGGCCCACAGGTGATGAATCCTGAGGTCCCAGCCCCAGATCAACACTTTCTGAACCGTTTTAAGCTATTTCCAATGATTAAAGACATTTTTAAAGTACAAGTAAATGTAACTAAGAAAATTAAAAAACTAACAAATGATAGATTGACACAGTGGACCAGGTCAACACAGCATGCCTGTGTATCACCTCTGGATTTAGCAGTTGGTTTAGTTAACCTCTAATTTCAACATTTCAATGCACAGATGCAGAAGGCAGAGACAAATGAAAAATGCATTGCAGCTAGTTGGGGGTCTCTGGAGAATCACCAGCTAAAGGTCAACACCATCCAGTCCATCATTGCATTAAAAATTGATACACACATATTTCGTCACAGTCATGTATTTACTACATTCAAGCACTTCTCATAGCTTTCTGTTTAGTCCCACAATCATGGAGTCATCGAGCTGCACAGTGTGGAAACAGGCCCTTCGGCCCAACTTACCCACATCTACACAAGTCCCACCTGCCTGCATTTGGCCCGTCTATATACTAAAACTCTCGTTTGTTTGTTTGTTTGTTTGTTCCTGAACTATAGCCATAACGGTACACGATAGCGCAACAATTTTAGGCCCACCTTACTCACCATCTTCCCTTTGGTGCTGATGGAAGAATTTTCATTGAAATCGGTGTTATATTTTTAAAGTTATTCACATTTTAAAGTATAAATCTATCTCCTAGGGAGGGAGGGGGGAAGGAGGGAGGAGGGAGGATAAGGGGGGGTTGAGGGGGATGGGAAGGGGGGAGGGGGAAGGGGGAGGGGGGAAGGGGGAGGGGGGAAGGGGGAGGGGGTGGGGGTGGAGGATGGGGGAAAGGAGGGGGAGAGGGGAGGGAGGGAGAGGTGAGGGGAGGGGGAGGGAGGGAGGGTGGGTGGGAGGAGGGGTGAAAGGAGGGGGAAGGGGAGAGGGGAGGGGGGGAAGAAGGGAGGGGGGAGGGGGAGGGGGAGGGGGGAGGGGAGGAGAGGGGGGAAGAGGGGGGAAGAGGGGAGAGGGGAGAGGGGAAGGGGAGAGGGGAGGGGGAGAGGGGATGGGGGAGAGGGGAGGGGGGAGAGGGTGCTGCACCAATGCAGGAGAGGTTTGGGCCGAACGGATCCACGTGGTCTAGTATCCCTCTAAACCTGTCCTACCCATGTACCTGTCTAAATGTTTCTCGAATGTTGCGATAGTATCTGCCTCAATTACTTCCTCTGGCAGCTCATTACATACACCTACCAGTCTCAGTGAAAAAGTTACCCCTCAGGATCTGATCACTACCCTCTCACCTATGTCCTCTGGTTCTCGATTCCCCTACTCTGGTCAAGAGATTCTGTGCGTCTACCCGATCTATTCCTCTCATGATTTTGTACACTTCTATAAGATCACCCCTCATCTTCCTGCACTCCAAGGAATAGAGTCCCAGCTTACTCAACCTCTCCCTATAGCTCAGGGCCTCGGGTCCTGGTAACATCCTCGTAAATCTTCTCCACACCCTTTCCAGCTTAGTTCTGTGACTTTCTCTCACTTTTTCCATATGAAACCAGATGAATTTTGCAGGGACTGTACAATGATACATTGTACAGGGTGGCACAGTGGTAAAGGGCGGCACAGTGGTAAAGGGAGGCACGTTGGCACATTGCCAGATCTGCTGCCTCACAGCGCCAGTGATCCGGGTCAAATCCCGACCTCAGATGGTGTCTGTGTGGTGTTTGCGCGTTCACCTTGAGACCATCTGGGTTTCCTCCGGGTGCCCTGGTTTCCTTCCACATTCCAAAGATGTGCAGGTCTGTAGGTCAATTGGCTTCTGTAAATGTGTAGGACGCACAACTAGTGTATGGGCGATCAAATAGGTGGCCTGGACTCGGTGGGCCGAAGGGCCTGTTTCCATGCTGTAATTCTACACTAAACATATTCTTTACTGCTCGGTGGAAAATATCAAACATGCCATAAAGTCCAGCATGGAATCTCTACGAACCATACCTCGATGTCTTGGTCAGGCTAAGCTCTATTGCTATAATTTGTATTGCAATTATGCACCTCACGGAGTATCGAGGGCCGAAAAGGCCTGTTTCCGGCTGTATATATATGATATGATATATGATTTACACAATATGATACAATGTTATAGGTTTAATATTTCCTACCCTAAACTAAAAAAAAAGCAGAGCAAATTACTTTTCCAGGGCCAGAATTCTGGGGGAGGAAATGGAATGCCACTTTTTGTTGTCAAATAATCCACGATTACTTTGATGAAGAATTCTATTGGGATTTGCAGCTGACATTTATTGCTCCATCGGTACTTTTACCATAAATAGGAAAAGTAGCATCTAATATTTTATATTGAGTTGCACTGCGTAGATGCAAGAGTTTAATAAAAAAAGATTAAAAATAAAGCTATGGAATAAAAGGCATTTCTTTCTTATCAGTTTAAAAAAATCACCTTTTTCTAAAGAAAACCTAAACCAATATTAGGGGATAAGTTACAATTTGCACGATGGCTCATCATGTGTACCTTAAGCCACATTGATAGTATTAAGAAGATATTTAACTTGGAAGAATAGTCTCCAGAACACTCTCCAGCATTACCACAGTTCAGTGCTAGCAAGGGATGTGGTAGAGCAGTGGTTATGTTACTTCTTCCACTTTTTCACCCAGAGAGTTGTGAATCTGTGGAATTCTCTGCCACAGAAGGCAGTGGAGGTCAATTCACTGGATGTATTCAAGAGAGAGTTAGATTTAGTTCTGAATAAGGAGGAAAAAGCAGGAAGGGGGGTACTGATTTTAAATGATTGGCCATGATCATATTGAATGGCGATGCTGGCTCAAAGGGCCAAATGGCCTACTCCTGCACCTATTTTTCTATGTTTCTATGGACTGGTATCCTTAGTCCTAGACTGGTGGATCTCTGGTGCATCTCAGATAGAAGAGCTGCTCCCTGCTCCTGGTCCCACAGCATTGTGAGTGATTCTTAATGAACTGATCTATCACCAGTTCAGAGGCAATGGACAATAGACAATAGGTGCGGGAGTAGGCCATTTGGCCCTTCGAGCCAGCACCACCATTCAAAGTGATCATGGCTGATCATTCTCAATCAGTACCCCGTTCCTGCCTTCTGCCCATACCCCCTGACTCCGCTATCTTTAAGAGCTCTATCAAGCTCTTTCTTGAATGCATTCAGAGAATTGGACTCCCCTGCCTTCTGAGGCAGTGAATTCCACAGATTTACAACTCTCTGACTGAAAGGTTTTTCCTCATCACCGTTCTAAATGGCCTACCCATTATTCGTAAACTGTGGCCCCTGGTTCTGGACTCCCCCAACATTAGGAACATGTTTCCTGCCTCTAACGTGTCCAAACTCTTTATAATCTTATATGTTTCGATAAGGTCCCCTCTCATCCTTCTAAATTCCAGTGTATACAAGCCTAGCCGCTCCAGTCTTTCAACATATGACAGTCCCGCCATTCCGGGAATTAACCTAGTAAACCTACGCTGCACGCCCTCAATAGCAAGAATATCCTTCCTCAAATTTGGAGACCAAAACTGCACACAGTACTCCAGGTGCGGTCTCACTAGGGCCCTATACAACTGCAGAAGGACCTCTTTGCTCCTATACTCAACTCCTCTCGTTATGAAGGCCAACATTCCATTGGCTTTCTTCACTGCCTGCTGTACCTGCATGCTTCCTTTCAGTGACTGATGCACTAGGACACCCAGATCTCGTTGTACGTCCCCTTTTCCTAACTTGACACCATTCAGATAATAATCTGCCTTCTTATTCTGTCACAGTTGGCTGTGACAACAAATGCTGGTCTCACCAACAACATCCATGAGGCATGAACAAATGCACAAGTTAAACCACTTTCTGGTCTCACGAGCTGCGTGCTGAGCAACAGGCACCATCCCGAGGAATGCCAATTGTTTCAGTCTTCGTGCAGTACACTCATTTGACCTGAACCTTTGAATTCACTCTCTTAAATCGTTAATGCACAAGAATAGGAATTGGTGTATTTTTAAATGGCATAGATCCTTTTAAGCAATTTTTCTGTCAACCACAATGCATTATCTAAAACAGCCCAGAAATGTCAACACTCTCGATGCAAGTTGGAATATTTCTGCTTGAATCATGTGTCTTTATACATTATCAAATTACTGAAAGTAGACCATAAAGTGAAAATTATCGTTTCATCTCTTGGGAGGAAGGGGAAAAAAAAACACTCGTGTACAGTTTAAGAAGCAGTGCATTTTTATTTGAACAGTTAATTGTTCCTGTTGGATCACATACAGATGCAGTACATGGTCTACTGTGCCAGGGCTGGGGGTGGATCTTTTCCAAACAAATGCTCCCAAATTCCGTAATTAATCCAGTTTCATTAGTGTCTGCTATAATTAAACTCATTCAAATCGCACTTTGCATGAAAACACTTCTGCCGACCTTTCTAACCCAGAGAAGTCCTTGGAAGGAAAGGTTTTGCAGAGATATGTAAAGAGGGGAGCAGGACAAGGTGGATTGCACCTCCAAAGAATCATAATGGTCTCAATGGGCCAAAATGGCTCTTCCTGGAGGTTAATCATATCATATCATATCATATATATACAGCCGGAAACAGGCCTTTTCGGCCCACCAAGTCCGTGCCGCCCAGCGATCCCCGTACATTAACACTATCCTACACCCACTAAGGACATTTTTTACATTTACCCAGCCAATTAACCTACATACCTGTACGTCTTTGGAGTGTGGGAGGAAACCGAAGATCTCGGAGAAAACCCACGCAGGTCACGGGGAGAACGTACAAACTCCTTACAGTGCAGCACCCGTAGTCAGGATCGAACCTGAGTCTCCGGCGCTGCATTCGCTGTAAAGCAGCAACTCTACCGCTGCGCTACCGTATAAAGGCCTGATTAAAAACTGCAATTGAGGGATCAATTACTCATGTAGTTCCATGATGCTCTGCTCACTGACCCTTCTTCCAAAAGCACTTGACCACCCTCAGAACTAGATATTGCAGACATATCTCAGGAAAACCAAACATATCAAAAATGTAGAAACAAGGAACTGCAGATGCTGGTTTACAAAATAAAGACCCAAAATGCTGGAGTAACTCAGCGGGTCAGGCAGCATCCCTGGAGAACATGGAGAAAAGAACAAAGAAGAAGAGTCCTGACCCGAAACGTCACCTATCCATGTTCTCCAAAGATGCTGCCAGACCCACTGAGTTACACCAGCACTTTGTGTCCTGTATTCCATTAAAATTAAATTAGTTAAAAGGGCATTTATTATACAAATACTATGAAAATCTAAAAAACAGGAGTAGTATGACCTAAATTTTGTTTCTATCCTGGTTTCGTGTCTTCACAGTTTTGACTGTAGACATCAAGCTAATGATATCGTACATATTCTGCTTAAAAAAAACACCATTCTGCTTTTCCTCGGTTTGCAATTAATAGGCTGCCTTGAACGCTTTTCAAAGTATCACAATCACAGACAGAAATGTATATTTAGCATCTTCCCTTGAGACCGAGCTCCCCCATTGTTACCTAGACCAATGTGAGAGCAGACTAGTGCAGGCAATCCAATCACAGTGCCGCCTAAGCCAGCCTTGGTTTCAGTCACCCAGCAGTAAGACGTGCTCGAATGTCTGAAACAACAGGCAAACCATCTCCTGATACAAAAATAACAGCCTGGCAGCTTTACGAGGAAAGAAAACTGGCCAGTGAAAAATCAGGACCTTGTGAATTAAAAGTGATAGGAGAAATTTAATAAGTGTAAATCGGCGAGGACTCATTAGGGGGGGGGGGGGGGGCAGGGGGGGTTTCCATGCTGCATCCCTATTTTCTAAACTGTAAATTAAGAAGGGATAGAGGGTTTAGAATAGACACATGATCACACAAGAGAAATTGAGGATTTACCACAGATAAATCAACCAAGAATTCGGAACGGTCAATATTCCCTGATCATCTGTCTAGGAGCATCTGCTACACACACAAGAACATAAGAACAGTGTAACAGTAGGCCCTCCGACTCTTCAAGCCTGCCTCACCATTCATGGCTGATCTACCCCCATGCCTCAACACCTCCTCTGTGCCAGAACCCCCATAGTTCTCAATTCCCTGACCATTTAAAATATATCTACCCCCACGTTAAATACTTCTAATGATCGAGCCTTTGTGGATCTCCTAGGGAGAGAATTCCAGAGATACACCACTCTCTGTGAGAAGAAATTTCTACCTACCTCGGTTTTAAATGGCTGCCCCCGCATCTTGAAACCACGTCTCCCATTAGTGAAAACGGCTGGCGATCTTGCTACGCCCACTTAGGATCTGTTATCTATCAATAAGATTGCTGCTCATTCTTCTAAAAAGAATACAGGTCCAACCCATTTAGCCTCTCTTTTCAATCTTCTTATCTCATGAAATGAGCCTGGAGAATATCTTTTGGACAGCCTCCAATGCTTCAAAAGAACTCTTCCACTTCCACTTTGAGCCTTTCCTAGACGTGCCCTATATTTTCCCAACATTTCATTTTGCATTGTCCTTCCTCTCTAACCCCATCAAAACAATGTTGTTCCTGTCTGCATCCCTCCCACATTATTAAATTATCTTTTTAAGTCAAAATAAATAGTGTCTACTGGATTTTCCTATCCATGCACTCAGTGACTATTTAAACAAAATCTAAAACTGTTTGTATGACATCTGTTTCCTTTAGTAAAAACAAGGCACAAAATGTTAGAGTAACTCAGCGGGCAGAATCTCTGGAGGACATAGATAAGTTTATCAGATTCAATTGATTTAGCTAAGAATTTACAAATGCATCATTAAAGATCCTCCCAGATATAGATGAAGAGAAAGGCATAGACACAGACAACATAGAGATAGAGAACGACGAGATAGAGAACAGAGGGAACAAGGAAGGGAGACAAAGTGGAATGTCTCCCTGCTATCCGTGTTCCCCTGTTGCAGGAAGACAAAGTCATTGGGACAAATCCAAGTCCCACCAGTGCCACTGTGTGGTCAAGATTGGACTGCTAGGAAAGATGCCTTAGACAGCCAGTACCTCTACCTGAGGCTAAGACTGAGTGGCTGGGGCAAGCCGGAGATGGCAGGACCTCTTCCTGCCCACAGACAAAGATGGACTGCGCCCACACACACACACACACACAGAGGTAAAGACTGGCCGCCATGATAATCCAAAGACCGCCAGAGTCTCCTCTTTAAGCCCAACGTTGAGCCGCCAGGAAGCAACCTGTACCGTCAGCATCTCCCCAGGAAGCAAGGGTGAACTGCAGGAAGAAGTGCATAAGGTCATAAGTGATAGGAGAAGAATTAGGCCATTTGGCCCATCAAATCTACTCCACCATTCAATCATTGCTGATCTATCTCTCTCTCCTAACCCCATTCTCCTGCCTTCTCCCCATAACCCCTGACACCTGTGCTAATCAAGAATCTGTCTATCTCTGCCTTAAAAGTATCCATTGACTTGGTGTCCACAGCCCTCTGTGCCAATGCATTCCTCAGATTCACCACCCTCTGATTAAATAAATTCCTCCGCGTCTCGTTCCTAAAGGAACGCCCTTTTATTCTGAGGCTACGACCGAGGAAGCCTGAGATCATCATGCCTTGTCCTTTGAAGACCAGGACTAAGCTGCCGGGACAACTCCGAGATCGCCAGCATCATCTCGTGGGCAGCCACAGTGGCGCAGCGGCAGAATTGCTGCCTCACAGCGATGGAGACCTGGGTTTGATCCCGACTATGGGTGCTATCTGTATCGAGCTTGTACGTTCTCCCCATAACTGCATGGGTTTTCTCCGAGATCTTCGGTTTCCTCCCACACTCCAAAGACTTACAGGTTTGTAGGTTAATTGGCTTGGTATAAGTGTAAATTGTCCTTAGTGCGTGCAGGATAGTGTTAATGTGCGGGTTTCGCTGGTTGGTGTGGACTCGGTGGGCCGAAGGGCCTGTTTCCGCGCTGTATCTCTAAACTAAAATCTCACATGCGTTCTGACGGTGAGGGACAGCACTCCTGTGCATTACTGGACCTTTTTACGATTGTAAATAAAATACATCACGAGTTCACCTTACTGTGAGTGTCGGTGTGTTCACTGCCAAACCCGACAGCATCTCCCACGCCACAAGGTGTACAAGATCACAACTGGTTTGGATGAAGTAAATAGAGGGGCGAGTTCCCTTTTAACAGATGGTTCACGAAGCAAGAGAAATGGATTTTTAATTTTGCGTAAAAGATACAAAAAGGGTGGATGCAAGGAAAACATTTCACTCAGACTTGCTGTGATTTGGAATTCACAGCCTGCAGGAGTGACAGAAGCAGAATTAGAGATTTTCAAAAGGGAATTGGATAGGCTGCAGAGAGAGTAATTTGTAGGACCTTAGAGAAAGAACAGGGGCATGCACTCAAACAACTGCACTATTGGGAGCTAAAATAAACACACGGTGTTGAATGACCTTCTGCATAGTGCAATGCCATACAATTCAGCCACTAATATGCATTCTATTGGTAGTTTTGAGCACTTGGTTTTAACAGAAAGAAATACTACCAGGAAAAGAGTAAAGCAGATTCATGGAAACAGGTGAAACACGAGGTTATTGTCCTGATAAAATCACAAAGGTCAGCGGCTATGTTTTCTTGGGGGTGGGGGGGAATTACAATTTAAAGCTGTTTTAACATTGATTTGCGAATACAAATGGTGCTCATACAATGAACAAAATAAAATTTGGTTTGCTGCTTTGATAACAAAATTAAAAAAGATTAAGGATTAATGATCATCAAACAGCAAGGAGAAAAAAACAACATTTCTTTATTTGAAGAAGCTTATTAGAATTGGAATACTGAATTTTTTACACTTTTTAAATTAATTTATTTGGGATGTCATTAGCAAGAGATGTCATCCATTCCTGCCCCCTAAACATTGCATCGCCCTCATCCAAAAGGGAACTGGATAAATAATTGAAAAGCTACTGAGAAAGTGCAAGGAAATGGGTTTACAGTAAGCAGCTCCAGATGAAGTGCAACAGGATAAAAACACACAGAAGGGTCAAAAGAATTCCCTTTGTGCGATTCAAAATGGCATTTTAAGTATGTTTCCTTCAGCGCAGATTCAATGACACCCAGTTAAAGACCAGACAGCCCCAATTTGTCAAGCCATCACAAAACAAATGACATTTTTCTAAGAGAAAGGTCACATTCACCGAGTGTCTGTGCCTTTACTTGCTTCTCAGGACTGTACCTTTCGCTGCTCAGACTGTTTCACATGCAGCGCGTCAGAATTTGCTGACAGATTATCTCCCGGGATCAGGCACAGACAGAGAGCCTTTGCCTGTGCTTCTGTACATGCTGACGGCAGGACTAGAAACCCGCTTCTGAAAGAGATCTGAATTTTTGCGAGGGTCTTTCTAAAAAATTATTCACAGGATGTCAATGTCCTGGGCAAAGCCAACATTTAAAGGTGGGGGTCTTTAATTGCCTCTTGACCTGACTGGAAAGCCAGGCCATTTCAAGTCAAGTCAAGTCAAGTCAAGTCAATTTTATTTGTATAGCACATTTAAAAACAACCCACATTGACCAAAGTGCTGCACATCTGATTAGGAAAAAAAAAGAAACATACAGAGTCAACCACATTACTGAGAGTCATTAATATACGAGTCTGGATAACACCACTGACTTGGTTCACTGAAGAACATGACCACCATCACGGAAACTGATTTTTTATTCCGATACATATAACTAATTGAATTTAGACATTTTTGCTGCTTGCCAGCAGACTCATATCTTTGGTCGATAAGTCCATGCCCCTTGTTTATTAGTCCAGCGATTTAACCACCATGCTTCCAAGGGTTACTATTTTACATGATGATAAAGTGAGGCAGGAGGCATAAGGGACTGCAGATGCTGGAATCTTGAGCAAAACACAACGTGCAGGAGGACAGGAACCTGGTGAGACTTTCCGTTCCCACCTAGCAAACAGCTAACAATTTCCTGTTTCCTTTATCATCGTTCCTTTTTTGCATGTCTTTCATTCATTTGTTCTCTATCTCTCTACATCACTGTCTGTATCTCTCATTTCCCTTTACCCCGACCAGTCTGAAGAAGGGTCTCGAACCCCAAACGTCACCCATTCCTTCTCTCCAGAGATGCTGCCTGTTCCGCTGAATTACTCCAGCATCTATCTTCGCTTTAAACCAGCATCTTCAGTTCCTTCCTACACATCAGCCTGGCAAACCACTTCTTTCCAAAGCCTCCCCATTACTTTCTGTATCCCACTAGTCTTCCTGTCTCCTACTACATCCTTTATTTGTCCTGCCCCCTCCCCTCCCCTCCCCATTACTTTCTGTAATGGGGTGAGCAGAACTGCACTCTACACACCAAATACTGCCTAACCAAATTCCTATAAAGCTGCACCATGGCTTCCTGCCGCTTGTACTCAACGCAAGCATACTATTTTCCTCTTCACCACTCTATCTACTTGCATTGGCACTTTCAGGGAGTTATGGAATTGGACCCTCTGTACATCAGTGCTGTTAAGGGTCATGCCATAAATTGTATATTTCCCCCTTACATTCGACCTCCCAAAGAGCACCAACTCACACTTGCAAGTTTTTCCAGCATTCTGTTTCTGTCTCAATTATATTATAATTTACATAGAAATTGGATTTTGTATCATAGACGTCTTGGTGGTAATGGATTGTAGAAGGCTGAGTATATTTTTAAAAAAATTTAAAATGTTTTTTTCTATTGTATATTTTGCAATGGTCTCTAAATTATTAGCAGAAAAACTGTGATAAATATTACATTTTTTTAAAACAAATTCAAGAGCTGAATTGTGGCCACAGTAAGGTGATTAACTTGTTCAGACAGCAAACAATAACGACTTCCCGACACCTTACTTCTGGTGGCTTTGCGGAATTAACTGTGTGTCTCTTGACTTCAGCCCCCTTCATCAACCTGTTTTTATCCCAAAGGATCCCTCACTCAACACTATGGCTATTCTTTGCTACCAGTCACCTCCAAGAGATTATTGGTATCACAAAAGGTTGGAGTAACTCAGCGGGTCAGGCAGCATCTCAGGAGAGATGGAATAGGTGACGTTTCGGGTCGAGACCCTTCTTCAGACTGATGTCAGGGGAGGGGGCAGGACAAAGAAAGGATGTAGTAGGAGACAGGAAGACTAGTGGGATAACTTGGAAGGGGGAGGGGAAAGAAAGGGACAGAGGAACTATCTGAAGTTAGAGAAGTCAATGTTCATACCGCTGGGGTGTAAACTGCCCAAGCGAAATATGAGATGCTATTCCTCTAATTTGCGCTGGGCCTCACTATGACATTGGAGGAGGCCCATGAGAAAAAGGTCAGACTGGGAGTGGGAGGGGGAGTTGAAGTACTGAGCCACCGGGAGATCAGGTTGGTTAAGGCGGACTGAGTGAAGGTGTTGAGCGAAACGATCGCCGAGCCTGCGTTTGGTCTCGCCGATGTAGAGAAGTTGACATCTGGAACAGCGGATACAATAGATGAGGACATCCGGTCTACCTCCAAGAGATTATTGTTCCCTCATCTCAAGGACCAAATTCAATATCTCTTGGTTGACAGATGATTTCGAGAGAAGAAAGCCCCTTCAGAGAAATAGCACGATGCAGTCTTTTCTAGATACAGTACAATGTCACAAGGCTTTTGCCCGCTATTTACCATATCTCCAGTATTTTTGGCAGCAGCCTGCAGGAACATTTTTCATCAGGTCCCAAGTGGTTCTTGGTTCACTAGACCATTCACAACCCTGTCTTGGCAAATGAAATGCAGAAGAGACACCTGTTTGACAATGCTGGCAGCGACAGTGGGTTCAGTAAAGCACTCTCAGCCTGTTGGCTCGACAACCCATCGCACACAAATGTTCCAGACAAGGCCAGGACTGTCCTCCGCCTCAACCAAATTATTTCAGTGTTCACGAGAAATATTATATTGTCTGCAGAAAATCGGCGAATCGACATTCCCATCTCAGGCCTGATTAATATTTACTGACCTCTGGTTCAACTTAACAGCAAATGTAAATCTGACTCGGGCTCAATTAAGTTATCCTGCTTACCAGACAAATTTGATAGGACATGTGAACACTTTGCGCAGATGATTGTGTTTTCAAAAAGTGAACCCGTTTATTTATAATCCCCCACATACATAGACCTCAATCTGGCATCATTTGCAGCAACACCTGGGTGCCAGCTCTGTATTTTTCAATGGTGCATTTCCACCCCTTTGTACAAAAGCAGCCTTTTGCAGGTATTCATAAGTTCTAGGAGCAGAATTAGGCCATTCGGCCCTTCGAGTCTAATCCGCCATTCAATCATGGCTGATCTATCTTTCCCTCTCAACCCCTTTCTTCTGCCTTCTCTCCATAACCCCTGACCAATCAAGAATCGGTCAAATTCCGCATTAAAAATATCCTCATCCGTCTGAGGCAATGAATTCGACAGATTCACCACCCTCTGACGAAAGAAATTCATTTTCATCGCCTTTCTAAAGGTAGATCCCTTTATTCTGAGGCTAAGGCCTCTGGTCCCGGACTCTCCCACTAGTGGAAATATCCTCTCCACATCCACTCTATCGAGGCCTTTCACTATACGGTAAGTTTCAATGAGGTCCCCCCTCATTCTTAGAAAATTCTTACGGGATGATGTTTCATTTAATTATCTTCCTTGAGCAAGGGAGTAGAAATTATTATCTCAATGGAGTTCGGTTAGGTAAGGGGGAGGTGCAGCGAGACCTGGGTGTACTTATACACCAGTCACTGAAAGTTGGCGTGTAGGTACAGCAGGCAGTGAAGAAGCTAATGGAATTTGGCCTTCATAACAAGAGGATTTCATTATAGGAGTAAAGAGATTCTTCTGCAAGTTGTATAGGGCCCTGGTAAGACCACATCTGGACTATTGTGTACAGTTTTGGTCTCCTAATTTGAGGAAGGACATCCTTGTGATTGAGGCAGTGCAGCGTAGGTTCACGAGATTGATCCCTGGGATGGCGGGACTGACATACGAGGAAAGATTGAAAAGACTAGGCTTGTATTCACTGGAGTTTAGAAGGATGAGAGGGGATCTTATAGAAACATATAAAATTATAAAAGGACTGGACAAGCTAGATGCAGGAAAAAATGTTCCCAATTATGGGCGAGTCCAGAACCAGGGGCCACAGTCTTAGAATAAAGGGGAGGCCATTTAAAACTGAGGTGAGAAAAAACGTTTTCACCCAGAGAGTTGTGAATTTGTAGAATTCTCTGCCACAGAGGGCAGTGGAGGCCAATTCACTGGATGGATTTAAGAGAGAGTTAGATAGAGCTCTAGGGGCGAGTGGAATCAAGGGATATGGGGAGAAGGCAGGCATAGGTTATTCATTGGGGACGATCAGCCATGATCACAATGAATGGCGGTGCTGGCTCGAAGGGCCGAATGGCCTCCTCCTGCACCTATTTTCTATGTTTCTACGTTAAATTCTTCCACATGGTAAAAGGGGCATTAAGTCGAGATTTTTATGCGTGTCTTATGGTCTTGTAGCTCAGACACATCTGTAGCTTTAAAGATCCATCGTGCAGCAAGACATCCAGGGCATGATAAGCAGAGACAAATTTGAGAAGGAACAACGCCTCTTATTTCGCTTGGATAACTTAAAACCCAGCAGTATGAACTTCGAATTCACTACCATCATCACCTATCATCTAGTCACGTCAGCGGATCATCCTGCCACAGCGTCCAACATGACAGTGCCCCAACCCTCACTTCTCACTGTTCTCTCTCAACCAAAATCCACAAATGTTCATAATATAAAGAGCAATTGATGAAGGGTGGATGAAGAGAAACTAATTCCACTGATTGCAGAAAAGCAAAATCTTCACCTAATTTACTGAAATACACTTAACAACAGCATTATCGGGGTGGTAAACTGAAAATCAAACACAGAACATTTGCTGAATAATATTGTTGTATTGCAAAAGATAGCGAGAATGAGGAATGAAAATCATTTCTGAGGTATAATGAAAATCTCATGCCATGCGAGTTATGAGTTAATAATTCAGGTCTTGGCAATATACGATCCACACACACACACACACAATCAGTTTGTAGTGTACTCACTATAAACTGAAAATGAAAATATGATGGCGCAGCTGTCACTGGTGAAAATCATATACAAGACCATAAGACATTAGTTTATTCGTTTAGTTTATTATTGTCATGTGTACCGCAGTACCGTGAAAAGCTTTATGGTGCATGCTATCCAGTCAGTGAAAAGACTATACATGAATTACAATCAAGCCATCTACACAGTGTACAGATACAGGATAAATGGTGCAAGGGGATAAGTGCAAGATAAAGTCCGTTAAAGTCCGATCAAAGATAGTTCAAAGGTCTCCAATGAGGTAGGTGAGAGGTCAGGAATGCTCTCTAACTGGTGAGAGGACGGTTCGATTGCCCGTTATGAAGAATTAGGGCATTTGGCCCATCTAGTCTGTTCCACCATTCGATCATGGCTGATCGATTTTTCCCTCTCAACCCCATTCCTCTTCTTTACTCCGCAACCTTTGACACCCTTACTAACCAAGAATCTCTGCTTTAAAAATACCGAACGACTTGGCCTCCACAGCTATCTGTAGCAACGAATTCCATAGATTCACCACCCTCTGGCTAAAGAAATTCTTTCTCATCTCCATTCTAAATGTACGCCCTTTTATTCTGAGGCTGTGCCCTCTGGTCCTTGGGTCTCCCACTATTGGAAACATCCTCTCCACATCATTCTATCTAGGCATTTACATATCTTCCTCTTTGAGGGAGTTACGTCAGCTTTTTGTGTCTATCTTCGTGTCAGAAGTACATATGGCCATTATTTAAATTTGAATATTGTGCACACTAGTGTATTTCATAAAAGTCATACAGCTTTATTTCATAAAGTCATAAAAGAATTTCATAATGTCATACAGCGCAGAAATATGCCCCTATGCTGCACCATTTCTGTGTCTGCCATCAAGTCGTGGGCTACAGTGATCCCATTTCCCAGCACCAGCCTGCGTGTGGCCTCCTCTGCTATGATGTTTCCATTGCCCATCTCAATCCTCCTGTCTTATCATGGTTGAGAAAAAGACTAGATCACACATCTGCAGTGTGACAGTTAACCATAATAGGTGTACTCGCAGTGATACCAATTTGCATCTGCACCCATGTAACCACAACAAGATGCCAATGTAAACTAGATGCACCCTTCAACTTCTGATGAGGCACGTTGCAAACTTTAGAATTAACATTGTTAGAGTTAACATTTAGGACTTGGAATATTTTAATTTCATATTTCTCACATTCACAACATTCTGCTGTGGTCATTTTTGATAATGTTTCAATTTCTTCCACTTGCACCATCCTTACGCCATTCCATCACATACTCTTTCCTGCAATTTTATCTATTGCAGACCTTCCTACTTCTCTCTCTTCATTTCTTTCCCAGCATCTTCTTACCCTTCAGGTTTCCCAGTTTTGGCAAGAAATCTGAGACATTTTGACAACTGGCCAGCAGTTCCTGTGGAAACAGCTGGCATCATGCAGAGTTTGCATTTGCACCTTCTGGACTTTAGAGCTAATGCACTCCAGAGTAGAAGCAGGAAATGCACCAGAGGCCCCACAGACCCCCACCCTTGGACCCACCACAAAACCCGGGGCATTCATTCATTACCTTACTGCATTGAGGAGTCGGATACACTTTGTCTCTGCATCCTCCCTCCACCCAGCTTTACATCTGCCAGAGCAGCCACATCTGGCTTAGCTCATTGAAAAGGCTTGTGATTTGGGAGAAGGCATTTGACAATGTGTCGGAAGGCCATCAGGCCATGCCAATGTGTGGGACTTGGTCTCCTCCATCAGTGGTCCAGTCACCATTCAGAGAACGATGACAGCTGAGATCTTGAGGCCACACAAAGCTGCAATAGTACAATGATAGGGTCTGTGCAGAGAGTGCTTATACAGGGAGAGCGCAGTTATGATCGGTCGAATGCTTTTTATCACATAATTATCCGGGCAAAATAAAATCAATCATGGGTGCTTGATATTAAGGGTGGCACATAATAGGACATTCTGATTCCACCAGCTAAGCTTCTCAAGAGAAACATACAATGTCAAACTAATTATACTGGAGAAAAGGTTAGTAGACAAGCAAAATTTCACTTAGAGCAAAGACTTCAGAAGTAAATGTAACGTTTCCAAATGAAGTTACAAAGCATCATAAGAAACATAAAGCCTACACAAACAGGTTGAACAGACTCCAAAAGGACACAAAGTGCTGGAGCATATCAGCAGGTCAGGCAGCATTTTTGTTGAACATGGATAGGCGATGTTTCGATTCGGGACATAGGAGGTAACTGCAGGATTTTCAGTGTCACCCAAGCTAATGGCAGGAGATGTCAAAGAGGCAATTGGCACTTCAATGGAAAGAACCAGTGTGCATATCATATTATACAGATCTCGTACACATCTAAATATCAAGCACAGAAGTAACAATGACAATGGCCTAGAAATGCATCAGACAAACACGGCAGGGAAGAAAATGAAATTCAGTTGAAATGAATATTATGCAGAGGTCCAGAAAAGAACACCATCATACTTATCGAAGATCAAGACCTAGCAATAATGATATTCCTCCAAAACTCAAGGAAAGAAACTTGAAGACTGAAAGGCAAAGTGGTACGATGGCAAGTGCATGAAGGGGTAGGATTAGGTTTAGCATAAGAAGCAACAAAGGTAGAATAGATAAGGAAAACTGAAAGCAAGCTCTTAATCTGAATTCAAGGTTCCAACAACCCAAAACACGATTGATATGGTCGAGCATGGTCTGTCGAATGCTTCTCTGCATCACATGAAGAGTAAGCTGAATTTTTGATGAAGCAGCCAAAACCTCAAATTGACACAGTGAATCAAGATTAAACTGAGCTCTGCAGCTAACTGCAGGTGATAAATAACACTGATCAACAGCTAAAGGAAAATGGTTTAAGAATCCTCAACTGGAAAGCAATCAAAACCCTTGCCTGCAAACAAATACATTGCAACAAAGAGTGCCGTTTATAATTTGATTTTGGCAGTTATTTATAATTTTTTCATTGGTGACCTAACAAATCATATTAAATTTGAAAGACCTTAAGAAAAGAAAACAGGCTAATATGTCCACATCACGTATCAAATGCTAAACCTTATCTGCACTCAAAAAGAGGACATCTATGTACTAAAACTTGTTTGTTTATTTGTTTGTTCCTGAACTACAGCCAAAACAGTACACGATAGCACGACAATTTTAGGCCCATCTTACTCTCCGTCGTCCCTTTGGTGCTAATGGAAGAAGTTTAATTGAAATCAGTGTTATATTTTAAAAGTTATTCACATTTTAAAGTTTAAATCTATTTCCTAGGGAGGGAGGGGGGAGAGAGGGAGGATAAGGGGGGTTGAGAGGGACGGGGAGGGCGGGAGGAGAGGGTACTGCACCAATACAGGAGAGGTTTGGGCCCAACGGGTCCACTTGGTCTAGTGTCAAATAAATATGAGATCTCCAGAGCACATCCATCAAGGACCAAACAATGTAACATTACTGGAATATAGAAGATACCGTGAGCTGAGTTCCACAGGGAATATTGCTGGGGCCTCTGTGTTTCACCGTTTATATAAATAACTTGGATGAAGACATTGAAGATATGATTTCTCAATTTGCTAATGATATAATGATAGGCAGGAAGGGAGGATGTGAAGCATGCATTAGGAGCTGCAAAGGGATATGGACAGGTTCGGTGAATGGGCAATGACGAGCTACGCTTATATTCACGGGAGTTCAGAAGAACGGGAGATGGTCTAATTGAAATAAACATAACTCTGGGGGGTCTTAACATGGTAGGCGTGGAGAAGATGCTTTCTCCTGTGTGAGAATCCAGAAGAAGAGGTCATTGTTTAAAAATAAGGAGTTGCCAGTTTAGACAAAAATGAGGTGAAATGTTCTCTTTCAAATATCAAGAGATTTTGAATATTTTTTTAACACAGAGGTTGATATATTGATAATCAAGGGATGAACGGTTATCATCGGTGAAGAAAATTCAGATGAGTTTAAGACCTGATGCTATTGAATGGACAGGTGAGCCTTGAGGGGTCAACTACTAATTTCAAGGTTGCAAAAAATCCTTAGACTTGCTGTGGGAATTCTAAACCCTTTGCACACTGGTGTTGAACAAGAGGCTCCAGTCTGCCACTATTATTTTCAGTCATAATAGGTTTAGAGATTGTATGCTTACAGTAAATTCACCAGGCCACACAAATGGAGCAAATCATTGCTAAATATTATGCCAGAAAACAGATGGCAAAGGCAAAGTGTGAACAAGGAGTGGAGAATAAATGAGCCATCCCTGTTTCCACATTCACACCTGTTACCACCTATCCACAGATGGACAGAAGAGAAGCTGACAAATGTCAGTGGCTGCTTGCCAGCCCCTCAAATGGAGTGGTTCAGAGTGACAAAAATACATTGAAACATGTGCTGAAAAAAGTATATTATATTGCAGAGTTAATGACAGCTCTGGCTTAATTCAAAGTCAGGAGGAAAAACAGAACAAGGATTATTCGTTACTAGCTTTTGTTTTAGTAAAAAGACATTATGGTTTTTCTGGTGAAGTATTATTGTCACATCATCCCTCCTACCGTAGTCAAAAGGCATACTTTTGCAGACAAAGGCAACCTTCATTGCAAGTAAACATTAAGATGTTGTCAGCAACACTGAATAATGTTCTATGCTGAATGTATCACAGCATATCATAGAGATGTTTTTTAACACTAATGCTGACTTGTGTGCATCATGTTTTTCACATCTGTTCTGGGCAATTTCACAATGTTTGAATGAAATAAGCACACACTTAGTTGGATACATTTTTTATTGCATGTGCGTTTACTACTGGCCCAAAGGGAACAATCCCACAGTCCAGCAGATACATAGACTGTGAATTTCACTTTCCCACTTCCACCCCTTTTAATAATCATTAGTTTTGAAGAACAAAATAACAAAGATTTTCGAGACCACCATATGAGCAATCACATTTTAATTCTACCGACTGATATGGTCTAAAATTGCAGAAGCAAATTTGCAAAATTAACCTGTCGGTTTGTTGTTTTATTCATCTATGTGAACTGGGCATTGCTGGCCAAAATTTATTACCCATCACTAATTGCCCTTGGGTGATTTGGTATAATTGAATGGGCTGCTAGGCATTTCATGGGCCAGTTAAGAGTTAACCTCATTGCAGTGGGGAGGATATGAATTTGCTAAAAGGCATGAACAGCTTAAGGACTGCTTCATCCCAAGAGAGCATTAATGATCCAGATGTGTTTTTATGATAATTCAAAGGTTTTGTTTTCATTATAATGGATATTTCAGGTCCAGGACCTTTTCTTATTTCATTAACTGCATTTAAATTTCCCAGGTGCCAAGGTGATGTTTAAATTTATGTCTCAAGATCTTTACTCATGATAATTCATCCGTTATGTTAGCACAAATGATAAAACATAATTACAATGGATGTACAAGAAATACTCCATTTACTGTAGATAATTTAGCCATTCTTAACATGTAACGGAAGCAAATTGACAATGGAGACACAACCTGCAAGAACTGACACTTAAGCCCTTTCATAGTCAGATTATGTGGGGAAAAATAAGGGACTAGATGTGCAATACATAGACAAGATTTTCACTCAATTCATTCTATTTTTCCATTTACATTAGTCAGCTCTGTAACAAGAGTCCCTACAGAAATTATGCTTTGAAGAGAATGGGGGCCTCACTTGAAAGAGAACCTCAACATCTCCCCGTCCAATACCATTGGCCTTAGTTTGTGATGGGGTGGTGTAAAATGGCCTGGATAAAAATAATTTGTGTTACTGACCAGTGGGATCATTAAGGGGCCTATCCCACTTAGGCGTTTTTTTAGGCGACTGCAATAGTCGTAGACGTTCGCCGAAAAACCGGCGACTGGACCCCCCCCCCCCACGACAATGTCTACGACAAGCTACAACAACCTACCACCTAGTCGGCATCAAGCTACAGCAAGCTACCGACAACCGGCAACCCAATCGTTGCGTCTTAGGACGTCCACCTACGACTGCACCTACGACCACACAGGCGGCAACGTACGACAACCGAAGTCAATCTACGTCTACCCGCGACAAGCTACAACAAGCTACGACCGTGTCGGCGACAACTGAAGACAATTCACGTCATTTTGGCCTCCGATTCTGACGCCGGTTGACGTAGGTAGTCACCAATGGAATTCAACGAAGTCAGCACCGGTGACAACCTACGTCACCTAGCGACAACCTGGCGACAACCTGGCGACAACCTACGACAGCGCCCACATCAGGAGACGTCAAGCTACGATCATTGGCGTGAAACCAACAGTCACCGAAAATGTTTAAACATTTCGAAACCCGGCAGCGACCAGAAAAACGCTACGACTCTTTGGAGACTACTCACGACCATACAGGCGACACCCCGGCGACCGTGTGGCGCCGGCCTAGTCGCCTATAGTCACCTAAACAAAATCGCCTAAGTGGGACAGGGGTTTGTCTCGTAAAAGGAGACGGATGTGGAAGAAAACGAAGAATTGATTACATTTTTGCCTCCTTCTCTGCAGTTTTCCAGGGACTCGCCACACTCTGGAGTCAGATTTGTGTTTCACCTCTAAACCACATTTTCTACTCGGTGCTTAAAAACTGAATTTCAATAGAATTATTAAATTTCAAGGTTGAAATTTCACCTAAACTCTCTTCTTGTTCTCAAAACACAAATCAATTTCCCAATATTCAGTGCTTAGGCCATTAACTAAATTAAAAATGTTACTTATATTTTTCTTTAAAAGTTTTATTTCTATAACACGTGTTGCAAAACTAATAATACAACCAATACTTACGATCAGCTTTCTAATTAACCTTACTCTGAAACTGTATTGTAACCAGGAAAAAGCAGTGCTACTGCAGACAGGTTTTGCCAATGCATTCAACTATTTGGATTCTGAACCATCTCAGTTTTCAAAGAATGTAGATAATGTACAAAAGAAGAATAGTTCTCCAGAGACATCCAAACTAAAATGTTCATTAAATTTAGTTGTTACAACAGTCCTACAAAAATAATGATTGTGACTTTGGTTCACAATTACAGAAGGACAGCAGAAAAAAATCATGATCCACATCATTTTAACTCATTCTTAATAGTTACTGTAGATCTTAATGGTAAAATAGAGCCTCCCTCACTATAACATTCACCAAATGAACAGGCACTATTCCAGACACAGTCTCTAGGCATTGATCTTCATTATACAAAATCCCTAATCCATACAAAAATCAAACCACACTTAAAAACGAGGTGACAAGGGTTTATTATGTGTTAATAAATCAACTGTTCAGGATTTAAACTGAAGTCTCGTTTCAGCCTTTAGAGACATAGCATGGAAACGGGCACTTCGGCACGCTGAGTCCTTGCCGACTGGCGATCACCTCGTACACTAGCACTATCCTACACATGAGGGACAATTTCCAATTTTACCGAAGCCAATTTCGGTGGCGCAGCGGTAGAGTTGCTGCCTTACAGCACCAGAGACCCGGGTTTGATCCTGACTACGGGTGCTTTTCTATATGGAGATTTAAGTTCTCCCCGTGACCTGCGTGGGTTTTCTCTGGGATCTCTGGTGTGTAGAGAATGGATGCAAAAGTAGGATAACATAAAACTAGTGTGAACGGATGTCACTGTTTGGCATGGATTCTGTTATGCAAAGGGCCTGTTTCCACGCTGTATCAACTAAGTTGCACTAAAGAAGCTTGCCACAGTCCTGGATACAGCAAAGTGCGTGATTAACAACCCAACAACCAACTGAAAGATTCATTCCCTCCAACACTGGCACACAATGCCCACAGTGTGTACCATCTACAAGGCCTTCCAGAGTGAAGCAACTAGACTATTCTGGTAGTACTTCCTAATTTGCAAGATGCTCCACAGTGAATCAATGAGAATATTCTGTTAGCACTTCCTCCAGAAAGAACACAAGCAACAGACACACATGAATACCACTACCCGCCAGTCACCCTCTATTGCCACACACCATCCTGGCTTACAAATACATTGCTGTTCTTTTCTCATCACTGGCTAAAGTCATGGGACTCCCTATCCAACGGCAATTCAAGATGGCGGATCATCACCAGCTTCTCAGAGGCAATTTTGCTTGGGATAGAACATTTCAGTTATGAGGAGAGACGAGACAGAGTGAAGAGAGACACAAAATGCTGGAGTAACTAAGCGGGACAGAGTGAGTTTGGTTTCTTTGGAGCAAAGGAGACTGAGAGGCGCCCTGAGAGAAGTATACAACACTATATGGGCATAGGGCAAAGTGTTTTCACACAGAACCTAAGAAGGTGGTGGAGATGAGTTTTCTCACAATATTTTTTAAAGTATGGATAGCACTTGAAATTACCAATGCACAGGTTTCAGATCAAGTGCTGGTAAATGGGATTATAATAGATGGCTATCGTAGGTCAATGTAGGCATTTTTATCCAAAGGGCCTATTTGTGTGCTATTATGCTAAACAAATCACTCCCATTGTTGGTCCTTAAACTCCCTTCTCCAAATCAGGTTTTGTTTCAGTATTGCCAACAAGCCCCCCCCTGAAAATGGCTTTTAACAAAGTGTTGATAGCATGCACAGAAGCCTGCATGGAAAAGCTACATTTTAATGAAAAATTTAACTGTATTCACAATGTTAATAAGCTCCAAGATGTTCCAGTGGCTGATTGATACAGGCAGGAGTTCCCTAAAATTGTAAAGCTGCCATGCATTCACTTATAGACTCTGCATTTATTTGCTTTCTCATTCTAAAATATTAATTCAATTTAATGCACTAATACTAAATACATATGTGAGAATGCTCTTTATTGACTACAGCTCGGCATTCAACACTATTATTCCCTCAAAACTCGTCCCCAAGCTCCTTGATCTTGGACTGGAGACCTCCATCTACGGATGGATATTCGATTTCCTGACGGGCAGGCCCCAGGTGGTGAGAATTGGCAGCCACACCTCTTCCTCACTGATCCTCAACACAGGCACACCACAGGGCTGTGTGCTCAGTCCTCTCCTGTACTCCCTTGTTCACGCACGACTGTACTGCTAAGCACAGCTCAAACAGCATCCTAAAGTTTCCTGACGACACGACCATCTTGGACCTCAACACAGACAACAATGAGACGGCCTACAGAGAGGAGGTAAAGGCACTAAACAGCTGGTGCCAGGAATATAACCTCTCTCTCAATGTCAGCAAAACTAAAGAGATGATCGTGGACTACAGGAGACAGTGGGGGAGTGGACACCTCCCCATCCACATCGGTGATGCTGAGGTTGAAAGGGTCAGCAGCTTTAAGTTCCTCGGTGTACACATCACTGAGGACCTTTCCTGGACACTGCACACGGACACAATAACAAAGAAGGCCCACCAGCGGCTCTTTTTCCTGAGAAGACTGAGGAAGTTTGGCATGAACGCCAGCATCCTCACAAACGACTACAGATGCACCATCGAGAGCTTGCTGACGGGCTGCATTACAGTCTGGTACGGGAACTGTTCTGCCCACAGCCACAAAATCACTACAGAGAGTGGTGAAGACGGCACAGCACATCACTGGCAACTGTCTCCCGGCCATTCAGGACATTTTCTACCGGCGGTGCCTGCGGAAGGCACGCAGTATCATCAAGGACCACAGCCACCCAGCACGCAGGCTGTTCTCCTTGTTACCGTCAGGCAGACGATACAGGAGTATGGTTGTGCGTACCACCAGACTTAAGAACAGTTTCTACCATCAGGCCATCAGGCCTCTGAACTCATAAACACATTTCACATCATATATGTTGATTATTTTAAATTGACTTTTTATCTCACTAATGTATTTTTTATCTTATTTATCCTTGGAATATTACTGCTGAGGTGACCCGTTGACTTGTCAAATACATTTCATTGTACCGTTGACTCTGTGCCAACCTACATGTGACAAATAAAATTAAAATTAATTAATTAAAAATTAAAATTAATATACTAACTGCACTGATCTTTTCCATGTAAAGCTTTCATTACTTTCTTTCCCCAATTACTATTGATCAGTGATTTACCATCACCTTAAGGGCAATTTGAATTGTCCTGCAGATGCTGGCCATACCAATAAGGACCACGATGCATATCAGAACACCATCCCTATTCAATCATAGAATTGTACCACGCAGAAATACGTACATACAACCAACCGTGTCTATGCTAAATGTAATGCCAATCTAGGCTAATCCCATTCGCCCCATATCTCTCTATGCCTTTCCTATCCAAGTATCTGCCTAAACGCATTTTAAATGTTGTGATCATTACCCACATCTAACACATCCTCTGACATCCTCGATCCGTATACCCACCACCATCTATGTGAAAGTCATGGTCTATGGATCACCTTTAAATCTCTCTCCTTTCACCTTAAACCTGTGCCGTCGAGTTCTCGACTTCCCTGCTCGGGGAAAAAGAGAGTGGCCATCCGCATTGTCTATCCCCTCATGGTTTGTAAACCTCTCTAACTTCACTCCTCGGCCTCCTATGTTCCAGTGTGACTAAATGGTTCAACGGAGCTTTATTTGTCACATGTGCAACTGCACAGTGTTTTGCATATTGACACCTGCGGGCCCCGCCATGTTTCGGCACAGTTTCCAAAGTCCGGTCCACCCACATGCTCGGTCTATTGGAGCAGTTCCCGATCCAGGTAAGCCCCAGGCTCCTGCAGGGCCTTCTTCCGTCACCTTCAACTGGATCGGTCGAACAAAGTCTGTCTGTACAATTTCTCATCAGAACCACATCCCTCCACTCCAAGCAAGGTCTTGATCGAT
Source organism: Rhinoraja longicauda (assembly GCF_053455715.1). NCBI lineage: Eukaryota > Metazoa > Chordata > Chondrichthyes > Rajiformes > Arhynchobatidae > Rhinoraja > Rhinoraja longicauda. The sequence goes on from NC_135954.1 coordinate 99,993,630, forward strand.
CATTATCAATCCTTCCCAAAATCGACATAGATAACAACTCATCAATAAGTTACAAAAATGCACAGGAAACTCGTAAAGAGCCAACACAGTGTCTGAATGACTCAGATCAGTGATCCAGAACTCTCAGTACAATTCGGTCCAATTTCCCATTCAGTCATCTAATTATTTTGATTGATTTTTTTTCTCAATACCAATGAGTGTGCTTGTTTCTCTAATTGATTTTGCAATTTCGAGCTTCAAATTTACCCCCAGAAAAAAAACACTTTTGGTGATTGCCTCACAGGACTATGACCAGCCGCCACTTGTCATTAATGGGCTGGACAATGAGCCTGGGTGGTTTGATTGTGTGAGCCATCGCAGAGTAAGCATTGATCCCATCCTTACTAGCTTAAACTAATGCCAATGTTTACAACCAGACAGTTAACCAATTCTTTCTGACAGAGGCCTGGATGGAGTGGATGGGTGAGAGGATGTTTCCACTGGTGGGAGAATCTAGGACCAGAGGTCATAGCCTCAGAATAAAAGGATGGTTCCTTTAGGGAGGAGATGAGGAGGAATTTCGTTAGTCAGAAGGTGGGGAACCTGTGGAATTCTTTGCCACAGAAGGCTGTGGAGGCCAAGTCAATGGATATTTTTATGGCAGAGATAGATTCTTGATTAGTACAGGTGTCAGGGGTTATGGGGAGAAGGCAGAAGAAAGGGGTTAAGCGGGAAAGATAGATCAGCCATGATTGAATGGCGGAGTAGACTTGATGAGCCGAATGGCCTAATTCTGCTCCTATCACTTAAGACCTTATGAGCAGGGTGAGTGCAACAAATAAACATCAGCTAAATAAAACTCAGCAGATCAGACACTATCATACAGTTAATGTTTCTTGTGGAACCTCCTTCTTCAGAATTTTTGATATGCATCATTTGCTAAATGTTTATTGAAACCTTTCAGCATCAAAACATTATTTTAACGCTTTTAGATTTTTTTTTAACACTATTTTTTACAAATACAAATGTCTCTCATTGTTGCACACTTGGTTATATATTTAGTTATAACTTGCCTGGCAACTCCCCTGATAAGAATGTTAATGCATTTTCACTGCATGAAATTGGCTAAGAATTAAAACTGGTGTTGTTCCCCGAATGTGGGTAACATTTCAAAGGCTGAATTTATTAATCAGCCTGAAAAGCAGGAATAAACAGGATTTTTTGAGGCTCAGGGATGCCACAGGAATCAGTGCTGGAGCACTTCAATATAATATGTTCCCAGATATATTAATATATTCAAAGACAATGATTGAAGGTTTTTGGATAGTAAGGTGAATGAAGGGTCTTTGGTGCTGTAAGGCAGCAATTCTATTGCTGCCCCTCCTTGGTGCCCTAAAAAAGGGCATCCATAAAAGAGTCCCAACCAAAATGTTGGAAGATGGATCCTGATCCGAAACTTCGCCTATCCATGTTCTCCAGAGATGTTGCCTAGCCCGCTGAGTTACTCCATCACTACTTTCAGTTTAGTTTAGAGATATAGCGTGGAAACAGGGCCTCCGGCCCACTGAGTCCACGCCGACCAGTGATCCCCGCACATTAAAGCTATCCTACACACACTAGGGACAATTTACACATACACCAAGCCAATTAACCTACAAACCTGTACGTCTTTGGAGTGTGGGAGGAAACCGAAGATCTCGGAGAAAACCCATGCGGTCACAGGGAGAACGTACAAACTCTGTACAGACGGCACCCGTAGTCGGGATCGAACCCGGGTCTCCGGCTCTGCAAGGGCTGTAAGGCAGCAGCACTACCACTGCACCACCTTGCCTCCCTCTTTCTCTACATTTTTGTAAACCAGCATCTGCAGTTCCCTGTTTCTGCAACTATTATCTATTAGCTACTTGTAAACAATCATTTATACTTGTCATACTTGCAATTACACAAAGCGGACAATGATTCTCTTCAGTAGAGAACTTAACATCCCATTGTTTATTTCCTTCCCATCAACATCATCACTGCTGATCAGAAATTCGACCACCATGGTTACAAAATCAGGTTGGTATCTTGAAGCAAGTGACTTGCCTCCTAAAACTCCAAACTCTTTCCACCATAAAGCAACATAACACTCGTCCACAACAAAAATAAATCTGGTTGATCGCACCCATTCTGAGTACTTATTTGCACCCAAGAAGCAATCCAGTATGTTCTCAGCAGAAGAAGGGTGGTCAATATTTGAAAGCACCAACACCTCCAGGTTCCCAGAGTTGTACAACACAGAAACAGAAGCCGTCTGTCCCTCATGTCCATGCCAACCTATACAGATCCTATTTGCCCACTTCAGGTCCATCTCCTTCTATACCATGCCTAAATGTCTCTTAAACATAATAATTCCACCTGATTCCACATCTGCTCCAGATATTAACTGCTCTTTACTGTCTCGGTTTAAAACTCTTTCCTCTCACCTTAAACCTATGCCTTCTTATTTGTGATACTACCATTGGAGAAAGATTCTGCCTATCTATCCATGCCTCTCATAATTTTATAAACCTCAATCAGCTCACCCATCAGCCTCCTGTGCTCCAATGAAAACAAGCCACCTCTACCTGCACTTATTTCTCCCCTCCCCCTCCCCCCATATTTTTTCCTCTGACATCACAATTCGCAGCACTTCAATCCATGTGCCGCACTCCTTCTGTTTTATCATCTCTGGACTTTGCCTAACCATCTGCCCATCAACACACCCCCACCTCCCCACCCCCTCTGCCTGTGTTCACCTATTATCTATCAGGCTTAGTCCTGCCCCTCCTATCTTCTAGCTTTCTACCCCACCCCACACAATCAGTTTAAAGAAGGGTCTTGACCCAAAATGTCGCCCGTCTATGTTCTCCAGGGATGCTGGCTAACCAGCTGAGTCACTCCAGCACTTAGTCATTAGAGTCATGGTTATAGAGTGGTACAGTGTGGAAACAGGCCCTTCGGCCCAACTTGCCCATAATGACCAACATGTTCCAGCTACACTAGTCCCACCTGCCCGCGTTTGGTCCATATCCCTCCAAACCTGTCCTATCCATGTACCTGTCTAACTGTTTCTTAAATGTTGGGATAGTCCCTGCCTCAACTACCTCCTCTGGCACATTAGCAACATAAAATCAAAGAAAATAGGCGCAGGAGTAGGCAATTTGGCCCTTCGAGCCAGCACGGCCATTCAATATGATCATGGCTGATCATCCAAAATCAGTACCCCGTTCCAGCTTTTTCCCCAAACCCTTGATTCCCTTAGCCCTAAGAGCTAAATTGAACTCTTTCTTTGTGTGAAAGACTTTGTCTTTTTTTTTTAAACAGTACCTGCAGTTCCTTGTTTGTACATTTCCTATGCTGTCCAAACTCACACCATAATGAAAGCCCTCCAATCCAAGCAACATCTGCAGGTGACAAACCCTTAATTTGGAAACATTATCATTCTTTCACTGTTGTTGCATCGAACCCTTACAATTCCTAACAGCGACTCTCTTCTCTGCTGCTAACTGAGGAGGCAGGAGGGCAAAGTAAAAAAATTCCTATTTGATATTTCCTATTAATCTGATTTTTTTGACCCCCGATCTAGTAGCAGATTGACTAAATCTGATTTTTCTGATTTCTTCAATCTGATTTTTGGATTTATCCAAGAGAATCTTGAAGTAACAACCAATGGTTTGTCGGTCTTGACCACAAATTTATACCTAAACATCCTCAGATTTATTGCTCTTGCAAAAGGGTAACATTGGCTTATTTTCATGACTGTGAAAACACTGGGTGGTCAGGAAGGAGTGTGTGGGGGAGGGGGCGGGGGGGGGGGGGGGGAGAGGATGCAACAATAATAGAAATAGAGTTCTATATTTGGCTTTGGCTTCTGGAGTTTAATATTCACCAGTGAACTTAGAAAACAGCTCTGCATTACATAGCCAGTGGGTTAGTGCTGGTGCTTTACCGTTTGCTAATTCAATCCATTAGTGTAGTGTTCATCTTCAAATGTTGTAATATAACACGCACGTTAAAGCAACTGTACTCTCTGCCCAATTCTGAAATTTGGTTCCACTGACTTCAAGGGAATTGAATGTATTACATCTATAGTGCTCATGGTGCTGCCAGGGAAAATGGTGGAAGCAGGTATAATAATGACATTTCAGAGGCGTTTAGATCGGCACATGAATATGCAGGGAATGGAAGGATATGGATCATGTGCAGGCAGAGGAGGCTAATTTAACTTGGCATCATGTTCAAGTTGGATTGGACACACCCTCAGAAAACCTGCCACAAACATCACCAGGAAAGCCCTGAAATTGAACCCCCAAGGAAAAAGGAAGAGAGGTCGCCCCAGGAACAGCTGGAGAAGAGGTGTCCAGGCAGAAATGTCTGGGAGTGGGCTCAACTGGGGAGATCTCGAAAGAACCGCCAACAACCGAGTGAGGTGGAGGACATTTGTCAATGGCCTATGCTCCCTAGAGGAGCAAAGGGCTTAAGAAGTAAGAAGATGTTCGACACAGACATTGTAGGTCAAAGGGCCTGTTTCCATGCTGTTCGGTTCTATGTTCTATATCACAAACAACCATGGACAAACATCAGTGCTGGCATCAAAAGACACAGACGTTTTGGATGGGCTGGTCAACAAAATCTAACAGGCATTTGTAATTTACATGCAATCTGTGAGGTGAAAACAAAAGGTTAAATTGATATATTAATATTTTAATGCATTTTGAATTGTTGTTCTGCTTGAAGCAAAAAGCCTATAATCAAATCACTTGGTAAATATGTTTCATAAAGATGTGGAGTTTCACTCTTCCAAGTCATTCATTGGTACAATTCAGGGACAACATCGTTAATTGCCTCTTACAAGATAAAATAAAATGTCAGGGAAGTTATTGGAAAAGTCCTGAGGGACAGGATTAATCTATGCTCGGAAAAGCAGTAGGCGTTCAAGGTTAATCAGTATAGGATTGTCGGTAGATCATATCTAAGTAATTTTACTTAAATTTTTGAAGAAATAACAAAATATATTGATGAGGAAAATGAAGTTTGATATAATCTATGTGGACTTCAGTCAGGCCTTTTCCAAGGTCCCACATGGAAGGCTGATCCAAAACATTGGATCCCTTGGGATCAAAGGTAAATTGAATCCAAATCTGGTTTAGTAAAAGGAGGCAGGAGGACATGGAGGAGTGTTGCTTTTGTCATGGAAAGCCTTTAATCAGGGATCACAGGGATCTACAGGGGATCTGCGCAAGGAAGATGGACACAAGATGCTGGAGTAACTCAGCGGGTCAGGCAGCATATCTGGAGAAAAGGAAAATATGACATTTCAGTTTGAGATCCTTCTTCAGTGCAAGGATCCTTGCTGTTAGTCATATACATTAAGGATCTGCATATGAAGGTAAGAGGTATAACGAGTAAATTTGCAGGTGGCACAAAACATTGGCGGTGTGTTTGATAGACAAGAGATGGCCATAGATCTCTGAAACCGGCAGTAGATGGAGATAAGGTGTTATGGAATGCTAGTCTTCATTAGCAAGACATAAATACTCAGAGCAGGGAGATCATGGAACAACTTTGTTTGGTTGGGGTAATACCAACACATAATGGCAGGGACATAAATCCACTGGATATGGTGCAGAAGAGATTTAATCAGGAAGCACGGTGGTGCAGTGATAGCGTTGCCTCCTTACAGCGCTTACAGCACCAAAGACCCAGGTTCAAACCTGGCTACAGGTGCTTATCTATACAGAATTTTTTACATACTCCCCGTGACCATGTGGGTTTTCTGCGAGCACTTCAGTTTCCTCCCACACTCCAAAGACGTACAGGTATGTGGGTTAAAATGTTAAAAAAATTGTCCGTAGTGTAGGATACTGTTAATGTGCGGGGATAGCTGGCCGATCATAATGGATAAGAGTAGAATTAGGCCATTCGGCCCATCAAGTCTACTCCACCATTCAATCATGGCTGATCTATCTCTCCCTCCAAAACCCATTCTCCTACCTTCTCCCCATAACCTCTGACACCTGTACGAATCATGGCCAGTGCGGACTCAGTGGGCCGAAGGACCTGTTTCCACACTATCTCTAAACCAAACTAAACTAAAGTGTTTGCTGGGATAGAACTTTTCAGTTATGAGGAGAGTCTGGATAGAACAAATTTGTTTTCTTTGGAGCAGATGAGGCTGAGAGGCCCCAAGAGGAGTATACAACATTATGTCAGCAGAGGGTGAAGTGTTTTCACTCAGAACCTGAGAAGGTGGTGGAGATGAATTTACTCACAATATTTTTTTTAAATATGGATAAGCACACGAATCACTCATTCATAGGTTTCAGATCAAGTGCCCATAAATGGGATTATAATAGATGGCTATTTATTGGTCAACATGGGGTTTTTTTTAAATCTAAAAGGCCTATTTTTGTGCCATTCTTTTTTTTAATTACTCCCTTTGTTGGTACTTAAACCACTTCTTCCAAAACAAGTTTTGTTTCAGCATTGTAAAAGAAACACTATTTCATTTTTCTTATCCAGAGAAAAGCATGCATATAATTAATAACAGTTGACAATAGGTTTCAGAAAACCAAATATATTTTGTTACTCGTTATACACTGAAATACTTGGTGCAGAGGTTTAGCTTGGCTGGAGATTAGGTTGCCTTCCAAAACCAGATGGATCCAATAATAATCAACTAAATTATTTTTTTCATGCATATTGTGCACTCTGCAAAAAAATATAATTCAGAAGTCTCAAGAAAACACTTTTGCAATTCAAAGCTGTGGCATGAGTCACCCTATAATTAAATGTCCACGAGCTTTTTATATTCCCGTTTTATTGTAGTTGCTGTTGTCATTGAAACAGAACAGGCAATTTGTCTTGTATATTTGCTATAAAAGGCAATAATATGCAGTGTAAGATTCAAGCAAGCATCATGCTTGTTGCCCATGCATTTGAAACATTTGAGTAATTTGAAGTCCCTCACGCAGGGAGCACTCAATGCACTTAGTGAAAGCAATGCCCATGCAGCTTATTTCCTTCATTAGTGTGGAACACAACTGAAAGGCATCTGCTTCTCATCCAACTAATCTCAGATTTCAATTTTATAATGTAGTACACGTTGGAAGTACGATGCTTGAAACAAAGACTACCAACGCTCCCTCGTACGCCAACCGGAATAGCCGCATCACACAACAGACAAGTGAGGTAAACAAATATATGTTTGTACTATGTCATAGATTTGGCTAAGCCTCCAGTGCACCATTGCTGGCTTCCTGTAGAAAACTCCATCGAATGTGAATCCAGCCAGAATTACATGATAGCATTCACCTGGTCAAAGGGCATGCCTGGAGGGCAACAAAATAGGAGACTTGCATATTCCAGAGAGACATCCACAAAATAGCTAATTTCAACCATATTTGTTTGGATTTTAATGATCATCTGTCGACCAAGAAAAGTTAATGTTTGGCTTGCACACCTACTCACAGCAATGATGTCCTCCAGTATTCAAAACTGCCGTGATGCTTGTGAAGATAAGCCAACTCATGATGGCATGAAAAATCATCGTTTTAAACATATTCACTTCCACAAAATAGTGTGATGCCGCTGTGAAATTTTCCGCACAGCCGAGAAACACTGCGGCTTTGCAAATGCTGCCGTCGCCAATTCCTAATTTTTGGAAATTTATTTGATGGAAGGATGTAGAAAGAGCTCATCAGGAATTATTTTTTCCAAAAAAGCATGATGGCGAAAACATTAACGAGGAAGAACTTGGCGGCAAATGCAAGAGATTAATTATTCCTGGATATCTCTGCCCTGTAGAGAATTATTCCTGGATATCTCTGCCCTGTATCAGTCACACACAAGACTGGTAACCTATCATGAAGAGTATATCGAAGGCAGCCATCAATATAAATTCAGCAGTGCTGATTGACCTTGGGTCATCCTGGGTCGAATTAAACAGCAGAGGTCAGACCATATGAATCAAGTTCTGCCAGTATATAACACAACAACTGAACAAAATTGGTTTGCTAAATTTTAATGTGAATATTCAAGTTTCTTGAACAAAAGAGTTTAGAAACCAACCCTCTGACCAGGCACATTCTACACAGTGTATGCACGGGGATGATTTAACAGATGCCTCGTGATACAGAACAGAACCCTGCCAATCTTCACCCAGCTACGTAACTCTGCTTAAAACTAATTAACTCAGAGCTTGAAGCCTTACTTGTTCAGCACTATGGAAAGACTGAAAGGATATTTACTGAATAGGTCATTAGAGGAACGTGCTGAAGCAGTTTTTACCTACATGCCCTCTGTGATTTCACAGTGTTTAACAAGTTTGAGGTTTATCAACTATACAGCCAGAGATTACAGATTCTCACAGATAAAGACTTCCAGCTTTGGTAATGAGTTTGCAAATGATTTCAAACTAATCATTTATCACGTCCAAGATGAATAGGCTGAATGCAAATGAATTATGAGACTACAATTCTTTGAATATGACTTACAATAAAGAGAAAAATGAGTAATGAGTACAAAATTCTGGATGTTGATGTTAAATTGCCTTTTGCAATCTTGCAAACCAATTATTACTTTTTAGTTGTGTAGGAAAATAACTGCAGATGCTGGTTCAAATCGAAGGTAGACACAAAATGTAGCAGGTCAGGCAGCATCTCAGGAGAGAAGGAATGGGTGACATTTCGGGTCGAGACCTTTCTTCAGACTGAAGAAGGGTCTCGACCCGAAACGCCACCCATTCCTTCTCTCCTGAGATGCTGCCTGACCCACTGAGTTACTCCAGCATTTTGTGTCTACCTTCGATTACTTTTTAGTTAATGTTTACTTGCATGTTGATGTGAATTGATTATTCACCTGGCTGCCATACACTGTAAGTCTCTTGACAGAGAAATTATCTGCCTCATTATAAACCTCTACGTCCCACAGTCAACCCTGCTGAAAGATTTAGAAAGTCGATCATGTAAGCTTAAAGCCATTTTACAGGCATGTTGAACATTCGGTTGCTCAGATTTAAAAAAACTACCAGTCTTTTTTAAAAATCTTTTGACGATTACAAGGCTCGATTACAAAATAAAATCTGCATTATAAATCCAGCTACCACTTAAACTAGTTACCATTTAATTACCCAGTGCACTAGTTTTTATTCTGCCAATTTGCTCTACTGGAAGCACTAAATTATAGTCCTTATTCTCCTATTCTATTGTGGTCTGTGGTGGGCATCTGGCTTTAATGGTTGGCAATTTGGAAGTTCATAGGATGAATCAACTCAGCAGTGATGGGAAATTAACACCCGAGATATATACTCTCAGCTTCTGCAGTTAGAACACCATGCCAAAACTCACATTAGCCATCTTCAGGCAACTCGATTTACTCCACACGATAATAAGAAATGGCAGAGTACATTGGATACAGTGAAGGCTTTGGTCATCATAACACCTCAGCTGCAGTATGGAAGACATGACCACAATTAGCAGCAGCCACAGAACAGGTTTAACTGGTCCAACTATGACTCTTGCACTCAGTTATCTATATACTAAAACTCTTGTTTGTTTGTTTGTTTGTTCCTGAACTACAGCCAAAACGGTACACGATAGCGCGACAATTTTAGGCCCACCTTACTCACCGTCGTCCCTTTGGTGCTAATGGAAGAAGTTTAATTGAAATCGATGTTATATTTTTTAAGTTATTCACATTTTAAAGTTTAAATCTATCTCCTAGGGAGGGAGGGTGGAGGAAGGGAAGGAGGGGGTGGAGAGAGGGGGAGGGAGAGGAGGAAGGATAAGGGGGGTTGAGGGGGATGGAGTGGGGGGAGGGGAAGGGGAGGGGAAGGGGGGAGGGGAAAGGGGGAGGGGAAGGGGGAGGGGAAGGTGGGAGGGGAAGGGGAAGGGGAGGGGGAAGGGGAGGGGGAAGGGGGAGGGGAAGGGGGAAGGAGAGGGGAAGGGGAGGGGAAGGGGAGGGGAGGGGGAGGGGAAGGGGAGGGGGTGGGGAAGGGGAGGGGGAGGGGGAGGGAAAGGGGAGAGGAACGGGGAGGGGAAGGGGGGTGGGGGAGGGAGTGGAGGGGAGGGGAGGGGGAGGGGTGGGGAGGAGAGGGGAGGGGAGGAGGGAGGGGAGGAGGGAGGGAGGGAGGGGGGAGAGGGGAGAGGGAGGGGGATGGGGAGAGGGAGAGGGATGGGGAGATGGTGAGGGAGGGGGAGGGGATGGGGTGAAGGAGGGGGGAGGCGGGGGAGAGGGGAGGGGGGAGAGGGGAGAGGGGAGGGGGGAGGAGATGGAGGGGAGGAGAGGGTGCTGCACCAATGCAGGAGAGGTTTGTGCGCAAGGGGTCCACTTGGTCTAGTCCAGGAAGGGAAAAATCAACCCCCACTCAGCAGGTCAGGGAACATCTCTGAAGAACATGGATAGGTGACGCTGTGGGTTGGGACCCTTCTTCAGAAGGGAGAAATGGAACCTGGCCCATCTCTGCACACATCGGTTTACTCTTAATCAGAGTGATGAGGAGCCTCATTGAAACTATGATCAGGCTGCTCTTACTCACTGGTAATCTGCTGATCGGTCCTCAGACTCTATTCTATCAGACCAACAACTCTAAGCGCCATGGCAAAAGAGCTGAAATCTCGGATAAAGTCGTTGATGATAATTCAATCCAGCCCCAGTACATCAGAGCAGATTTCATAAGTTCTGGAAGCAGTTTAGGCCATTCAGCCCATCAAGTTTACTCTGCCATTCAATCATGACTGATCTATCTTCCTTCTCAAAACCATTCTCCTGCCTTCTCCCCATAACCCAGGGAAGCCTGTACTAAACAAGAATCTGCCAATCTCTGCCTTTAAAATATTCATTGACTTTGCCTCCACAGCCTTCTATGGCAATGAATTCCACAGATTCACCACCATCTGACTAAAGAAATTCCTCCTCATCTACATTCTAAAGGTACATCCTTTTATTCTGAGGCCATGGCCTCTGGTCCGAGATTCTCCCACTAGTGGAATCATCCTCTCCGCATTCACTCTATCCAGGCCTTTCCCAGTTCGGTAGGTTTCAATGAGGTCCCCTCTCATCCTTCTAAACTCCAGACCAAAGAACTCCAGGTTTCTCATCGTTGATCATCAGAAGTGTGAACATTCACCGCTGACTATTTACCTCCCTACTCCTCAGATAAGTAGGCACTCTGTGCCCACATGCAACATGGCCTGGACAACATTCAGGTTTGGCTGATAAGTTGCAAATACTATTTGCAGCTAAAGACCACTTCCACTGAGTGAGTCTGACCGTAACTCCATGAGTCATGAGTCTTTATTACCATGAACCAAATTATCAACAGCTTCTGGGTGAATGTTGGTCAGGAGCATAATCAGCCAGCCACACAAATCCAAGTCGCACCAGCTCACCACCATCATGTTGAGGAATTAAATAAAGGCCAATCATTGTTGGCCTCCTGAATGACCCCTACATTCCATGGACAAATAAAACCTTTCTAAAAAACAACAATATTTTCCATAATTCATGCCAAATTCTCATGTTGAAGATACATTTTGCTGCCAGTCATTTTGTGTGATAGGCAATTGCTTTTTCTACAAACTACACATTTACATTTTTTCACAGGCAATTGAATATTTAGTTCTCATCATAAGATAGTGTTAGACACAAAAAGCTGGAGTAACTTAGCAGGCAGAAAGCATCTCTGGAGAGAAGGAATAGGTTACGTTCAGGGTCGAGACCCTTCTTCAGACCAGCATCATCTGCAGTTCCTTTCTACGCAGAAGTTCATGTTATGTTGTAACTGGCCAGGATACTGCCATGATGCCCTTACTAAAGCAATCCAGTCAGTTCGATTGCCCTGCTCTTAACCTGTAGCCCTGCATGTTATTTTCCATCAAGGGCCTACACAGTTCCTTGCTTAAGGTCCTGAATGACTCTGCCTACACCACACTAACAGGCAGCAGGTTCCAGATAATTGCCACTTCCATCTCTCTTACAGCTTTTGCCCATCACTTTGTATATGTGAATACTTGTCCCTGAACCATCTGCTGATGGGAATAGCTCCTCAATCTGAATCTATCATGATCCTGGAGACACAAGAAACTACAGATACAGGAATCTTGAGCAAAAGATAAAATGCTGGAGGAACTTAATGGGTCAGGCAGCGTCTGTGAAGGGAAATGGGCATACGACATTTCGGGTCAGAACCCTTCTTCAGACTGACCTAAAATGTTGACTGTCCATTTCCCTCTACAGATGCTGCCTGACCAGTTGAGTGCCCCCAGCACTTGGGTTTTTGCCCTTTCATGAAATCCTCAAATCGCCTCTCAATCTCCTTTGTTCCTCGTAGAGGAAATGCCATCTTCTTCAGTCATGCAGCTGAAATCATTCCAAAATCTTTTTCCATCCTTACAAGAATCTTCACATCCTCCCTAAAGCGAGATGAACAGAATGAGAATAGTCCAGCTAGATGGGAGAATCAGTACTTTTTGATGCTTCAACAAAACCTCCCATGTTTGTCCGTAATGCCTCGATGAATCCCCGGATTCCCTATGCTTCATCATCCACTCTGTCGGCAAATCTTTCTGCCTTCACAGATTTATGAACACATGCCAAGGTTTAATTTCCAACCGATACGTGAGTCGGTCTGTTCCTGCCCTTTAACGCCTGCCTTCATCGTGCTGCAAGGCTGCAACTATTTTTTTCCTCTTTTGAATCTTCCAATTAAAAGCAAAAGTGAAGAATTAAAATGTCCCATGAATGATATCTTCACAATTTGTCAGCACATTACTGGCAATCATTTTGTTAATCTAATCCTACATTTTTTTTTAAATCAACTGCTTCTTTAAGTTAGGCCTATAGACATATCTAACTATTAATAAATTGAGTGCAGACTTGAAACTGTTGTGTAAATTCTGCCAGGATTTATATCCCAATGCAAATTCCTTACTCAGGAGCCACATTCATTGTATATTTATTAACTGTTTATTACACTATGATTCATATTACCAAAATCCTGTTTCCAGCCAACATCTGCTAGCCTGACATTTCCCTTTATAGTAACACTTGCACACCTTTCAATTTCAGCCCCTCCTCCTTTCCAGATGGGGTTCTTTGCTCAACAGTGACACTGCCCTTAGAAGTCAGATTTGTAAAATGTTTCGCACTCCATTTAATGGGAAGCATCCAATTCCAATAAAACTGTGAGCATAATGTTTTGTACGTTCGCTACTTCACGAGAAGCATGAGGTCTTCATTCTAAATAAAAGATCGTTGTGTGATAAGGGGCAGATATGAGCCTGTTATCAAGACTTTCCTCATGTCATCAAGCTCAGCAAATTGCTGTGCCATCCAAATGCTCAGACAGGTTGAACACCAATTTTCTAACACCCTCAGTTCCAGACCCTTTCTGGATTATCCGTGTTTCTGGACCTATAGGTGTCATGTGATAATGAAACGACAATACATCCCTGACCCGCTAACGACACCCCTCGCGTGTCTCTTGAGCGCCATGGAGTGCCACCAATTGAAATAAAACAAATATAAGTAAACTGAACCTGAATGGAAATAATGACCCGCCGACCCATCCCTGGCTCCCACCGTCTCCTCGGCCGTTTGCAGCCCCGGCTTCCGACTCCACTCCCGGCTCGCTAGGTGCACCAGCGAGCCATTCTTCACCCACCCAGAGGACATAAAGTGCTGGAGTAAATAGCGGCCCAAGATCTCACCCCTCTGTTCCTTAGTAAATCATTCCCCCTTCACCTTAAGTTAATTAATGTCCTCTGGTTCTTGATTCCCCTACTCTGGGCAAGAGCATTTAACCAATCTATTCCTCTCATGATTTTGAGCACCTCCACAAGATAGAGTGAAATGGCGCTGGCGTTTCACTTTGGAAATGACAGCCATTTGCCCATCCATTCCCCTTGATTGGATGTCTTGAGACATCTAATCCCCTGAAGCCGACTCACTGTTTTGAGTCTCCCACCATCAATACAGGAACAAACATTTATCCTGGTGTTCTCCAATTGAATGCTAGCGATATGTTCTTCACGCATACAAACCCTTGGCTTTCATTCACTTCGAAATATCGAAACACAGGTAGCATCACTCAAAACAAAGGAAATAGTTATCAGCTTTTAGAATAAATATTGTTGTAAAAAATGGAAGATTTTCCACCAGAGGAATCTCAAATGTGGTCAATCATTGCTTAATTAGGTACAAAATTGAATTCTGATGGGCAATCAACATGCTGATTTGTTGACTGACTATTATAAGTCACCCCTTAATGCCATTAACTGGCAAAACAATGTTGATGGATATGTGAGAGAGAATAAGGGCAAGGGAGGATAAGTAAGGTTGATGGGATTGCTCGACTGGGAGCTGGCTTTGACTTGATGGGCTGAATGGCTTCCTTCTGCACAATAATAACTTTTAAATCTATAGGCTTTAATTTTTTCAGCATTATAACCTGAGTCATAAAGATCCTGTAATCTCCAAGGCTAATAACATGACAATCTGGGGGCTGTGGTGCCAGAGTGACATCAGCCGAGGAAGTGTTAGTCATCATCTCCAGAGAAAACAATTAATGAGACTTCTTCAGGATCATTGCTTTGATTTGCAGTGTTGTGACTCATCGGCAGATTTAAGGTATAGCGGCATTGCAATCTCACATTGCCACAAGGAACTGTCAGTAAGAGATAGCAAAGAGTTGCAGGTCATCTTAACTTTTAACACTCTGAAACAACATTCAGAGGAGGGCTACATGGGAAAGAAAACAGGCAATATGGAGCCAGTGATCAGCAGGGAGATTGTTTTCTACCAGCTTCAGTTCTGTTAGGTCTTTCCCACAAAAGATTACTTGACACACTTAGAAAACATAAAAAATGAATGGTGGCCAGGGAACTAAATACTTCAAGTGAGGGGTTTCATCATTTTATATTTCTGAAGTGTCATTGCATGCATTCCTAAAGATCAATTGAGCTGTGGGTACATCAGACAAGTTGTAAAGATGTACATGCTAATTTAGAAAATAACATAAGCCTATTCTATTGAATAAAAAAAAACTTTGATTTTTGCATTACAGTCTTAATGAGTAAATGAGCAACTGTGTTGCACAAAAATATTAAAAACCATAAAATATTTTAAAACATATCCGGTAGGCAGAAGTTAAACATAAAACTCAGCCCCTATGTGCTGAAAGCAAGCTTTAAGTTTAAATTAAACATTATTGAAGAACAAAGAGAATGATGGATAACTATTGGAACAAAATCTCAATAGCTTGTGATTGTATTAACACATGTAGTCTTCATAATGATGACTGCTAAGACAATCAGATTGTCATAAACCTGCTCACTTATGTCCCAGGCAAGGAAATCTTCCATCCCTAGCTGCTCTGGCCTATCATATCATATCATCATATCATCATATCATATATATACAGCCGGAAACAGGCCTTTTCGGCCCACCAAGTCCGTGCCGCCCAGCGATCCCCGCACATTAACACTATCCTACACCCACTAGGGACAATTTTTACATTTACCCAGCCAATTAACCTACATACCTGTACGTCTTTGGAGCGTGGGAGGAAACCGAAGATCTCGGAGAAAACCCACGCAGGTCACGGGGAGAACGTACAAACTCCTTACAGTGCAGCACCCGTAGTCAGGATCGAACCTGAGTCTCCGGCGCTGCATTCGCTGTAAAGCAGCAACTCTACCGCTGCGCTACCATGCTCTGAAATGAACCAGCCAACTATTCGGTTCAAGGGCAAATTGGGACAGGCAATAAATGCTGGCCTTGCTATCAACACCTACATGACAAAAAAAATTATAAAGAAATTAATCAAAGGCTGTGAGGAAAATAAATACGTCATCAGTCATCTGAAGATCTATTTGAAATAGCCAACTCTTAACAAGTTCCCATCCCAGAAACATGGTTCAAAAATAATAACTTTCAAAATAGTGAGCAGTATTAGAATGAGAGATAGTCACTGTTCCACAACTTAAAACTGTTTTGTATTTCTTGAGAGTCATGCTCCATCTTCTCTCTACCTCAGGGGAAATGTAAGATTTACAGGCTGCTGCTCAAATAACTGGCAAGACCCCAAGATGCCGCACCAGACATTGATAAAACCTGAGGCAGGCATCAGCTTCGTTAGGGTCACTAATGAAGGAACTGCAGATGCTGGTTTATGGAAAGAGACAAAGTGCTGGAGTAACTCAGCAGGTCAGGCAGCATCTCTGAAGAACATGGACAGGCGACGTTTTGGTCGAGATCCTTCTTCGTACTTCGTCAGAGAGTTTGTTTCATGTAAACATTTGACTTCAAAAGGTTTCCGGAATTTTGGAATTGAAAAGCATACAATCCAGAACATTAATCATTGGAATTGAAAGTTAGACCTCAGAATGAGAACACGCAGCCAAACCTGCCCATAGCAGCCAAACATGGAACTATTATTATTTATTGTATTGTATTACCTATGGCAGCCAAACATGGAACTATTTTTATTTATTGTATTGTATTACCTATAGTCTTGCAGATTACAGCACCATTTCTATACATTTACTTATTACTAGTTTACTTCCGTCCACATAGTTCACCCCGACCAGTGATCCCCGCACACTTACGCTATCCTACGCACACTAGGGACAATTTACAATGTTACCAAAGCCAATGAACCTACAACCTGTACATCTTTGGAGTGTAGAAGTAAACTTGAACACCCGGAGAAAACCCACGCAGGTCACTGGGAAAACGTACAAACTCTGTACAGACAGCACCTGTAGTCAGGATCGAACCTGGGTCTCTGGTGCTGTAAGGCAGCAGCTCTGCCGCTGTGCCACCTCTTGTGTGAAGGTTTCTCCCTTCACCAATGCTCTCAGGCAGTAAATTGCAGACACTCGTTCTTCTTTGGATGGAAAAAAATGTGTGCTCAACTTCTCCCTGATCAATCTAACAATTATCTTAAATCTCGAGTTATTATCCTCTCTGCCAGGAAAAGAGGACCTCCCTGCTTACTCTAAGACTCTAATAGTCTCACGCAGCTCAATTAAATCTCCCCTCAACATTTGCTCTGAAGAATCCTTGTTTTTCTCAGCGAGATCTGAAATTCTCCACTTCTGGTAAAGTTGGAATAAATCACCTCTGCATTCTCTGATGAGCTTTCCCACCCTTCCTGCAATGTACACACATAGTACTCTATCTGCAGCCTGATTAATGTTTGAAGAGTCTGAAGAAGGGTCTCGACCCGAAACGTCACCTATTCCTTCTATCCAGAGATGATGCCTGACCTGCATTTTGTGTCTATCTTGAATGTTCTATGCGATTCTAGCAAGCTCACATTCGAAACTGCAGTCAACAAAAGGAAGTATTGCATGGGCAATACCTTCAGGGAATGAATGTGATTTAACTCAAAGATTGATGAGTGATTCTTTACTTCTTAACATTGACGATACTTGGCCATCTAATGTACATTCCATGGCTTTTATCTTCACCCCCTCCAAATGTATTACCTCATGCATCTCTGGATTGTATTCTAGTTGCAATATTTTTGTTTCAATAACCAGTCTGTCAAATGCCTTCACGCGTCATGACCTTTTCCTCCTGGCTGTAAACCACACTGGCCAATGTTGGCACCAACTCAACACCTCTTAATCATGGCACCTACATGCAATTCCAAAGCATTGATATATTCTTGTGAAGGTAAAATTACAAATAGTACCTGAACTAATGTCAATCTTTTAAGGTGCTTTACATTTTATGACTATAAAAGGAGAATGGTTTGTTGCATGACATTTCTTCAGGGGAAACCGGCCAAATCATACCTCAATTTGAGCAATTTTTGCTTTTAAAATCTTTTGCTTCAAATGTAAGTGCAAAATTATTTTGCAATGTTTTGTTCCAACAAGCTGCATTATAGAACTAGAATGTCTCAAACAAGCAGTTATAAGAAATGCTGCCCTTGTAAGGCTGCAAACACAAGAGCTAACATCATTGATCAGACTGACAAAATTGCAAAAATAATGCTTCATGCATTAGGAAAAAAAAGGTAAATAAATTTCAAGCTTCAGGGATTACACACATTGAAGCAGACATCTCCAGAATACCTAAACAAGTTTTTTTTCCGTGAGCTGGTACAAGATTTTGTTGAGCCAGATCTTCTACTGGCATCAAGGTCACTTGTCAACTGCCCTTGGGCAACATTATTTTCCCCCCATAGTTCATCATAACATTCAGACTGATTGGAGAAGTGTGGTAGAGAGAAGGACCCAGCTCCTGCTAAGATAATAAAGTGAAGCAATGGACGGCCATTCAGCATCACGTGCCTGCTGAGTTATTTAATATCACCATTGATCTTTTACCTCATATACGCTTATGCGTACTGACTTTGCACAGTGGCCCAGAGGTAGATTTGCCGTCCTGCAGTGCCAGAGACCCAGGTTCAATCCAGACTATGAGTGCTACCTGTATGGAGTTTGTACGTTCTCCCTCTGATGAGTTTTCCCCGGGTGCTCCGGTTTCCTTACTCCAAAGACGTACAGATTTACAGGTTGATTGGCTTTTGGTAAAATTGTAAATTGTCCCTTGTGTGTAGGATAGGATAGTGCTAGTGTACGGGGTGATTGCTGGTCGGCGTGGACCCAGTGGGCTGAAGGGCCCGTTTCTGCACTGTATCTCCAAAGTCTAAAGACCGCAGGCCCTTAGATTCCTTTCATATCTCCCAAATATCCTCGGCAATTGAGTCTTCAAAGGCCTGCGGGATAGATAATTCCAAGGATTCCCTACCATCTAAGTGCAGACGACAGCGTTGTCTTAAATAGTCAACCTGTTATTTAGCGACTAGAACTGTTGGATATTAATTTCTCTCCTCGAAGAAACTTCATCGGCCCAATTACGTTGTGTAAAGATAGTTCTTTGCTTGAATGAGATCACTTCTCATCGCTCTAAACTCCACCAAGTGTATGCCTACTCTTTTCCGATAGGCCCAGACTTCCATTCTCAGTAATCAGTTTGTTGAAATTTTGTTGACCTCCCTCTTTCCCACGTTTATTCGTCCTTGGGTAAGGGGGCCAGAACTGTCACAATATTCCATGTACAGTCTCAGGTGAACCTGACAGAACTTCAGTAAGACATCTTCACTTTTACATTCAAATACTCTTAGAATGAAAACCAGCACACTGTTGCTCTTAAAGTGCTGGAGTAACTCAGCGGGTCAGGCTGAATTGATGGAGAACATGGATAGGCAACATTTATTCACAAAATGCTGGAGTAACTCAGCAGGTCAGGCAGCATCTCGGGAGAGAAGGAATGGGTGACGTTTCGGGTCGAGACCCTTCTTCAGACTGATGTCAAGGGGGCGGGACAAAGGAAGGATATAGGTGGAGACAGGAAGATAGAGGGAGATCTGGGAAGGAGGAGGGGAAGGGAGGGACAGAGGAGCTATCTGAAGTTGGAGAAGTCGACGTTCATACCACCGGGCTGCAAACTGCCCAGGCGAAATATGAGGTGCTGCTCCTCCAATTTCCGGCGGGCCTCACTATGGCACTGGAGGAGGCCCATGACAGAAAGGTCGTGTAAAGGCAACATTTCGGGTTGGGTCTCTTCTTCAGACTCTGAAGAATAAAGCAAAAAAAAGAGTCTGAAGAAGGGTCCCGTCCCAAATCATTACCTACCTCATGTCACCTGGAAATGCTGCCCGACCATCTCAGTTACTTCAGCGCTTTGTGTTTCCACATTGCAGATCCCAGCATCTGCAGTTCCTTATGTCTACACTGCTTCCTAGTAGTGCTGGAATCGCAGAATGACTTTGCCATCTCCTGAAGGCTGTCACATACATCACTGATTTTCAATGTTTGCGAATGTCTGAGACATTCAAACATTGGAAAAGACTCAGGAACCATTAAAAACCACAGCCTAATTATTATAAACGTATACCATTAAAAAACACTTCTACATTCTTAAAACAATTAGGTACGTTTAGGCTCAGCGCCTTCAATCATATAATGGATTGCTTTGGTGTTCTGTGGACAACGGATCATTCATTTCCATTTCAATGGGGCCATTGTACTTGGGCCAGGCCCCATTTGATACAGTAGTGCAGGCTCTTTAAGCAGTGGATAGCCACAATCTGCACGTTTGCACTGTCAAGTTGTTCTATGCACAAGTACGGTGAGGTACAGGTACAACGGAAAAAGTTTTTGCAGCAGCATCCAGAGATCAGAACCCAATTGTAGCAGAAGACTGTGTCCCAATACACTCAGAATAGGTCTGCCATGATTGACTGGCGGAGTAGACTCGATGGGCTGAGTGGCCTAATTATTCTCCGATGTCTTATGGTCTTGTAGTCAGAAACCCTAAGGTTAGGAAGCTAAATGTGGAATCACTCATTTCCTTAATTTGGTAATGAATAGTAATGGCCATTATTTTTAAAACGGCTGCACAGGAGTGAGGAATGTGATCGAGAAAAAACATCAATGGAGAAGTGCTCAGAGTAGAGAATTCTTTACAGGGTACAGCAGTGACTGAGATCATAAGTAAAGAGGGAAAGTGATGAGATGTCAGGGCAGAGTTCAGTTTGGGTGATGCTTGCACGGAGTACTCACTTTACATAAGGAATTCTTCAAGCCCCTGACACCCACGTGGTCTCCGCGTAAGAGCTCCCACGTGTCTCCGTCCTCGAGCTTTAATTTAGACTTTGGAGATACGGGGGGGGAACAGGCCCATCGGCCCACCAACCCCGCGCTGACTGAGCGATCACCCCTGTAGCACTATCCTACACACTAGGGATAATTTACAATTTTACCCAAGCCAATTAATCTACAAACCTGAACATCGTTGGAGTGTGGGAGGAAACTGGAGCACTCGGTGAAAACTCGTGCGGTCATAGAGAGAACGAATAAACTCCGCACAGGCAGCACCCATAGTCAGGATCGAACCCGAGTCTCTGGCGCTGTAAGGCAGCAACCCTACTGCTGCGCCACTGTGCTCCCCAATGGTCTCCACCTTGGAGCTCCCCTATGGTCTCCACCTTGGAGCTCCTACACAGTCTCCACCTCTGAGCTCCTCCTGTGGTCTCCACCTCGGAGCTCCCCAGTGGTCTCCACCTTGGAGCTGCCACACGGTCTCCACCTCGGAGCTCCCACACGATCTCCGCGTCGAATAGTAACTTTACGCGTGCGCAGTAGTACTTCCATTTCGACTTGCGTAACATTCGACTTACGCAAGGGTCCACGGGATGCAACCCTGGTGTAAGTCAGGGAATGTCTGTACTGTCCAAACCAAAGTCAGAACAAACAGAAAAAAATTTAAACTAACGTTGCTGGCAGCATGTCATGGAACACCAAAACAAGGAAATAAATTTAACTTGCGGTACAATTTGCAGAATTTCTCTTAAGAGAGACAAGATGCATTTGTATGCCGGAAGCAGCAGCCTAACAATATGGCATTAAGCAAAATGGATTTGTGAAATAGTCATTTGAGAGCATTCGGCAAGTGGGATTGCTTCGAAACACAAATGTTATTTGATCGAATTCACTCATTATGCACTTGAATGATAGACCAACACAACCCAAAGGGAGGAAGTGAAGCACAATTCATCAATAATAGAGATATAGCAAATCGTCCACCAATGCTTGCACAGTTTGAAACTCGGATTTTTAAAGATTTATATTGGACTGCAAATCATTCATCATTTCCCTAATAGGAAAGTTGAATTGAGCCACACAGGGGGCGGAAAATCTTTTTGCAAACTACGACACAGGAGAAACATAAATTCTCTGAGAATTTTGCACAGAAAATCTTTTGATGGATTTTAAGATGCTCTAGCAATTTTAAGCACAATATTTGTCAAACAATTGCTCAAATCGAACAACTCTAATCTCTAAAGAACAATTAAAATGCGTCAATTGTTTTGATTCGGATTGCAATCTGTTATTAGTACAACTGATGTAAACGCTGATGACCCGACCCTATTCACAAACTTGATGCAAAAAATAATCAAGTGACATTTTCATCCTAAATTCAACCTCATATGTTCAAAGTACATTTTCACTGATGATATCCAGTAATTTCACAACAGGAAAAGTATTCCTAGTTTTATCAATACTACAGTATTGTCAGGACCGAACCGGAGACTCAGGTTCGATCCTGACTACGGGCGCCATCTGTACGGAGTTTGTACGTTCTCCCCGTGACCTGCGTGGGTTTTCTCCGAGATCTTCGGTTTCCTCCCACACTCCAAAGACGTACAGGTATGTAGGTTAATTGACTGGGTAAAGAAAAAATGTGAAAATTGTCCCTAGTGTGTGTAGGATAGTGTTAATGTGCGGGGATCGCTGGGCAGCGTGGACCCGGTGGGCCGAAGGGCCTGTTTCCACGCTGTTTCTCTAAATCTCTAAATCTAAATCTAGTTGTCAGAGGAATAGCTGCTGACATCCTCGAATTTACCAAATATTGTACCCTTAAGTCGGCAGTGGGCTTAAGGTGGCTTAAGTGGGCGGTGCAGGTGAAGGATCCTGTGAAACCAGAGGGTATAGGTGTAAGGTGAGAGGGGAAAGATTTAGAAGGGATTTGAGGGACAACTTTTTTTTTACACAGAGGTTGGTGCATACATGGAATAAGCTACCCGAGAAAGTGGTAGAGGCAAGTTTAATTACAACATTTAAAACATACTAGGACAGGTACATGGATCAGAACAGTTTGGAGGGATATGGGCCAGGCACAGGCATGTGGGACTAGGTCAGTTGGACAACTTAGTCAGCATAATCATGTTGGGCTGAAAGGCCTATCCCCTTGCTGAACAGCTCTATGACTGTATGTCTGCGTCTCTCTGTTCAAAGAACCACTAGCACTATTTGAAAGAGCTTGGAAGTTGATTCACTCGATTCCTTTAATCCTCAATCAACTCCTAAAAGCAGATGATCTGATCATTTTCAATTCATCTGAAGGAGCTTGCAGTACACAGTGGCTCCCATACCTCTACATCACAAGAGCGACAACACCTAATTAGCTGTAAAATGTGGTGAGACATCCGGGAGCACAATGGCGCAGCAGTAGAGTTGCTGCCTTACAGCGCTAGAGACCCGGGTTCGATCCTGACTACGCACGCTGTCTGAACTGGGTTTGTTTGTACATTCTCCCTGTGACTGCATGGGTTTTCTCCGGGTGTTCTGGTTTATAGACAATAGACAATAGGTGCAGGAGGAGGCCATTCGGCCCTTCGAGCCAGCACCGCCATTCAATGTGATCATGGCTGATCATTCTCAATCAGTACCCCGTTCCTGCCTTCTCCCCATACCCCCTGACTCCGCTATCCTTAAGAGATCTATCCAGCTCTCTCTTGAATCTAGGTTTCCTCCTATACACCAAAGACATACAGGTTTGTAGGTTAATTGGCTCGTTTGTTTTGTAAAAAATTGTCCTAGTGTGTAGGATAGTGCTAGTGTACGGCGTGATCGCTGGTCGGTGCGGACTCGGTGGGCTGAAGGCCTGTTTCCATGCTGTATGAAGTCTGAATCCTAAACTCATGAAAGACACTCTGCTGATGCCTGTTTCATCTATGTCTTTATTATTTATATTAACAACTATGGATAGGAACAGTGTCATGTATCATATCAGGCTCTAAAAACTGAAAGAGAATGGATATCAATACATTCTACTTTTCTTGAAGAACAGTAAATCCATTTCACGTTTTAAGATGGCATTGAATAAGTCCATAATTAGAGAAGAATTTATATCGCAGATAAGACTGGTTATAACAATTGGCCCAAATGATTTAATGGACTGTTCACAACGATACCAGACTCTGGGGTTTCCCAGGGCCATGATTTCTCTTGCTATCACTTTGGTCTGACTCTCCTCCTGAAATATTTTACCACAGGTCCACCACCGGTTTTCTGTTACCCTTGGTTCCGGAGGCTTGTTGCATAATCTGACTTGCCGGACCAACAGAGGTCACGCTCTCAGGGAAGGGAGGGGGGAGATACCGAGCCGCAAAGTCGACCTCCGATGTTGGCTATGGGAAGGGATATGACCCCAGACTCCAGACCCCCCCCCCGGCCGTAGGTGGCAAATTCGATCCGCCGATCGGCCGAGGAAGTCCCGACGAGGTCGAGATCTGCTGCCTCACCCGGCCTAGGCGCCACGGTTTTGTGGGGACTTCCAGGAGGGATTTCAAGTGCTTTCTCGTAATTTTGTCCGGATTAAAGGAGGTGCCGGACCACCAGTTGCCGAAAAATTGATGGTGGACCTGTACTGTAAAAGGGCTGTAAAGAGATTCAGCTGAGGGGTGGTGTCCGCTCTCAAAAAATATAATAATTTCTTGTCTTTGAGTCAATAGGTCTTTGGTGCCAGTCCCTATCCAGTGACATAATACAAGGCCTGTACTCCAGTGCTGTACTGAGGGAGTGCTGCATTGCTGGACTGTATCCCTCAGGTGAAACCATGAACCAGGTTCCTTTCAGGTGAGCGTAAAAGAACCTATGATGTTATTTCAAAAAAGCGGTGGAACCATTTCCACGTCTTGACCAACACCTGATAGAAAATCAACATCTAAAAATATATTTAAAAATAGCTGGAAGGCCCAGCAGGTCAGCCAGAATAGTAAACAGACTTGCAAACTTGAATTGGTTTCCCTTTTAATGGGTGCTGCCAGAACCTGCTGAGTTTTTCCATAAAAATGTTATGTTCCTATTTCAGAATTTATGCATCTCCCAGCTTTGATTTTTGAACACCTGAAAGAAGTTTGATCATTATACTTTAAACATGCTGCATACCATCCAGCACTCACTGAGAGCCCCGAACAAGTCAGGATCAGATCAACAAAAACACTCCAACCTTTCCTATCCATGTACCTGTCTCAGTGGTTTTTAAATGTTGTAATTAAACTCGCCTCTACCACTTCCTCTGGTAGCTCATTCCATGTATCCACCAACCCCACTGTGAAAAAGATGCCCCACTAATCCATTCTAAATCTTTCCCCTCTCATTTTATTGAGAGGCAAACACCTCTTGTTTTAGGGATACCTTCGGGAGATGGATATAGATGGAGGGAGATAGAGGGGCGGGATAGTGGATGAAATGGGTGCACTACAGGATCAAGGTTGAGTGGTACAGGTCTTGCCCCATCCCTTCTCCTCATCTCTCTTTACCGGCTTTTTCCCCTCCACTCATTCAATCTAAAGAAGAGTCCTGACCCGAAACGGCACCAACCCCCATTTTCTCCAGAGATGCTGCCTGACCTGCTGAGTTACTCCAGCATTTTGGTAGATTACCATTTATCTATGGTATAAACAAGCATCTGCAGTTCCCTGTTGCATCCGCTGCTCTAGATGTCAACTTATTTATATCGGCGAAACCAAGCGCAGGCTCGGCAATCGCTTCGCTGAACACCTGCGCTCGGTCCGCATTAACGCAACTGATCTCCCGGTGGCCCAGCACTTTAACTCCCCCTCCCATTCCCAGTCTGACCTCTCTGTCATGGGCCTCCTCCAGTGCCATAGTGAGGCCCGCCGGAAATTGGAGGAGCAGCACCTCATATTTCGCCAGGGCAGTTTGCGGCCCGGTGGTATGAACGTCGACTTCTCCAACTTCAGATAGCTCCTCTGTCCCTCCCTTCCCCTCCTCCTTCCCAGATCTCCCTCTATCTTCCTGTCTCCACCTATATCCTTCCTTTGTCCCACCCCCGACATCAGTCTGAAGAAGGGTCTCGACCAGAAACGTCACCCATTCCTTCTCTCCCGAGATGCTGCCTGACCTGCTGAGTTACTCCAGCATTTTGTGAATAAATCGATCTGCAGTTCCCTTTAATGATATGAAACGTCATCTGTTCATTTCCCTCTTCAGATGCTATCTGGCCCATTGAGTTCCTCCAGCAGGTTGTTTTTGCTCAAGATTCTAACATCTGTATTCGTTTACTGAGATACATCATGGAAACAGGTCCTTCAGCCCACCGAGTCTGCACCAACCAGTGATCACCCCGTACACTAGCACTATCCTACACACTAGGGACAATTTACAGAATTTGCAGAAGCCAATTATCCGACAAACCCGTGCATCTTTGGACTTTAGGAGGAAACCGGAGCACCCGGATAAGTCCCACGTGGTCACAGGGAGAACATACAAACTCCACAAAGGCAGCACCCGCAGTCAAGATTGAACCCGAGTCTCTAGCGCTGTGAGGCAGCAGCTCTCCTGCTACGCCACCGTGCCTCTCTATAGTTTGCATCTGTATTCTCATGCGATGAGACTGACAAAGCAGCTTACTGGTGAGCAACCAGCATCTAAAGTCACACCAATGGCAATCTACCTGAACAATGAAATGACCAGTTGGGATCACCAAACTACTTTCTCTCTCTAAATGGAAGCTGAACAGAAAATTACATTACGAATTTGAGGTGGTGCTAGGGGGAAATTGCCAGGGAGGTGTAAGGGGCAGGTGCAGGCTGGCAAGAATGTTGGGATAATCGAGCCACTATATTATATTTTATATATGGAGCAGACAGGAGGCCACAAACAGGGACCGATTTAACATTACACGAAGCATAAACTGAGTATCTGAACTAACACTGTGTGACTAATACGGATTCTAATTAATCCAGAGCAGCAAATTTGCAATTGCCCTTATCTACATTATGCATAAATGTCTCTAAGTATTGCAGGAGAATTTCTGATTGGGGGTAACTCTGCTTTTCATTAATCAAATTAATCTCAAGACAAGATGCCATAAAATAATTGGTTTTCTGAATGAATTGATAATCCACTATTTTGTAAAGATAACTTTCTGTTCCAAAAACAGACTCTTATTTTGAACAAGGATTCAGAACAGACATTCAAAAGCCACCATTTCTTTGATCGGTTCAATGTGGTTAATTCATGGAGTAGGAACAACTCATAATTAACCACCAGCAATTCTAACAAGTGGTTTAATTAATGCTTCTTCAGAATTCCTAACAGATTTTTTCTGAAGCTGCTCTTTTGTCATTTATTATTGAATCAATGATAGCTATATTATAGTAATAAAGCATGCATTTGAGATGAGGCTTTCAATAACCATTAAAAAAACATTCATGGAAACTATTTGGGATATACCAATGAAACGTTCCCATTATATCCACAGGAGTAGATGACAGAATTACAACCTCACAGCAGTTTCCACTAATTGTCCATGACTACTAATAGATTTGATGAGAAAAATCTTCTTTCTTTGGAAACCTTTTTGCAATGTTTATCATATCGCATTACCAGCTAAGTCGTGTCATTGGTTGTCAGGTGATGATAGTAGGTTTCAAAGTCAATGGTTCAATGGTTCTATATTGTCACAAATGCACTGCACAGTGAAATTCATGCACCCTTCACCATATATTTGCGCCATTTAGAAAAGAAAAAGTCCACAGTCTAGTCCAATCTCATCACAAATGATACATCTTACAATAGACAATAGACAATAGGTGCAGGAGGAGGCCATTCGGCCCTTCGAGCCAGCACCGCCATTCAATGTGATCATGGCTGATCATTCTCAATCAGTACCCCATTCCTACCGTCTCCCCATACCCCCTGACTCCGCTATCCTTAAGAGCTCTATCTAGCTCTCTCTTGAATGCATTCAGATAATTGGCCTCCACTGCCCTCTGAGGCAGAGAATTCCACAGATTCACAACCCTCTGACTGAAAAAGTTTTTCCTCATCTCAGTTCTAAATGGCCTACCCCTTATTCTTAAACTGTGGCCCCTGGTTCTGGACTCCCCCAACATTGGGAACATGTTTCCTGCCTCTAACGTGTCCAACCCCTTAATAATCTTATACGTTTCGATAAGATCTCCTCTCATCCTTCTAAATTCCAGTGTATACAAGCCTAGTCGCTCCAGTCTTATGATAGTCCCGCCATTCCGGGAATTAACCTAGTAAACCTACGCTGCACGCCCTCAATAGCAAGAATATCCTTCCTCAAATTTGGAGACCAAAACTGCACACAGTACTCCAGGTACGGTCTCACTAGGGCCCTGTACAACTGAGAAGAATTGTCTTATGGAGAAACAAGTGACTGCAGTCGCTGAAATCTTGAGCAAAAATCAAACTGCCAGAGGAACAGCGGGATGGGCAGCATCTGTGGACGGAAATGGACAGGTAGCGTTTTGGATCAGGGCCCTTCTTCAGAACTGCTTGAACTCTTTTAATAGGAGAAAGCGAAGGGGTTTCTCCAACATTTTATCCCTATGTGAAATTCTTATCTGTTAAGATCCCTCAACAGGGAAGATACTGAGAAATCTAAAATCAGACAGCAATGTTTAGGAGAAGAGTTACTATTCACGTGGAGAAGGGAGAGGAGATCTCTTCTCTTGGAGGTTTGTGAATCTTTGGAATTCTCCACCCCAGAGCAGAGCAGAGTCATTAGATGTAGTCAATTCTGAGAAGAAAGATAGTTAACGTTGTGGAACAAATGGTAATGGGAAACATGTATTAAAGCAGGGCTGAAGCCAAGATGGGATCAGCCACAATCTTACTGAAAGGACCATTTGATCTAAACCTCCTCTTCCTTCTTGAGCAAGGCAAGTAAATGTCGCCTGGTAGGACCAAAAACCTCAGTTTATTCTTTCCGTGAGCTGACCGAAAGATCAACAGCTAAGTTGTGACCTAAACATGGAGGTGGAACGGAGGGAGAAAGCAAATGTAACATTGGAGTCAGTATTGCTCAGTGAGTTATCAGCAGTTGTGTAGCGTGAAATACTGTCGCAGCTCAAGAGATCAGTTAGTACACAAGTGCATTTATAGTGCAATGGGGAGTTTTCTGTCATATATCTGCCTATCATTCTTTCCATTCCCAATAATGTCTGGAGTTCCTACTTACACCTGGAATATATGACAAAGATTAATGTTATGGCCTGGGAAGCATAAAATGATTAGCCGTCTGTATGAGGTTATTCCCGTGTGAACCTGTAAAACAGGTCGCTCCGAAGGGTCCCGACCTGAAACGTCGCCCATCCTTTTTCTCCAGAGATGCTGCCCGACGCACCGAGTAACCCCAGCATTTTGCATCTCTCCATACTCTCAGTCCTGATGCACGATCATGATCTGAAACTATTCTTTTACATCCAGAGATAAGGATAGAATTTCTCCAGATAGTTTGCTTTTAGGCACCAGCAGCTTAATTTATTGGCCAGCTGGCAAACTGACATGGAAGGTGGCGTGCACGGTGATTTATAGAGAATAATACAAATAGTGAAACCACCACTACCTGTGCACTCCTTTAAATACAAAACCAAATAAGAACCAGTTTCCACATGTCAATGCCAAAAATGTGAATCGGCACAGAGACCTTATTCTGAGTTTGCAATGGCATTTTCCTACAATCTACCCAATTCAGAGGCTGTGTGCTACACTGCCCAGCCAATAACTATTTTTTTCCTGGCAAGAAGGCCTTCAGTAAGACATCTGGACAATTTGCTTTAGTCACTCAAAGTTGCGTATTAGATTTGGCTTTATTTGAACGACTTCAGGTGTGACCAACAACATCATCTCCAAACAATCAAACTATTTAGATTTTTTAAAAAACATTTTGGCCAAAATTGAAGGCTTATTTTTGTTGCTCATTCGATCATGCCATGCCACGCTACTTATTTCAATTTATAAAGTTATTACCGAGATTTCTGATTTGTGGCAGTCATGGAAAAATAAATGGAATCTCAGAATATGATCCCCAAAGTACTTGTAAAAATCCCAGGAAAACCCATGTAATAAAAAAGTACTATGATTAGTTCAGTAGCCATAAACCATGGCACTCATTATAAATGAACGGTATCTTGAAATGCAAACCTCTAACTGCTGATAAAAGTTATATATCCCCTTTTAATAAAGATGACATTTAAAGTATTCAGTCATCAGAGAGTAACGTCACTGATTTTGGGCAACAAATCAGTTAAGTTAATCAGATAAGTTAATCAATAAGTTAATCAGATGAGAAGTCAGAGGTTGAGGTCACATCACATTTAAGCCTGAAGTCCACAACATTGTTTGTAAGATTTATTTTCAAACAATATATTTTCTCTCTATGGGGTGGGGTGGGGGAAGGTAGTTGGGGTGGGGGAGGGGGATTGGCTTGATTGATCCACGGCAGTGGAAAGTATTATCCAAAATTATGACATCAAAGGCAAAAACTTGGGGGTTTCCGACATGAGAACACAGTTAACACTTAAAAAAAAAGATTTGAAAATCCTGATTTTTTTTCTTTATATGCTTCATGAAAGTTAGATGCTACAACTATGCCTTTGGAGAAAGAGAGGCAAAACACTTTAATTAGATTAAATTATGATAGAAAAAGCGCATTCCAGTGGGAAATTATTAATGTTTCCAATAGGACCATGCACTATTAAATGATATTGCAATTAAAATGGAGTTTTGTTTAGTTTCGAGACACAGAGTGAAAATAGGCCCTTCGGCCCACCGTCCATGCCGACCAACGATCATCTATGCACTTGTTCTATCCTGCACACATGGGACAATTTAGAGGTCAATTAAAGGTACACTAACACTATC
Source organism: Rhinoraja longicauda (assembly GCF_053455715.1). Taxonomy (NCBI): domain Eukaryota; kingdom Metazoa; phylum Chordata; class Chondrichthyes; order Rajiformes; family Arhynchobatidae; genus Rhinoraja; species Rhinoraja longicauda. The sequence continues at coordinate 100,024,136 of NC_135954.1, forward strand.
CTGCACACGAGGGACAATTTACAACTTTTTACCAAAGCCAATTAATCTATAAAACAATACGTCTTTGGAGTGTGGGATAGAAAACCCACGCAGTCATGGGGAGAATGTACAAACTCTGTACAGACAACACCCATAGTCAGGAATGAACCCGGGTCTCTGGAGTTGCTGTAAGGCAATTCCACTGCTACGCCACTGAGCCACACTATTTTTCAAATGTTAAATGTTCCGAACATATTCACCAATTATCTGGAATGTGTCCTCAGTAGAACAGTGGAGCCATAAAGATGAAGAAAATGGCAGGTTGATATAAAATATATAGGAGGCAGAGATTAAGAGATATTTGCACTAGAGTGGAATCAAGGGGCATGGGAAGCACATTGAAGAGTGAGAAGGCCAAGACGGGATCAGCCATGATCTTGTTGAACAGTGAGCAAGAGACAAGGGCCAATTGACCCACTCGTATGAACTTGCCTATTAGAAACATAGAAAATAGGTGCAGGAGTAGGCCATTCGGCCCTTCGATCCTGTACGCACCGCCATTCAATATGATCATGGCTGATCATCCAACTCAGTATCCTGTACCTGCCTTCTCTCCATACCCCCTGATCCCTTTAGCCACAAGGGCCACATCTAACTCCCTCTTAAATATAGCCAATGAACCGGCCTCAACTACCCTTTGTGGCAGAGAATTCCACAGATTCACCACTCTCTGTGTGAAGAAAAACTTTCTCATCTCGGTACTAAAAGACTTCCCCCTTATCCTTAAACTGTGACCCCTTATTGCATTTTGAATTTCCATTGCTATAGGTCCATTTGAGGAGCTGACTGGTACATGCTTAAAATAAAGTTTTTCTCACAGTGGATATTTTCGTGTCTGATTGCAAGGGCATTAAATCCATAACTCACAATAAAGGAGAAAAGTGCTGGAGTAACTCAGTGGGTCAGTCAGCATCTCTGGAGAACATCGACGATGTATCAGGTTGGGACCTTCATCACACTGATGTCCTGAGCCAAAGTGTCACCTATCCATGTTTACCAGATATGCTGCTTGGCTCACTGAGTTACTCCAGCACCTTGTGTCTTTTTATTAAAATGAACATCTGCAGTTCCTCATGTCTTCATATCAAAGGAACCTATTTGAGATGTGTCAGATGCTGAAAAGATAATATGCATGATTATGACCTATTAGACTGGTGATGACATAATCAGTGGATTCAATGTAATTCATTTGTTTTACTTTTATGAACTTACTAAGAAAACATGCTTAAATATTAGCATTTAATATCCATTCTTTATTCCTCCTGAACCGAGGAGACAGTGGAGAGGCAACTTCTAGTGAGTTCACAGTCATAGATGGGCCTAATCAGGCAAGCATAGTGGATTTATAAATCACAAGAAGATAGCAATTCCTGCACTGCCATTCAGCATGATCATAGCTGAACATCCAAATTCCATATGTAGGAAGGAACTGTAGATGCTGGTTTAAACCGAAGATAGGCACAAAAAGCTGGAGTAACTCAGCGGGACAGGCAGCAACTCTGGAGAAAAGGACTGGGTGACGAGACGTGAAACGTCACCTATTCCTTCTCTCCAGAGATGCTGCCTGACCCGCTGAGTTACTCCAGCTTTTTGTGTCTGTCCAAAATTCCATGACTTGGTCTAGCTTTTTCCCCCATATCCCTCAAGGATATCGCCAAAGGACATAAGTGACCCAGATGAGTTTCCAACAATGGCCTGCTTGTTTCATTCCTACTGTTTCCGAGACCAAGACAAAAATAGATAAGGAGAGGAGATGTGAGAAAAACAATGAAATCCTTTGAAACCGCAGCCAGTAAGTAGCATTTCCTGATTTTCTTCAGCCACCATATCAGCGGCACGAGATATCAAATCGCCCATGCATTTTTTACATTCCTATTTAATAAACAATACGTTTTTGGACCTTTCACCTCATTACTGGGTGTGAAATGCTTACGTTGCCACGGAGATTAAACACCAAGGGTGCTTCATTAACAATTCAGCACATCTTTACAGGTGATAAAAGAAAAGGGCGAATATAAATAGAAATGTATTAACTTATGCAGCAAAATGCAAACAACCAAATATAGCAACACGTTAAGAGAGTAACATGATCCTGGTAACAAGTTATATACTGGTTTAGATAGCTTAAAAGTTGGCTTCATAGATACCAATAGTAAATAAGTAGTTGATATCTGAAGCAACGGCCAAGAGGTATGATTTTTAAAATCATATGTATGCTTTGAAACGGGTGTTTTTATAGGAAGGAACTGCAGAAGCTGGTCTAAAACTCAAGATAAACACAAACATTTGGAGTAACTCAGTGAGTCCAACAGCATCTCTGGAGAAAAGGAAGCGGTGATGTTTCGGGTCGAGACCCTTCTTCAGACTCTGAGGAAGGGTCTTAACCTGAAACGTCACCTATTCCTTTTCTCTAGACATGCGATCTGGCACGCTGAGTTACTCCAGCTTTTGTGTCTTTCTTAGTTTTTAATAGGTCTGGTCCTTTGTATGCATGGGAATTGTCAATCTAAGTGGCTGAAAACACACATCATATGAAATAGATTTTTAATTACATATATCGTATCAGAATCGTATCACCTCATTGAAGTCATTAATATATTAAATGGAACGCAGAATGTTGGAGTAACTCAGTGGGTCAGACAGCATCTATACAGTACATGGATTGGTGCCATATCGGGTCGAGACCTTTCTCCAGTCTCAAAAGGAGCTTCTATGCTTCTATGAATCCCAACCTGAAACGTCACCTATCCACGTTCTCCAGAGTTGCTGCCTGACCCGCTGTGTTACTCTAGCACCTTGTGTTCTGGAAAAGATTCCAGCATCTGCAGTCCATTGTGTCAATATATATTAGATGCGTAGGAAGGAACTGCAGATGCTGGTTTAAACCAAAGATGGACACAAAAAGCTGGAGTAACTCAGCGGGACAGGCAGCATCTCTGGAAAGAAGGAATGGGTGACTTTTCGGGTCGAGACTCTTTTTCAGACTCTGAAGAAGTTGTCTCGACACGAGACGTCACCCATTCCTTCTCTCCAGAGATGCTGCCTGTCCCCCTGAGTTACTCCAGCTTAGAAGGGTCTCGACCCGAAACGTCACCCATTCCTTCTCTCCCGAGATGTTGCCTGACCTGCTGAGTTACTCCAGCATTTTGTGAATAAATACCTTCGATTTGGACCAGCATCTGCAGTTATTTTCTTTTACTCCAACTTAATATATATTAGATGCCTGTTATACGTTTGTTTTTTAATTCACATTGTTTGAAGAATCCAGTGTGTAGCTATAATGTGGAAACAGACGGCACACATATGTACTAAATGAATGTACTAAATAAACCTTACACTGAAAAAACCCCCCTCTAAAACTGCTTCATCTTATGCTGAATCTCTAATATATAAACAAAACCCTCATCTTACATTTATTGTTGTCTGCTGCAGCTATAAATATCTTCCACATAAAGCACCAGGTTTCCCCTAAAATGCTGGAGACACTCAGCTGATCAGGGTGCAGAAGTAGAGATCTGTACTCCAGATTGGAGGCATTTCAGTTCCGCCTTTTAATATGAGAAAACGATTCACTATCCAACATATAAATTAACGAGTGGCTGGAGCAAATCCCTTGCACTGCTGCAGCCATTTCCCTGTGGCCCACGAGAGACTGTAAAAAGGTCACAGGTGCAGCAGGGAGCATCATTGCGAGCTGCAGGAAGCAGCAAGCCAGCAGAGGTCAAGCTACAATTCTTGGTTGCAAAGCATCCTTGGAAGAAAATGGAGTAATGTCAGGGGTCATTGAGTTCGTAAGATTTGGAGAAAACTGTGGAGCGCAGAACGAGATTCAATAGACAATAGGTGCAGGAGGAGGCCATTCGGCCCTTCGAGCCAGCACCGTCATTCAATGTGATCATGGCTGATCATTCTCAATCAGTACCCCGTTCCTGCCTTCTCCCCATACCCCCTGACTCCGCTATCCTTAAGAGCTCTATCTAGCTCTCTCTTGAATGCATTCAGAGAATTGGCCTCCACTGCTTTTCCCCCATATCCCTTGATTCCTTTAGCCCTAAGAGCTAAATCTAACTCTCTCTTGAAAATATCCAGTGAATTGGCCTCCACCGCCTTCTGCGGCAGAGAATTCCACAGATTCACAACTCTCTGACTGAAAAAGTTTTTCCTCATCTCAGTTCTAAATGGCCGACCCCTTATTCTTAAACTGTGGCCCCTTGCTCTGGACTCCCCCAACACTGGGAACATGTTTCCTGCCTCTAACGTGTCCAACCTGTTAGTCAGCAGGGAAACCGGCCCCTCGGCCCACAAAGTCCACGCCGACCATCAACCTCCCATCTTAGAGTAGCAATCTAAGATTAATCTCATTTAATTTTCCCCCAGATTCTCCTCCTTGCCCGCAAATACACTTTAGAGTTTAGAGGTACAGCGCGGAAACAAGCCCTTCAGCCCACCGAGTCTGCGCTGCCCAGCGATTCCCCCGTACACTAGCACTATCCTGCACACTAGGAACAATTTACAATTTTACCGAAGCCAATTAACATACAAACCTGTCTTTGGAGTGTGGGAAGAAACCGAAGCACCCTGAGAAAACCCATGAGGTCACAGGGAGATCGTACAAATACCATACAGACAGCACCCGTAGTCAGGATTGAACCCAGGTCTCTGGCGCTGTAAGGCAGCAACTCTACGGCTGCACCACTGTGTTATAGGTCGGGGTCGCATTACAGCACCCAATTAACCTACCAACATACACGTCGTTGGGATGCGAGAGGAAACTGGAGCACCCGAGGCAAACTCGCGGTCTCAGGGTGAACGTGCAAACTCTACACAGACAGCACCTGGTGTCGGGATTGAACCTGGGTCTCTGGTGCCGTGAGGCAGCAGCTCTACCATCTCTATCACTGTACAAGCGTAAATGATCCAGATGTCGTTTTCTTTTTTTTCTTACAAGCAAGGAGACCATTCTGACCATCATGCCAATGCTAGCGCCCAGGGGAGCAATCCTATTGCTCCAATTCTCTCTCTCCTTATTTCACGTCTCTGCTGTAACTCATTCTCTCTCATACATGCCCAACACCATGTAGAGCTGCTGCCTCAAAGCACCAGAGACCAAGGATCGATCTTAACCTCAGGTGCTGCCTGTGTGGAGTTTGCTCCGATTTCCCCCCACTTCCCAAAGACATGCAGATTTGTCGATTAATTGGCCTTTGTAAATTGCCCCTGGTATATAGGGAGTGGATGAGAGAGTGGTTAACATGGAACTAATGTGAACGAGTGATCAATGGCTGGCATGGTCTCAATGGACCAGAGAGCCGGTATTCCATGCTGTATCTTTCTATCAATAAATGAAGTGAAAACACCCCTTGTTACCATTGATCTTCACCAAGGTCATTTACAGTGACCAGTTAATTACCAGCAAACCTTTGGATGTAAGAATAAACTGTGCCCCTGGACCTGTGAGGCAGCAGCACTATCTGCTGCAACACCATGCTACCCCGACCGTGGTCCTTCCTGGTTTGAGATTTTGTAGGCGCTGCAAGTTCTGAGGCACTGGGTCTTCCTGCAACCTTTTGGCCCGAGCTATCAGTATCAGTACTGCCTCTAACACTGCGATCTCCCGGATGCTAAATACTTTAACTCTCCCTCCCATTCCCACACTGACCTTTCTGTCCTGGGCCTCCTCCACTGTCAGAGTGAGGCCCAGCGCAAATTGGAGGAACAGCGCCTCATATTTCACTTGGGCAACTTACACCCCAGCGGTATGAATATTGATTTCACTAACTTCAAGTAACCCTTGCTGTCCCTCTCGCTCTGACCCTCCCCCACTCTCGTTCTCTGACTAGTTTCACCGTCCTCCTGATTAATGTTATTGTCTGTGTGCCTCATTGTCGCCTTCCCCTCAGCCAACAATGAACCATTCTACATTTCCTTAACCATCGTCTCCTTTGATCTGTCGATTTCACACCTCACCCTTCCATATCTCTAGTTTCCCTCTCCCATGAATCTCAGTCTGAAGAAGGGTCTCGACCTGAAGGGTCTCACCCATTCCTTCTCTCCAGAGATGCTGCCTGTCCCGCTGAGTTACTCCGGCATTTTGTGTCTATCTTTGGTGTAAACCAGCATCTGCACTTCCTTCCTACACTGACTCTTACTGTCAGTCCAGAGAGGGAAGCACTCTTCCTCTCTATCCTGTCTGTAGGATGATGACTGAGAGCTGGCTCACAACATGGCTGAGAAGTATGGCCGCACTCAAATGGTTATATGGTCAGCTGTGACTCAGTGGTTACACTTTGCAGCTCTGAGTCGGATTGCCACGGGTTTTAAGATCCACTCAAGCCACTCATAAACACGAAGACTGCACTGTACACACAAAGAACTGCAGATGCTGGTTCGGAAGCTCCGGCAGTGGCAGCATCTTCGCCCGCCCCGAATCGCGGGGCTTGGGTCGGCCCGCCACGGACCTTTCACCGTCCGGCGCGGCCTGGAACGCGGCAACTTCAACAGCCTGACCGCGGGAGAAGACGGCAGGGGAAAAGAAAAGACATTCTGGCCTTCCATCACTGTGAGGAGGTGACTGGAGGAGACTCACTATGATGGATGTTTCTTTTTTTTGTTTTGTGTTGGTTTGTGATTGTGTGTGTTATTGCTTATTTTTATTGCTCTTATTGTTGGACTGTGTGTGATGAACTCTCGTCCAAAAGACATTTTTGGATGACAAATAAAGGTTATTCTGATTCTGATTCTGAATAATTCATCGGCAACAACAATTATTAACCTGGTGAAAAGATCTTCAACGGTTTTGAAATCAGCTTTGTGCTGCTGACTTTCAAGGTGTTGAATTGGGATCACAGGTACTTGATGAGTCAGGGCAGCTGGAGGAGCAGGTGGAGGGAACACTGAGAACGGGCCGTGGCTATTAATTTCGGTCCCTCACCGACAGAAGGAAATTAATCTCCTGCAAATTTCCACAAGTGATTGTTCTGTGGGGAGACTAGCCAAGGCCAGGACCAGATGAAACTATCTCTCACTGACTGGCAAATGAAAGAAGTTGGCCAACACATCGTCTAGACAGACTGATGATGACATGACACCTGGGAAAGGGACCAGCATCTGCCAGGGATGCACAAAACTGCACTCTGATGCTCAGTGCCTTCAGAAGTGGAGGAAAGGTTGCAGGGGTGATAGGCATGGAGACAATGCTGTCCAGTTAACCAAACGTCACTCCAGTCATTCACCACAATGCAGGGTGCACACAGTGCTAGAGTCGCTGCCTTTCAGCGCCAGAGACCCGGGTTCGATCCTGACCACGGGTACTGTCTGTACGGAGTTTGTACATTTTCCCTGTGACCACGCAGGTTCTCCAGTTTCCTCTCACACTCCAAAGACGTACAAGTTTATAGGTAGCCCCGGCATTCCCTCTCTCTCTATTCCTCCCCCACCCAAGTTGCACAAGCTTCTCATTTTCACCCTACAAACAGCTAACAATGGCCTGTTTCCTTTATCATCATTACTTTTTTGCAGATCTTTTATTCATTGTTCTTTATCTATCTGCATCATCATCCATATCTCTTGGTTCCCTTATCCCTAACCAGTCTGAAGAAGGGTCTCAACCCGAAACGTCACCCATTCCTTCTCTCCAGCGATGCTGCCTGTCCCGATGAGTTACTCCAGCTTTTTGTGTCTGTCAGGTTTATAGGTTAATTCGCTTCAGTAAAATTGTGAATTGTCCCGGGTCTCTGACGCTGTAAGGCAGCAACTCTACCGTTACGCCACTGTGCTGCCACAGTTGGCCAATACTTTCTGCTTTTGCTGATTTTCACCTGGTCCTGGTTGAACAACAGCCACTTTTTAAAACGATCAGCATCATTTTCAAAATCCCCCATTGAACCTGCCCCTGCCCCTGCCCCTTTGCAATTCCTTCCAGCCCTATTCTGTTTTCGGAATGATGAATTGTCTCCCGAGACCATTCAAGAGCTCACAAAGTGCCGCATGGAAGCTTTAGGATCTTGTGTGAAATACATAGAGAGCTTCATCACAACTGGATAACTTTGTCATTTTATCATCAAGGTGACCAGGAACCAGGAAACATTGAAGAGTTCAAAGCTCGTGTCAAGGTTGAAAGACTGGAGCGACTAGGCTTGTATACACTGGAATTTAGAAGGATGAGAGGGGATCTTATCGAAACGTATAAGATTATTAAGGGGTTGGACATGTTAGAGGCAGGAAACATGTTCCCAATGTTGGGGGAGTCCAGAACCAGGGGCCACAGTTTAAGAATAAGGGGTAGGCCATTTAGAACAGAGATGAGGAAAAACTTTTTTAGTTAGAGAGTTGTGAATCTGTGGAATTCTCTGCCTCAGAGGGCAGTGGAGGCCAATTCTCTGAATACATTCAAGAGAGAGCTAGATAGAGCTCTTAAGGATAGCGGAGTCAGGGGGTATGGGGAGAAAGCAGGAACGGGGTACTGATTGAGAATGATCAGCCATGATCACATTGAATGGGGGTGCTGGCTCGAAGGGCCGAATGGCCTCCTCCTGCACCTATTGTCTATTGTCTATTGTCTAAGGTTGCTAGAAGTGACAACGAAACAAGAGAGAGAAGCCATAAAACATGATTGGTTCCGAATGTATAACAGATAGGTGGGAATCCAGGTGGGGCACAAAGTGGAGGGGGTGAGGGGGGGAGAGAGAGATAGGGGAGGGGTCTAAGAAGTTACCTAAAATTCGTAGCCTCCCATTCGAATCAGTGCAGCCCTTATGGTAACTTACTCCCACAAAGCAGTTGGACAGGAAGTCCCAGGAATACCCAGAAAACAATGCGTTATATTTCCAAGTCAAGATGATGCGCGACTTGGAAAGGAACTTCCATGGGGATGGTATTGCCCCTCTTAGGAGAACAGATTACAGGTTTAGGTCATAAGATCATGAGAGACAGGAGCAGAATTAGACCATTTGGCCCATCAAGTCTACTCCACCATTCAATCATGGCTGATCTATCTCTCCCTCCTAACCTCATTCTCCTGCCTTCTCCCCATAACCTCTGACACCCGTACTAATCAAGAATCTATGCAACACCTGTCCCTTTACCTCCCCCCTCAACTCCATCCAAGGACCCAAACAGTCTTTCCAGGTGAGACAAAGGTTCACCTGCACCTCCGCCAACCTCATCTATTGCATCCGCTGCTCTAGATGTCAACTTATTTACATCGGCGAAACCAAGCGCAGGCTCGGCGATTGCTTCGTTGAACACCTGCGCTCAGTCCGCATTAACCAAACTGATCTCCCGTTGGCCGAGCACTTCAACTCCCCCTCCCATTCCCAGTCTGACCTTCCTGTCATGTGCCATAGTGAGGCCCACCGGAAATTGGAGGAACAGCACCTCATATTTCGCCTGGGCAGTTTGCAGCCCAGTGGTATGAACATCGACTTCTCCAACTTTAGATAGTTCCTCTGTCCCTCCCTTCCCCTCCTCCTTCCCAGATCTCCCTCTATCTTCCTGTCTCCACCTATATCCTTCCTTTGTCCCGCCCCCCTGACATCAGTCTGAAGAAGGGTCTCGAACCAAAACGTCACCCAATCCTTCTCTCCCGAGATGCTGCCTGACCTGCTGAGTTACTCCAGCATTTTGTGAATAAATCTATCTATCTCTGCCTTAAAAATATCCATTGACTTGGCCTCCACTATGAATTCCACAGTGATGCTGATGCTTTTGAATGGCAAGCATAGGTGATTAGACTTCTTGTTGAAGATGGTCTTGCCTGGCACCTCTGAAGCACCAATGTTATTTGTCACCCATCAGCCCATGCTTGAAGAAGGTTCTTTATATTTTATCTTTTTAAAGAAAGAAACTAAACCGTGAAGCGTTTGCTGTAAACTACATATATTCGGGAAATAATAAAACATTTGCATCCCAACGGTGAAGCATGATGCTGCAATTTTCAAGGCAGGCAGCCCGCGGGCAGAATGTTGGGCAGGAACCTGGCTTGCAACTAAAAACCAGTGAGTAAGTCAACTGCACAATAAGGTACTGTTCAGAACAACCTCCGCAACACTGGCACATTATAAACTTTCACACTAACAGACAGGGCGATAAAACACCACCTCAATTAAGAAGCCACCTAGATATTTTAAAAACCATTGGGCTGGGCAATTCTCCAAGCTGCTGTCAAACTAACAAACTAAATTTGTTTTGGTGTCATTTGACATCCGTTTTATGTCAAGCATTTTTCCCCCACACCATTTTTAATTTCCCCCACACTGCTTATCATTCTAGAATCCCCTCTGCTTCGCTCAGTTGCTAAGTGGCAATGATCAAGTAGAACGCCTCTTAGATTTGTTTCTCTCCCCTTTGGGGGGGAAGGGAGGGAGAGAGAGAGGGAGAGAGAGGGGGAGGGAGAGAGAGGGGGAGGGAGAGAGAGAGGGAGAGAGAGGGGGAGGGGGAGGGAGAGAGAGGGGGGAGGGGGAGGGGGAGGGGGAGGGAGAGGGAGAGGAGAGGGAGAGGGAGAGGGAGAGGGAGAGGGAGAGGGAGAGAGAGAGAGAGAGAGAGAGAGAGAGAGAGAGAGAGAGAGAGGAGAGAGAGAGAGAGAGAGAGAGAGAGAGAGAGAGAGAGAGAGAGAGAGAGAGAGAGAGAGAGAGAGAGAGAGAGAGAGAGAGAGAGAGAGAGAGAGAGAGAGAGAGAGAGAGAGAGAGAGAGAGAGAGAGAGAGAGAATGAATGAAAGAGTGAGAGAGTGTGTGAGGGAGACAGTGAGCGAGTGAGAGAGAGATAGAGCGTGTGAGAGAGCGTGAGAGAGTGAGTGAGAGTGAGAGAGAGAGAGAGTGTGAGAGAGAATGAAAGAGTGAGAGAGAGTGTGAGAGAGAGAGTGAGAGAGTGTGTAAGAGAGTTTGTGCACACCCATGTAAGTATATGCTAATGACAACTATCTTTTTTGCTCTCTTGTTGCAGGGAGCATTAAGTATGAGAGCACCCATCCAAAATGGTAGCAAGGAGATCTTACTCATGGGCAGAATGTCCTCGCTCAATGTCCAACACCACAATCTGCTAAATCCCTTCCCAGTCGCACACCACCCTGACTCAGAAACACGTCAGCCTTCTGACGTTCCTGCCATCGTTCCAGCTGCAGCCTGGAGAGTTCACAGAGACAACATGCCAACTCCCCACTGCTTCCCAGCAGTCACCCACTGCCAAACCTCCATTCATTTCCACTGAAGAGGAAAGGAGAAAGGCATGTTTCAGCCATTTGTGCTTTAAAACAAAATTGTGTTGACGTAAATGAAATTATTTGCTTTGTGCATTAAAATAAAAGTGATCCCCGCACACTAACTCCATCCTACACACTAGGGACAACTTTCTATTCATACAAAGCCTATTAACCCACAAACCTGTACGTGTTTGGAGTGTGGGAGGAAACCGAATATCTTGGAGAAAACCCATGCAGGTCGAACGTATGAACTCCATACAAACAGTGCCCATTGTCAGGATCGAACCCAGGCATCTGGTGGTGTAAGGCAGTAGCTCTACTGCTGTACCGCCTTGTACAAAATAATTAGCAGCAATTGTTAGTTCTAAGTATTAAGAACACAAAATACAAAAAAGGTATAGGTCATAAGGTCATAAGTGATAGGAGTAGAATTAGGCCATTTGGCCCAAGTCCATTGGGCGGCACGGTAGCGCAGCGGTAGAGTTGCTGCTTTACAGCGAATGCAGCGCCGGAGACTCAGGTTCGATCCTGACTACGGGTGCTGCACTGTAAGGAGTTTGTACGTTCTCCCCGTGACCTGCATGGGTTTTCTCCGAGATCTTCGGTTTCCTCCCACACTCCAAAGACGTACAGGTATGTAGGTTAATTGGTTGGGTAAATGTAAAAATTGTCCCTAGTGGGTGTAGGATAGTGTTAATGTACGGGGATCGCTGGGCGGCACGGACTTGGTGGGCCGAAAAGGCCTGTTTCCGGCTGTATATATATGATATGATATGATACTCTGCAATTCAATCATGACTGATCTATCTCTCCCTCCTAACACCATTCTCCTGCCTTCTCCCCATAACCTCTGACACCCGTACTAATCAAGAATCTATCTATCTCTGACTTAAAAATATCCACTGACGGCCTCCACAGCCTTCTGTGGTAAAGAATTCCACAGATTGACCACCCTCCGACTAAATACATTTCTCATCCTTCCTAAAAGTCTAGCCTTTTTGGAATATTTGAATTCCCAGAGAGTGGCTAAATGCAACGCAAAGGTCCAAGCTGCTAAACACAATGGCCATCATCAACAAAGTGTACTTTGCTTCACTGATTGACGAACAGCAAGTACCTTTCAAGTGACACTACTGGCCTTTCTCAGTATGTTGGTTAGCTAATACGAAGCTGGAAACGTGTAGAAACCTAATCTGTATGACTTTTATAATCATTTATATATAAAGTGAAATGAAGACTCGACATATTTGACCATTTCGGAACTGAGCAGTATTCTTGGAGGCACACAAGACTGCAGATGCAATGAACAAGGTGCTGGGGGAACTTAGCAAGCCAAGCAGCATCTGTGGAGGCAAAGGAACAGATGGTGTTTTGGGTCGGGACTGAGGTTATGGAGAGAATGAGCTAGTATATAGAGGTGAGAGTGTGGGGTGATGCTGGAGCTGGTGGATGATAACAGGCGAGGTAAGGGGGTGAAGATACAAAAGGCTGCAGATGCTGGAATCTTGAGCAAAAAACAAACCGCTTGGGACAAAATGGGGGAAGTCAGGCAGCATCTGTGGAGGGAACTATTCTAGTCAGGTCCCTTCTTCATACCAAATATGTAGGAAGGAATTGCAGATGCTGGTGTACACTGAAGATGGACACAAAATGCTGGAGTAACTCAGCAGGACAGGCAGCATCTCGATATCTGCGCATCAGTCAAAAGAAGGGACAAGCAGCATCTCTGGAGAGAAGGAATGGGTGACGTTTCGGGTTGAGACCCTTCTTCAGGCTGCTTTAGACCTCAATATCTGGCCATCAGTCTGAAGAACGGTCTCAACTCAAAACGTCACCCATTCTTCTCTCCAGAGATGCTGCCTGTCCCTTCTTCAGACTGATGGCCGGATGGATCGAGGTACAAGAAGTACCTTTCAAACAACACTTGTTGGCCTTTCACAGTACGTCAGATGGTTAATATGTGGGGAGGGATAGGATGAATAACACAGGTCACAATAATTAAACCCAAGAGTTTTTCTGAAGGAACAAAAGGATTCCATACCCAGCAAATGAAGTGCAAGTGAATAGAGATACTTGGCCAAATATAACATACGAGCAAGAGTGCTTAAACTTTCACTAGTGCAGCATAGTGAAAAAGCAAATCCAACCGTTGCGCTCACAGCACCAGAGACCTGGGTTCAATCGTGACCTCCAGTCCTTCTGTGTAACATTTCATGTTCTCCCTGTGATTGTGTAAAATGTCCTCTGGTACATCAAAAACATGCAGACTGGTGAGTTAATTGAACTGCCCCTATTCAATAGGTGAGTAGTAACATCTGGCACGAGTTTAAGAGAATTGGGGGAGAATAAAAATATCTTTAACGTAGGATTAGTGTAATAATAACAGCCAGCATGGAAACAGTGGGCTGAAGGGCCTGTTTCCCATGATGTATCTTTCTGTGACTCCATGACTGCCTATCCACGATGTATCTTTCTCTGATTACTGCTTAGAAATTGGGATTCATCTTTTTGCTGCATTTACATTGTGCTGTGACACTGCTTGGTTGGGCAAAATGCATAAGATGTTTTAAAATTATTATGGCGGCTTTTTCCCCGAATCATGCATTAAAAATTTATGCGAGTGGCAATTCTGCCTGCAGGAGTCACACCAGCTGCGTCACTTCCACTATGAAACATGAAAGTGAGTCACGGTCTGATAAAGACTTCTCCCTGTGGAAGGTTTGCGAAGCTACTCAGCACGGAAACCGGCCCCTTGGCCCAGCACGTCCCCCCGTGCCCCCCAGGAAGCTGCAGGAAGGGACACCTCGGGTGTGCGGGGAAAACTCAAGGATTAATAATAATAATAATAATAATGCATTACATTTGTATAGCGCTTTTCTAAACACTCAAAGACGCTTTACAGGGTTTACTAAAACATAGAAAGGAAAAAAAAAAGATAAATAAGTAAACGAACAGAAAAGGAAAAATAAGTTGAGGTGACGGTCAGTGGTTGAAGGCAGTGTTGAACAGGTGAGACTTCAGCGATGTTTTGAATGTGGTGAGTGAGGAGGAGTCTCTGATGGTCTGAGGTAGTGAGTTCCAGAGGGTGGGAGCAGCGATGGAGAAAGCCCTGTCCCCCCCAGGATCTGAGTTTGGTCCGGATGGGGGGGGACAGGAGGTTAGCAGCAGCAGAGCGGAGGGTGCGGGTGGGAGTGTGCCTATGGAGGAGGTCAGTCAGGTAGGATGGGGCCAGGTTATGGAGGGCTTTGTAGGTCATGAGGAGGATTTTGTACTGGATTCTCTGGGGGATGGGGAGCCAGTGGAGCTTGTAAAGGACGGGGGTGATATGGTCACGGATCGGGGAGTGGGTGAGTAGACGGGCAGCGGAGTTCTGGATGTATTGGAGTTTATTGATGATTTTTGAGGGTGAACCATAGAGGAGGCTGTTGCAGTAGTCCAGACGGGAGGTGATGAAGGCGTGGATGAGGGTTTCTGCAGCTGTGGAGGAGAGGGATGGACGGAGACGGGCGATGTTTTTGAGGTGGAAGAAGGCTGTCTTGGTGATGTGTTTGATGTGTTTGTCGAAGGAGAGGGTTTGATCAAAGATGATTCCAAGATTTCGGATGTGAGGGGAGGTGGATACTGGGAAACCATCAATATTGAGGGTGAAGTTGTGGGTGGATTTGGTGAGCGTTTTTGGTCCAATGACGATGATTTCAGATTTGTCGCAGTTGAGTTTGAGGAAATTGAATTGAATCCAAGATTTTATTTCAGTGATGCAGTTTGTCAGGGTAGAGTGTGTGGTGGTGGAAATTGACTTGGTGGAGATGAGGAGCTGGATATCATCGGCGAAGCAGTGGAACTTGAGACCATGATTGGGATCACATGTCTTGAATGGGTCTGGCTACGATTGGCTGCATAGATTGAGTCCCCACACTGGCAGCATTTATCTGTGCTGTGAGTCAGTTAGAGGGCTGCTGGAAGTAATGGAGCACACAGCAACACTTCTGGAAATACACCATTGAGTAATAACGGCAGCATTAGATCAATAAAAGAGCGGAATGTCAAAACCTTCCACATCCGCACTCGCGTTTGCTCCTTTGAACGCTAATGAGGATAGCGGCCAACTTCTGTGGGTAAATGTGGAAACATTTATTGTGCAACAAGTGCTGTATTTGCACTTGTGGAAAGCTTTTGAAAAGGTCCGACACGGGGGGCTGGTCAACATGTTTGGAGCATGTGGAATTGGGAGCAATATATTGACATGGATTGTCAATTGGTGCTTTGACAGAAAAACAAGGAGTGGGATTAAACAGATTATTGTCAGATGGTGAGGTGTGACAAGTGGAGAACATCTGAGATTTGTGCTTGAACCACAAGGCAGTCCTGGAGTTACTGTTTGTGCTTTGCCTTTCAAAAATCTAAATCCCTTCCTTTCTGAGCCTAAGTTTAGACTTTAGACTTTAGAGATACAGCGTGGAAACAGACCCTTTGGCCCACCGTGTCCGCAGCGACCAGTTATCACCCCGTACACTAATCTAAATACAGGGACAATTTTACAATTTACCAAAGCCAATTAACCTACAGACCTGTACTTCTTTGGAGTGTGGGGGAGAAACTGGATAGAGCACACGGAGAAAACCCACAGGGTCACAGAGAGAACGTACAAACTCCGCACAGACAGGACTGACTTTGTTTTCCTTCGATATTTAATTGCACTATTCCGTCCCCCCCGAACTGAACATCTTCTCTGTTGTTTCTTGCCCTCTCAAATAAGTTAAACACTCCCTGCAGAGATGTTGGACCATTCTAATTCAGGTGCAACCCAAATAGCTTGTACGTCCACCTTCTCCAAAGACAATGCGAGGTGATCCAGAAATCAAAAGCCCTCTCTCCTTAATCATCTTTATATTCACACATTCTTGTCACAAGACCTTCCCTCCAGTCATAGAGTCATACAGCATGGAAACAGGCTGTTCAGATCAACTTGCCCACGCCAGCCAACATAGCCCCATCTACACTAGCCCCACTTGCCTGCATTTGACCCATATCCTTCTAAACCTGTCCAATCTATATACCTGTCTAAATGTTTCTTACGCATTGCAATAGTACCAGCCTCAAGTGCCTCCTCTGGCAGCTCATTGTATAGATCCATCACCCTTTGCATGAAAATATTACCCCTCAGGTTCCTATTAAATCTCCCCCCCCCCCCCCCCCCCCTCACCCTAAACCTGTGCCCTCTGGTTCTTGATTCCTCTACGCTGGGCAAGAGACTCTGTGTGTCTCGCTGATTTATTCCTCTCATGATTTTGTACACCTCCGTAAGATCATCCCCCATCCTCCCGTGCTCCAAGGAATAGAGTCCCAGCCTTCTCAACCTCTTCCGAAAGCTCCGACCCTCGAGTCCTGGCAACGTCCAGTTCCTGGACGTCAGCATACTGCAGGGTATTCCAGAGATTTCAGACTGAGAGCTCCCATTTCAATCTTCTCCCCAGCTCCCTAAATTCATGTAGCAGGACTTCCTCATTCTTTTTTACCGAAGTTGCAGTATCAATGTGAAGCATGAACTCTGTCTGATCGCCCTCCCCTTTTAAGAATGCCCTCCGACCATGTTATGTCATCCCTGACCCTGGCACCAAGTAGGCAACGTGCAAGTTTTAAATATCCAGGTGAGACAGAGGTTCACCTGCACCTCCACCAACCTCATCTATTGCATCCGCTGCTCCAGATGTCAACTTACTTACATCGGCGAAACCAAGCGCAGGGCCTCCAGTGCCATAGTGAGGCCCACCGGAAATTGGAGGAACAGCACCTCATATTTCGCCTGGGCAGTTTGCAGCCCAGTGGTATGAACATCGACTTCTCCAACTTTAGATAGTTCCTCTGTCCCTCCCTTCCCCTCCTCCTTCCCAGATCTCCCTCTATCTTCCTGTCTCCACCTATATCCTTCCTTTGTCCCGCCCCCCTGACATCAGTCTGAAGAAGGGTCTCGACCCGAAACGTCACCCATTTCTTCTCTCCTGAGATGCTGCCTGACCTGCTGAGTTACTCCAGCATTTTGTGAATAAATACCTTTGATTTGTACCAGCATCTGCAGTTATTTTCTTATACTTAAATATACAAGGAAAATATTGAAGAGTGCAGCACCCACGTGTGAGATTCATCACCAAATAAATATCGTTTACACAGGCTGGTTACAGAAAACATTACTGAACCTCAGCGTGAATTATTGCAATAGAGTGTAACATTCCACAGTTGGACTTTAACTTCTCCACGGTGACTTATCCTGTAAGTATAACAGGAACAGCACTTAAAATCTAATGGTAACTACGGTTAATGGAGCACTACAATTTACTCCGATTACAAGAAACAACAATGATATTCTGCCATCATCCGTTTTCCCTTTATAGTAAGTGGAAAATTTGAAATGGATTATATATCTATGTTACCATTGAAATTGTCATATTAACAACAGATCCTAACTGTAAATATCTCAACAGATAACAGACTTAAGCTAGTGCACATCCGAACGTATGAATTAGGATTAGGTGTAGGCCTCTTGGCTCTTCATGTCTGCTCTGTCATTTAATATAATCATGGCTGATGTGATTTAAAAGGCGTCTGCATAGGCACATGAATATGCAAGACATGGAGGGATGTGGATTACGTGCAGGCAGAGCTGTTTAACGGCATCATGTTCAGCACAGATATTGTGGCCCGAAGGGTGTGTTCCTCTGCTGTGCTGTTACATGCTCCACAGTCTATGATTATATGGTGGCATGGTGGCGCAGCGGTAGAGTTTCTGCCTTACACAGTGCCAGAGACCCAGGTTCAATCCTGACTACGAGTGCTGTCTGTACGGAGTTTGTACGTTTTCCCTGTGACCTGCGTGGGTTTTCTCCGGGTGCTCCGGTTTCCTCCCACACTCCAAAGACGTACAGGTTTGCAGGCTAATTGGCGTGGTATAATTGTAAATTGTCCCTACTGTGTGTAGGATAGTGCTAGTGTGCAGGGATCGCTGGTCGGCGCGGACTCGGTGGGCCAAAGGGCCTGTTTCCACGCTGTATCTCTAAACTTACTAAACTAAACAAAACTATACTATCATCTCGGCTTTCCTGCCCACCTTAGAACCGTTAATCCCCTTTTTCATCAAGTATTTAACACCCTCTACCTTAAAAATATTCAGAGGCTCTACTTCCCCTTCCCTTTGAGGAACCAAATTCCATGGACTCATGACCCTCTGATAAATATTTTCAGCTCGACTTTGAGTTTACAACCTCGTGTTTTTAAGCAGTGACTTCTGGTTCTAGATTCTTCCACAAAAGGAAACATTCTCTGCACTCACCCTGTCAAACCTCATCAGGATCACATTCAACCTGCTCGTTATTCTAAACACTACCATATACAAGCCGAGCATTTCCAATCTTTCCTCATGAGACGACTCCCGATGTGAATGTAACTACAGACTCTCCCCGATGTATGTGATAGGGGACTTATGAAAACTCGCATTTACGTAAACGATTCTGTACTCAGACTCTCGTGCAGTCAAGGCAGTTTGGAATTTACACGACACTGTATGATCACTAAAGTTTACATCGCAAACAAGCCGGCAATGATGGCAGTGCTTACCCAGAAAAGCTTTTCACGCTACCCTCGGTACACATGACAATAAACTAAACCAAGCAGAAGGTCGTGCACCACAGGAAGTGCCCCAGTGACGACACAACTGAAGCCGACAATGGCGGCAGGCTTACCCAGAAGGCTGTGCATCGCAGGTAGTGCCCCAATGGCGAGACACAACTCAAAGGAAAGGACCATAAAAGAGTAATCACATTACTCTGACTATGCAACTGATTTTTTTTTTTCATATAACTAACATGGAGTTACAATTGTAAATCCAATTCAATTACCACTACGATATTCATGGAAAGAAAATGTAATACCAAAATAAAAAGACACACATCAATAACAAGCCTCAAGGCCGCTCTGCATTCGATGGTTAAACTGGGACCAAACCTTTACCTGATATTGTCCCTAGTCTCTTAACACCTATCGTTGCAGGAGTGGTACCAGGGTATCTTATGAGGCAGAAGTGAAGGAAGGGAGAAACCCACAGATGCCAGAGAACATCCGTAATATTGGGATGGCACCTAAGTGGCAATGTTACAAACTTGTTCAGGGAAGGATGTAATTGCAGAGCAGTCAGTTTACCCTCAGTGGAGGGAACAAGTTTAGATTGGTTGGTCAGAGGCCAGATATGAAGAAAAAGGGTGTGAGACAAAAGGATAGACATAGACAAGAGTTGCAAATGGTGAAGCCAAAGGAAGAAATGTAGGGGGAGGGGGAGGGGAACAGGTAACACAGGTGCTTACAGTCCGAAGAAGGGTTTCAACCCAAAATGTCACCTGTTCCTTTTCTCCAGAGATACTGCCTGACCAGCTGAGCTGCACCAGCATTTTGTGGTTATCTTAGGTGCCTACATGCATAGCTGAAATAATTTGCAGAGATATGGGCAGAGGAGAGGGAAGTGAGACGGGACGAAATAGTCTGGCATTGAGCCAGCACAGACTTAATGAATTGATTAGTTTCCTTCTGTAAACGTACTCTGACACTGTATACCAACCGGCTCAAGATTCAGAAGGTCGTAATTTCCTTTGCCAATGCCTCACTTAGGAGTTAATGCAATTGCCAAAGTGATAAAGGTCTCCAAAGCACTTTATTTTCAAATAGCATTTTGCAGAATGAATTTAAATAGCTGCACATGGACTCCGTCTACAGGTTTGTCTTTCGATGCTTCTTCCCAATCCTGCTCTCCGCCTGCCCTCTTCCTCGCCTTCCCAACCCCGCTCCTGACTCTACATGTCTAATCTCCACAAGAGTTCCCCCCTCTGCTTTTACGAAGAAAAATCTTCCCCTTGACATTCGCCTTAATTTTTTTAGTCTCCTCCTCAGTCCCATTCCCCAGCTGCAGTCAGTGCTGGCACAGTTAACAGCATTCTGACCCCGCATTATTCCATGAGAGGTGTTGACAATTCAGCCCAGGACTGAAGGAACCTGATGCCGCTGATGTCATTTAAAGCATTCCTTGAATGAAGCCTCTGTATCATAGAAACATAGAAAGTAGGTGCTGGAGTAGGCCTTTCAGCCCTTCGAGCCAGCATCGCCATTCAATATGATCATGGCTAATTATCCAGAATCAGTACCCTGTTCCTGCTTTTCCCCCATATCCCTTGATTCCTTTAGCCCTAAGAGCTAAATCTAACTCTCTCTTGAAAACATCCAGTGAATTGGCCTCCACCGCCTTCTGCGGCAGAGAATTCCACAGATTCACAACTCTCTGGCTGAAAAAGTTTTTCCTCATCTCAGTCCTAAATGGCCAACCCCTTATTCTTAAGCTGTGACTCTTAGGTCTGGACTCCCCCAACATCAGGAACATTTTTCCTGTATCTAGCCTGTCCAATTTCTTAAGAATCCTTGTTCAGATGCCCATAAAATGTCTCAGGGCATCGTTCCAAGATGAGCAGTCAGTCCTTTCAGCTTTAGCCAATATTTTCTCTCGAAGAACCTGACCAAACTCACATGTTGTTTCCGAGCCCTTGCTGTGTCGAAATTGATTGCCATGTTTGCCCAGAAAAATATTCATGCAAAGCCAATTTGCATTGAGGGTTTGCAATCGCAATCTAAATTATAATGAGCCTGAGATCAAAATCACAAAACTGGCCCCTAATTTTGCATTAATTGGGAATTAAATGGGAAATCAACATGAAGAAAGTAGGATGGGAAGTATTAGAAATGGAACAATCTCACAGCAGTCCTTCTTTGATACGGGGACAGTAACGCATAACAATAACAATTGACCCACAATTTGCATGCAGCTTATTTGAGCTAAGGCACCTCTTGCTGACTGGGTGTAAACATTTCCAAGCCTGTGACATCCTCTTGCACCGATGAGTGTAATATTCATAAAAAAAGACCCATTGAAAGCACTAGGGTCATCTCTCTTTTCCCACTCCCCTGACTCTCAGTCTGAAGAAGGGTCTTGATCCAAAATGTCACCTGTTCCTTTTCTTCAGAGATGCTGCCCGTCCAGCTGAGTTACTCCAACATTTTGTGTCTATCTTCCATATAAACCGGCATCTGCAGTTCCTTCCTGCGCATAGATATTGTCATGGAATGAAACCTTTTAAGACTCTCATGCAACTTTTTTTCCCCCCTTCGGACTTCACAACATCAACAGCAGTCCAGTGCTTTTACATATTTGTGATCAGGGTACAACTTTTGAAAATCTGTTTTATTAAATTAAAAACACGTTTGCTAAACATTATAGATTGATTAGTAGGACTGGATGTTACAATCCCTAAGGTTTGCACTACAATTGACTGGTGTTGTTCTTGGGGATGACCACTAGGTGCTACCATTCAGACACATCTTCAGTTGTGTACCTCAACGTCACTGGGTGTTTCGGCCTTTTATCACAAGACACCCTCAGTCGAGGCAGGCCCACCGCAGGGTGATCAGCCCTGGGTGTGTGTCTTATGGTTAGCCTCTAGATGGTCACGTGGCAGCCCAGACAGTATCTCTTCTTTTCAGCCACAGCCAGTGACTGCTCCGTTCGGCGGCATTTGCAAGTTCTTTGATTGCTCTCCTTTGGGCCTGCCCTCTGACTCCAACTATAAACAAAGCTGACTTTAGCTATAGATAGAAGATAAGACACAAAAAGCTGGAGTAACTCATCGGGACAGGCAGCATCTCTGGAGAAAAGGAATGGGTGACGTTTCGGGTCGAGGCCCTTCTTCAGACTGGTTAGGGATAAGGGAAACGAGAGATACAGACGGTGGTGTGGAAAGATAAAGAACAATGAAAGATATGCAAAAAAGTAATGATAAAGGAAACAGACCATTCATTGTAAGCTGTTTGTTGGGTGTAAATGAGAAGCTAGTGTGACGTGGGTGGGGGAGAGATAGAGAGAGAGGGAATGCCGGGGCTACCTGAAGTGAGAGAAATCAATATTCATACCACTGGGCTGTGAGCTGCCCAAGCAAAATATGAGATGCTATTCCTCCAATATGCGTTTTACCTCACTCAGACAATGGAGGAGACCGAGGACAGAAAGGTCTGTGTAGGAATGGGAAGGAGAATTAAAGTGTCCAGCAACCGGGAGATCAGGTTGGTTCAGGCGTGCTGAGCAAAGGTGTTCCGCGAACCGGGTCGAGACCCTTCTTCAGACTGAGTGTCAGGGGAGAGGGAAACTAGTGGTATGAAAACGCACAGAACCAACAGAGTGTTGTGCTTAGTTTCCGAACTTTGGCTCAATTAACCATTGAACTCCTAGCCACTATCGAGGAGATAATTTCAACATCGAGGAGCTCGCAGTCTCGGGTAGAGACCGATGTTGGGAAGCTCCAAAGTCGCAAGAGGTTCGACTAGCCCCAACCCGGGATACGATCGCCCAGCATGGGGCAGCTGAGATCCCCCCGATGCGGGAGCTTGATTGCCCCCAACGCGGACGACCTTGGCTACGGGAGCCAAGATCATCACGTCAACGGAAGGCTCGAGGCCCCGACCGTAGAAGAACAAAGAAGGGAGAGATTGAACTTTTTTTTCGCCTTCCATCACAGTGAGGAATGTGGAGGAGTCACTGTGGTAGATGTTTACGTTAAAATGTATTTTGTGTGTCTTGTTGCTTTTTATTGGTATGACTGTACGGCAAATCAAATTCCTCGTATGTTGCAAAGCCTACTTGGCTAATAACGTATGATTATGATTATCCATGTTCTCCAGAGACACTGCCTGTCCCGCTGAGATACTCCAGCACTTTATCATATCATATCATATCATATATATACAGCCGGAAACAGGCGTTTTCGGCCCACCAAGTCCGTGCCGCCCAGCGATCCCCGTACATTAACACTATCCTACACCCACTAGGGACAATTTTTACATTTACCCAGCCAATTAACCTACATACCTGTGTGTCCTTAACGTTTCAGATCACGAAAGATCATAGACTTGAGGCATTAATGTTAGTTCTTCCTCACAAATATTAACTGGCCTAAGGGTTTTGAGTATTCTGTTTCAAATTTAAAACTTTGTTCATCTTTAATGAAATGGATGGTGCAAATAATTGATGTGGAAATTGAATTTGGATACAAAATATTCGAAACGGCAAACAAGGGTCCTTATTTCAGTAACCCTGATGGTGAATGGGGAAATAACAAGCAAGACAAGACAGTGCATGAGGAACACTGACCAAGTCTTCTTATGCCCGAATGATCATACGGCAGATGGGAGATGGGAGATCAACTGACAGCATTAAAGCAAAACCTAGAACCTAGCACTCCTTGTGGTTTATTACAGAAGAACTCATAATCCAAAAAGAGTCACAACTTCAAATCCCAGGACTGTCAACACCAATCTGTCAGCATTAAATGAGTTGATTTTAACTATTTTAAGGCCATCACATTAATTGAAACTGCAATATTCAGTCAAGGAAAATGGATGAGGATAAGTATTTAATAACCAATCCCAATTGCATTGAATAAATATTAAATTCCTACAAATCTGCCAGCCAGCCCTTTGTTTTAAAGATTACACATTTTTAACAGATTCATTGCAATGCTCCACAATGATGTAGAACTCAGGATACAGGATGTGTTTAGAAACAGGCTAGCAATGTATACACATGAAAAGTATATTATTTTAAAAACTGGAGCTGATGCCAAAATGGAGCTGGAATGCAACTTGAGCAACCATGTAACAGACATGTAAACATCCTCGGTCACCAATAACAGGGAAGCCAGCTCACATTTCTGCCCGGCATCCTAAGCTAATGATACTGGATACAAATCCTCATGGACTCCATAAATACAAGCTGCAGACACCTCTCTGTGAAAGCCTGGCTTCTTGTGAAACCCAGACCGCAGCGTGATAAGAATATTTAACATAAGGAAAGGAAAGGCAGGTGGGAGGATCAATTGAGGCAGCTAATGGGTTATAATTGTTCTATTCATTTGGTTCTATTTAACTTCTATATCTCTCGTTTCCCTTTCCCGATTCACTGTCTGAAGAAGGGTCTTGACCCGAAATGTAATCTTTTCCTTTTCTTCAGAGATGTTGCCTGACCCACTGAGAGACTTCAGCTTTTTGTCTCTATCTAAAGAAAAGAATTTGGTCAAGATTTGGTCACCAGAGAACTCCAAGTTAACATAACTAACCAAATCCTCAGAGGAAAGTTGAGAAATCTTTGTTTTTCAAAAGCATGGCAAGTTATTTATCATTTGGAATATAACATCATTATAATATCTAGGCATAACTAATAGAAAATATCAATAGAGAAATTGATAAATGCCCAAAAAGGAAAGCCTAGGGCACAAAGGGAAGAGCTCAATTTAAAGGTGCTTTCAAAGCATTGGCATAGCACTGGAGCCCAAATGCCTGCCTTTGTATCTCTGTGATCCCATGAATTGTGAACTGCTATCCATTTCCTCCTGAAACATTTCTGCCCAGTCTCATCTCGTTCCATTAAATGGTATACCAGGCATATACTATTATGTTCCCGCAGTTAAATAAACAAAACTGCTGTAAATATAGATGGAGAATGCTGTATAATTCTGAAATGGCATCGTCACAAATGGACACCTGGAAACAGTCTTTAATAGATGTACAATATCCGCACATCACTTATAAATCCATGGAGCCTCTCATACTGGCAGCCAAGTCATTATCCAATCTGTAACAATTTTCTTCACATAAAGCAACTGCGATGGGTTCTTAAAATTTCTCTGCTGTTATGAGTCATTCGGTGCTCAATAACCCTTGCCTTTCCATCTTGCTAAGCCCTGGATTACTCAGGTTTTGTGTTTTGGTTTTAGATATACAGTGGAAACAGGCCCTTCAGCCCACCGAGTCTGCGCCGACCAGCGATCACCCCAAACCCTTGCACTATCCTACACATTAGGGACAATTTACAATTTTTACCGAAGCCGATTAACCCACACACCCCTACGTCTTTGGAGTGTGGGAAGAAACCAGAGCACCCAGAGAAAACCCATGTGGTCACGGGGAAAACGTACAAACATCCTATGCAGACAGTACCCATAATTAGGATCGAACCTGGATCTCTGGCGCTGTAAGGCAGACACTCTACTGCTGCGCCACTGTGCCACACCAATTGCTCCAATTCTTTTAATAGAATCATATCCTTGATAACATTTAGCTGGTAAAATTAGAAAATCCAGAAAATAATATTGTCTTCCTCTAAACGCAACATGACAATGTTAGGTGGAGGAAACATAGTTCCTCTAAATTTACTGACACACACTGGGGAACTAGCACAAATCAGTAATATGTACAAATATTGCTGGTGCCTTTAACTTCAATCAAACCAACTTATTTTAAAACTGTGTAGAGGTTCCCACATTCATGCCTTCTCAGAAGTTGGTGTGTTCAACAGTTATAATCCAAGAGAATGTTTTGCAAAATAATATGCATAATGAATTGGGCACACGTCACTGACTTTCAATATGATTTGCTTACTTTTTGCTGGATACATCAGCTGTCATCTTTTGTTATCTACCCCACCCTCAAATTAGTTACCATTCAGTTGTTCTGAAATAAAAAAAATTAAATTATCTGGTGCATCACACCAATTGATAATCTCGATCACGCCATCACTTTGGGCTGAAAGGAATTCTAATGGGACTGTGTATATCACAGAGACATGGAGAACAGAATTCGACCTTTCGGTCCATCGAGTTAATGCTATACTATAGAATAATGGTAGAATGAGAACGCCCAGCTGTCTACATTTCATGTTAATGCTTCTAGTCTGCCTGAATTTTAAACTACTTACAGTGCCCTCCATAATTTTTGGGTCAAAGACCTATCACTTATTTATTTGCCTCTGTACTCCACAATTTGAGATTGGTAATAGAAAAAAATCACATGTGGTTAAAGTGCACATTGTCACATTTTATTAAAGTGTATTTTTACACATTTTGGTTTCACCATGTAGAAATTACAGCAGTGTTTATACATAATACCCCCATTTCATGGCAACATAACGTTTGGGACACATGGCTTCACAGGCCTTTGTAATTGCTCAGGTGTGTTTAATTGCCCCCTTAATGGAGGTATAAGAGAGCTCTCAGCACCTAGTCTTTCCTCCAGTCTTTCCTTCACCTTTGGAAACTTTTATTGCTGTTTATCAACATGAGGACCAAAGTTGTGCCAATGAAAGTCAAAGAAGCCATTATGAGACTGAGAAACAAGAATAATACTGTTGGAGACATCAGTCAAGCCTTAGGCTTACCAAAATCAACTGTTTGGAACATCATTAAGAAGAAAGAGAGCACTGGTGAGCTTACTAATCACAAAGGGACTGGCAGGCCAAGGAAGACCTCCACAGCTGATGACAGAATTATTTTCTCGATAATAAAGAAAAACCCCCAAACAGGTCAGAAACACTCTTCAGGAGTCAGGTGTGGATTTGTCAATGACCACTGTCTGCAGAAGACTTCATGAACAGAAATACAGAGACTACACTGCAAGATGCAAACTACTGGTTAGCTGCAAAAATAGGATGGCCGGGTTACAGTTTGCCAAGAAGTACTTAAAAGAGCAACTACAGTTCTGGAAAAAGGTCTTGTGGACAGATTAGACGAAGATTAACTTATATCAGAGTGATGGCAAGAGTAAAGTATGGAGGAGAGAAGGAACTGCCCAAGATCCAAAGTATACCTCGTCAGTGAAACACGGTGGTGGGGGTGTTATGGCCTGGGCATGTATGGCTGCTGAAGGTACTGGCTCACTTATCTTCATTGATGATACAACTGCTGAAGGTAGTAGCATAATGAATTCTGAAGTATATAGACACATCCTATCTGCTCAAGTTCAAACAAATGCCTCAAAACTCATTGGCCGGCGGGTCATTCTACAGCAAGACAATGATCCCAAACATACTGCTAAAGCAACAAATGAGTTTTTCAAAGCTAAAATATGGTCAATTCTTGAGTGGCCAAGTTAATCACCCGATCTGAATCCAATTGAGCATGCCATTCAATAGACAATAGACAATAGGTGCCGGAGGAGGCCATTCGGCCCTTCGAACCAGCACCGCCATTCAATGTGATCATGGCTGATCATTCTCAATCAGTACCCCGTTCCTGCCTTCTCTCCATACCCCCTGACTCCGCTATCCTTAAGAGCTCTATCTAGCTCTCTCTTGAATGCATTCAGAGAATAGGCCTCCACTGCCTTCTGAGGCAGAGAATTCCACTGAGGCAGAGAATTCCACATGCTGAAGGAACGTTCATGTGCTGAAGAGAAAACTGAAGGGGACTAGCCCCCAAAACTAGCATAAGCTAAGATAGCTGCAATACTGGCCTGGCAGAGCATCACCAAAGACACCCAGCAACTGGTGATGTCCATGAATCGCAGACTTCAAGCAGTCATTGCATGCAAAGGATATGCAACAAAATACTGAACATGACTACTTTCATGTACTTGACATTGCTGTGTCCAAAACATTATGGTGCCCTGAAATAGGGGGACTTTGTATAAACACTGCTGTAATTTCTACATGGTGAAACCAAAATGTATAAAAATGGCTTTTATTAAAATCTGACAATGTGCGCTTTAACCAGATGTGATTTTTTTCTATTACAAATCTCAAATTGTGGAGTACAGAGGCAAATAAATAAATGATGGGTCTTTGTCCCAAACATTATGGAGGGCACTGTATAATTAATAACCCCAGAGCTCCAAAATTATTTCTCTATAAATGACCCATTCTACAGTAGTTATACAACTGTGGGAAAATACATCTTCTGGTGTGAAAGTATAAACAGTATCCTGCTTTGTCTCTCAGATAGTTGCTGACTAACATTTCACACTTTTCGATTGCTGGATTTTGCAGTTTTCTTTTTTCAACCTTTAATTAATGACGTACTACTCTTTCTCAGTCTTCATCTAGGTTTCTGCCAGTTACATCACAAAGAAAATCTGTGAAACGGGAACGCCAGTAAACACTGTGGATTACTAACTTCTTCGTTTTTGTTACATGGAGTAATTCCATCTGAGATCTGAGGAAAATGTTTCCTCCCTTGAGTAAAAAATATCTCATTCTATCTTCCCACAGACATAAACACAGTCTGCTTCGAAGTTGAACGTCATCCTTTTTTTTGGTGATACAGGGAACTGCAAATGCTGGAATCTGGAGCAAAACACGAAGTGCTAGAGCTCGTGTAAGAAAAAGACTGCTGAGCTCTCAGTCTGAAGAAGGGTCTCGACCCGAAACGTCGCCCATTCCTTCTCTCCTGAGATGCTGCCTGACCTGCTGAGTTACTCCAGCATTTTGTGAATAAATACCTTCGAAGTGCGAGAGCTCAGTGGGTTAGCAGCATCTATGGGGTAGGGGAGGGAGGGAGGTAATGGACAGATGACGTTTCGGGTCAGGACCTTTCTTCACACTGACTCACCTTGACTCAACTAAGCACAGCTATCGCTGCAGATGCAAGGAACTGCGGATGCTGGTTCACAAAAAAAGATAAAGTGCTGGAGTAACTCGTTGGGTCAGGCAGCACCTCTGGAGAGATCTCTGGATATGTGACATTTCAGGTCGGGACCACTCTTCAGACAGACTTTGTGGGTCGGGACTCTTGTCACTGTTCCGGCTTGCTCACGGAGCTTAGTTGTCCCCTCTGCTGTGGCTTTTCAGAAAGTTATCTTGGTGTGATCAGCCTGAAGCCAGCTTTAAAGGGACTTTCCTGGACTTTATCTTGCACTAAACATTTTCACCCTTTATCGTGTACCAGTACGATGCGGATGGCCCGATTGTAATCACGTACAGTCTAGTACGCTGACTAGTACAATAGACTAAACTAAGAAGTGGCCTGAGCCAAAACATTGCCCGTTCATTCCCTCCAAGGACGGTGCCCGACCTGCTGAGTTCCTCCAGCACTTTGTGTTTCTCCCTATTTTTGCTGAGCTAAAAAGGTGCTTCAATAGACAATAGGCAAGAGACAATAGGTGCAGGGGGAGGCCATTTGGCCCTTCGAGCCAGCACCGCCATTCACCGTGATCATGGCTGATCATCCACAATCAGTACCCCGTTTCTTCCTTCTCCCCATACCCCCTGACTCCGCTATCATTAAGAGCTCTATCTAACTCTCTCTTGAATGCATCCAGGGAATTGGCCTCCACTGCCTTCTGAGGCAGAGAGTTCCACAGTTTCACAACTCTCTGATCCTACTGGATCCTGGAAGGTAAAACAAAAGGTAAATTGGTAGAAGGGCTGGCGTGGGCGTTGTGAGCTGTGCGACTCCATGCCGGAAAGATCCCTTGGCTGGTTCGTACCCTTTTCCCTTCATTAAGCTGGTGCTGGCTGATTTCCAACTGGCAGCAGAGTGCAGGGCTTCCAGCTGCTGCATTATCACCAGGCTGATGGCTGGGAGTGACTCAGTGCGTTAACGTATGTGCTCTATGGAAACCAGTGCACACTCACACAGGTCTACCATGGAAACCAGTGCACACTCACACAGGTCTACCATGGAAACCAGAACACACTCACACAGGTCTACCTTGGAAACCAGAGCACACTCACACAGGTCTACCATGGAAACCAGAGCACACTCACACAGGTCTACCATGGAAACCAGAGCACACTCACACAGGTCTACCATGGAAACCAGGAAGGGGCCTGTGGCCACACCCTCCGCTGCCCATCACCAACAACGCTGGCAGCTGTGAATGGCCTCACGTGCCAGAGATCATCCCAGTACGTTCTGATGCTGTGATTAAATTCTCCAAACACTTACGGCAATGATGACAGTGCTCCGGCAATGATGACAGTGACAGAGCGAGCAGCAGTCAAGCACATCGGAGATTAACACATCAGTGTCAGGACACTAATTGTGGTCTTCTTAAAGACATACTGCGCGTGTATGTTCCAGGTCTGGCTAAGTTAAAAACAAAAGGGCCAAGGACTGTGCATTTTAACACAATGAAAGGCCTAGATAAAGTGGACGTGGGAAAAGATGTTTCCACTAGTGGGAGAGTCTAGAACCAGAGGGCACAGCCTCAGAATAAATGAGGGTACGTTTAGTATGGAGATGAGGAAGGAGTTCTTTAGCCAGACGGTGGTGAAGCTGTGGAATTCATTGCCACAGATGGCTGTGGAGGCCAAGTCATTGGGTATTTTTAAAGTGGAGATAGATAGATTCTTGATTAGTGAGGGTGTCAAAGGTTACAGGAGAATGGGGTTGAGAGGGAACAATTGATCAACCATGATCGAATGGTGGAGCAGACTCGATGGGCCAAATGGCCTATGTCTGTGGTCAAATTTCTGTGGGTAAGGTGAATGTTGCCAAAGGGGACAAAAGATGGATAACAGAGATAGAAATGTTCAGGGTCGTAAAACCATTGATTGCCTTGGCAGATGAAGGCAGAATGTTGCAGGCATTAATTTAATGTCAATTTAACTTGATTTAGCAATAGACAATAGACAATAGACAATAGATGCAGGAGTAGGCCATTCAGCCCTTTGAGCCAGCACCGCCATTCAATGTGATCATGACTGATCATTCACAATCAGTACCCCGTTCCTGCCTTCTCCCCAAACCCTCTGACTCCGCTATCTTTAAGAGCTCTGTCTAGCTCTCTCTTGAAAGCATTCAGAGAATTGGCCCCCACTGCCTTCTGAGGCAGAAAATTCCACAGATTTACAACTCTCTGATTGAAAAAGTTTTTCCTCATCTCCGTTCTAAATGGTCTACCCCTTATTCTTAAACTGTAGCTCCTGGTTCTGGACTCCCCCAACATTGGGAACATGTTTCCTGCCTCTAACGTGTCCAATCACTTTAATGATCTTATATGTTTCAATAAGATCCTCTCTCATCCTTCTAAATTCCAGTGTATACAAGCCTAGTCGTTCCAGTCTTTCAACATATGACAGTCCTGCCATTCCGGGAATTAACTTAGTGAACCTACGCTGCACGCCCTCAATAGCAAGAATATCCTTCCTGAAATTTGGAGATCAAAACTGCACAGTACTCCAGGTGCGGTCTCACTTGGGCCCTGTACAACTGCAGAAGGACCTCTTTGCTCCTACACTCAACGCCTCTTGTTATGAAGGCCAATATTCCATTGGCTTTCTTCACTGCCTGCTGTACCTGCATGCTTCCTTTCAGTGACTGATGCACTAGGACACCCAGATCTCGTTGTACGTCCCCTTTTCCTAACTTGACACCATTCAGATAATAATCTGCCTTCCTATACTTACCACCAAAGTGGATAACCTCACATTTATCCACATTAAACTGCATCTGCCATGCATCCGCCCACTCACACAACCTGTCCAAGTCACCCTGCAACCTCATAGCATCTTCCTCACAGTTCACACTGCCACCCAGCTTTGTGTCATCTGCAAATTTGCTAATGTTACTTTTAATCCCTTCGTCCAAGTCATTAATGTATATTGTAAATAGCTGCGGTCCCAGCACCGAGCCTTGCGGTACCCCACTAGTCACTGCCTGCCATTCTGAAAGGGACCCATTTATCCCCACTCTGCTTTCTGTCTGCAAACCTACCCCCAAATACCATGTGCTCTAATTTTGCCCGCTAATCTCCTATGTGGGACCTTGTCAAAGACATTCTGAAAGTCAAAGTACACTACATCCACCGGCTCTCCCCTGTCCATTTTCCTAGTTACATCCTCAGAAAATTCCAGAAGATTAGTCAAGCATGATTTCCCATTCGTAAATCCATGCAGACTCGGAACGATCCTGTTACTGCTATCCAAATGCTCCGCAATTTTGTCTTTTATAATTGACTCCAGCATCTTCCCCACCACTGATGTCAGACTAACTAGTCTATAATTTCCTGTTTTCTCTCTCCATCCTTTCTTAAAAAGTGGGATAACATTAGCTACCCTCCAATCCACAAGAACTGATCCTGAATCTATAGAACATTGGAAAATGATCACTAATGCGTCCACAATTTCTAGAGCCACCTCCTTAAGTACCCTGGGATGCACACCATCAGGCCCTGGGGATTTATCAGCCTTCAGTCCCATCAGTCTACCCAACACCTAATGTGAATTTCCTTCAGTTCCTCCGTCACCCTAGGCTCTCTGGCCACTAGAACATCTGGGAGATTGTTTGTATCTTCCTTAGTGAAGACAGATCCAAAGTACCGGTTCAACTCATCTGCCATTTCCTTGTTCCCCATAATAAATTCACCTGCTTCTGTCTTCAAGGGACCCACATTTGCCTTACTATTTTTTTCCTCTTAACGTACCAAAAGAAGCTTTTACTATCCTCCTTTTTTATTATTGGCTCGCTTACCTTATGCTGTCCTTGACTTCCCTTGTCAGCCACGGGTGCCTCTTACTCCCCTTAGAATCTTTCCTCCTCTTTGGGATGACTTGATCCTACAACTTCTGCATTATTCCCAGGAATACCTGCCATTGTTGTTCCACCGTCTTCCCTGCTGGGGCCTCCTTCCAGTCAAATCTGGCCAGCTCCTCCCTCATGCCTCTATAATCCCCTTTGCTATACTGTAATACTGACACTTCTGATTTTTCCTTCTCCCTCTCAATTAGTAGATTAAAACTTATATTATGATCACTGCCTCCTAATGGCTCCTTTACCTTGAGTTCCCTTAACAGATCAGGTTCATTACACAACACTAAATCCAGAATTGCCTTCTCCCTGATTGGCTCCAGTACAAGCTGTTCTAAGAATCCATCTCGGAGGCACTCCACGAACTCCCTTTCCTGGGGTCCAGTACCAACCAGATTTTCCCAGTCTACCTGCATGTTGAAATCTCCCATAACCACCGTAGCATTACATTTGCGACATGCCAATTTTAACTCTTGATTCAACTTGCACCCTATGTCCAGGCTACTGTTTGGGGGCCTGTAGATGACTCCCATTAGGGTCTTTTAACCCTTACAATTCCTCAGTTCTATCCATACTGATTCTACATCTCCTGATTCTATGTCACCCCTTGCAAGGGACTGTCCTCCCCTAGAGGCGTTGTCCCAGTGTATTATCACGAGTGTAATATCCCTTATCCCAGTGTAATATCCCTTATCCCAGTGTATTGTCACCAAACTCACTGGACTTGGTGTCAGCACTCATCTCTGCAACTGGATCCTCAACCTCCTGACCAAAAGTCCCCAATCAGTGAGGATAGAGGACAAATCATCCTCTACGACAATCCTCAACACTGGTGTTTCGCAAGGATGCGTTCTCAGCCCCTTCTTTACACCTTGCACACCCACGACTGTGCAGCCATGTACAACTCTAATTCAATTTACAAATTCGCAGTCGACATCACCATCGTGGGCCGGATATCAAATAATGATGAGACGGAGTACAGGAAGGAGATAGAGTTCAGACAACACTTTCTCTCAATGTCAGCAAGACAAAGGAGATACACATACCCCAGTTTGCAATGATGGCGCAAAATTAGAGATGGTTGAAAACTTCAAATTCCCACGAGTAAATATCACCTACGACTTCTCCTGGATCGCCCATATTGAAGCAACGATCAAGAGAGCACACCAACTTCCTTAGAAGGCATAGGAAGTTCGGCATGTCCCCTACAACCCTCACCAACTTCTACAGATGCACGATAGAAAACATTGTATCAGGATGCATTGGGGTGGGAGCTGCTTTACGCCCTCTTCGCCCACCCTGGGTAGTTCTACGGAACTGGCAACATTTGCAGCAAAGCGACAACTACGGTACTCTGAAGCACCAATTGCCACTTTTGACTGTTGTAGTTGACATACGAAAGAAAGAAGGATGCATTACAGCTTAGTTTGGGAACAGCTCCATCCAAGCCCACAAGAAATTGCAACAAATTGTGGACACAGCCCAGACCATCACACAAACCAACCTCCCTTCTATTGGCTCAATTTAGACCTCACGCTACCTCAGCAAGGCCAGCAGCATAATCAAGGATGAGTCACACCCTGGCCACTCCGTCTTCTCCCTTCTCCCATCAAGCAAAAGGTATAGAAATGCAAAAAGGCACACCTCCAGATTCAGGGACAGTTTCTTCCCAGCTGTTATCAGGCAACTGAATCATCCTACCACAACCAGTGAGCAATACTGAACTACTATTTACCTCTTTGGCGACCCTTGGATTATCCTTGCTGGCTTTACCTTACACTGAACGTTATATCATGTATCTGTACACTGTAAATGGCTCGATGGTAATCATGTATTGTCTTTCTACTGACTCTGAAGCACGCAACAAAAGCTTTTCACTGTACCTCGGTACAAGTGACAATAAACTAAATTGTATAATCTTCAGCAGAACTGTGGAAAGATGTTAACGAAGGGTCTCGACCCGAAACGTCATCCATTCCTTCTCTCCAGAGATGCTGCCTGTCCCGCTGAGTTACTCCAGCATTTTGTGTCTATCTGTGGAAAGATGTTGCTTTTTACTTTTTCTAAATTGCACATCAGTGCATATTAAATTAAATTTCATATCCAAGGTAAGTATATAACTGAAAGGTAATAATGTTTTGAATTTTGGGTGCATTGTAAAAACTGTTGAGTGTTTCAATGTATTCATTTAAACTCTTTAAACATAAACAGGAACTACATCGGTTTCCCTCCTGACCCATAGCCAAATTTCCTTCATTGTCGCAGAGTACTTAATGCAACTGGACATGTATTGTTTGAAAATATAATCAGGAACCAATTAACTGTATATCCGCACAGACTGTGAATACAACTTTCCGACAAGGACATTCACTGCCAGGGTAGTTCACAAAGAAAAAGGGTGAACACAGAAGCTACAAGACAAAAAACAATGAGAAACTATGTGCCCAACACTTGAAAATGACAATTATGCAGGAAAGGTTGCATACTTAAGATTTGCACCAAGCATTGAATGTATTGCATGCAGCTCCTTAAAACAAATTAGAAGTAACTTAAATCAGTCCAAAAGAATGTTTTTACTCATCGCTCTTAATTGGAAATGTCACAGGGAGATGAGCAGTGCAAATGCAATTGTCTGAAAATAATAATCATTTGAAGGGTCAGGTAGCAAGTGCTGCAGCAGAGCTAAGCCGGGCAATCAGGGAGTATTGCTGAGGTAATAAAAAGGAACTGCTGGTGCTGGTTTATACAGAAGCTAGACACAAAATGCTGGCGTAACTCAACGGGTCAGGCAGCATCTCTGGAGAAAATGGATAGGTGACGTTTCGCACCGGGACACTTCTTCAGAATGGTTATAATAGGGTGGGGGGGGGGGGGGGGGGGAGGAGAAGGGTACTGCAAGGAAAGAAAAACCAGGACGTAGAGGCTGGTGAAAGAACCTCCAGGAAGTGGGGGCAGGGGGTCAAGGGGGGAAAGAGAGAGGGGAAGGGGTAGGAAGTGTTTGTAGCTGTTACTGAAATTTCGAGAATGCAATGTTCATTCCGCTGGGTTGTAATGCAGAGGTGGTAGGATGTGGTCTTGGCAGTGCTTGATGCCAAAGCTGTCAAAAAACTAACTTAAATTCAGCAAGGTGCCAGGGAGCAGTGTTTATCAGGGAATGCAGACTGTGACTACGATGAATATCATGCTATAAATCACCAAATATCCCCACTTCCAACATGATGAATGGAGAGAGGATCAAGCGAATGAAGATCATGGGGCCTGGGACACTGGCTTCACAAGCTGCTGAAGTCGAGCTGTTTGGCCTCACATTTGTGCCAGAAGAGATTTCCCATCAATTTAATTTCCCTCAGAGGGCTCTTTGGGGACAGGGACAGGTCAGGAGTAAACGTTCCCACTTAAGCCAAGGACAATTTCCCTGGCTGAGTCACGATTTCACAAATGTGGACTGGGAACAGCTCCTTGAAGATAAATCAAGCATTAGGATGCAATCGATGGGACAAACAGTGAAGGTTCAGAACAAACCCACTCAAGGGAAAAGGGAAAGCTGCCATTTCTAGACTCATGGACGGACATACTGAACTTGATTAAACAAAGGGAAAGGTTATGACAGATGTTGAAAGCTCAGTGCATGTGGTAAGTCTGGAAGAGAATACGACGTTTGGAAAGCAAGTGGTTGCAAGAAAAGATATTATTATGTAAAGTCACAGCAAAAGTTAAAATACTCTAAGTATAATTGTGTCGTAATCAACAATTAGATGCAGCAAGAATAGTTCCAACAAAGAAACCATAATGGCAATCGACAAATGAAGGTTAAGGAGCCCATCTGAAATTCAAAGTAGGCTTCAGTCTCACTCTCTCTGTGCAGAATCAGGGAATGATAAACATGGTGATATTGAGGAGGAAGAATGCAAATTAACAGAAATTATAAACAGAGAAGGAGAGAAAGAGTTGAAACAGTGTAAGTTCAACCTTCATTAAAGCAACCAACATAAATCGCTGGGCCAAGATCAAATACATCCCATTCTTGCTATTGAGGGCGCACAACGTAGGTTTACTAGGTTAATTCCCGGAATGGCGGGACTGTCATATGTTGAAAGACTGGAGCGACTAGGCTTGTATACACTGGAATTTAGAAGGATGAGAGGCAATCTTATCGAAACATATAAGATTATTAAGGTATTGGACACATTAGAGGCAGGAAACATGTTCCCAATGTTGGGGGAATCCAGAACAAGGGGCCACAGTTTAAGAATAAGGGGTAGGCCATTTAGAATGGAGATGAGGAAAAACATTTTCAGTCAGAGAGTTGTAAATCTGTGGAATTCTCTGCATCAGAAGGCAGTGGAGGCCAGTTCCCTGAATGCATTCAAGAGAGAGCTAGATGGAGCTCTTAAGGATAGCGGAGTCAGGGGGGTATGGGGAGAAGGCAGGAACAGGGTACTGATTGAGAATGATCAGCCATGATCACATTGAATCGTGGTGCTGGTTTGAGGAGCCGAATGGCCTCCTCCTGCACCTATTGTCTATTGTCAAACACTTACAAGAAACCAGGGTGGAAATAGTAGACATTGTGACCATATTTTCCAGTTTTTTTTCTGGCAATTAGTACTGATTGAGAATGATCAGCCATGATCACATTGAATGGTGGTGCTGGCTCGAAGGGCCGAATGGCCTCCTCC
This sequence comes from Rhinoraja longicauda, assembly GCF_053455715.1. Classification (NCBI taxonomy): domain Eukaryota; kingdom Metazoa; phylum Chordata; class Chondrichthyes; order Rajiformes; family Arhynchobatidae; genus Rhinoraja; species Rhinoraja longicauda. The sequence goes on from NC_135954.1 coordinate 100,061,426, forward strand.
TGCACCTATTGTCTATTGTCTATAGAACTACCGAAATTGTTTTAAGAACAGGCTGCCTAGCCTGGGTTGTTTCCTTTCAACAAAGGAGACCGAGGAAAGGCTTAACTGAAAATTATTACAGGCCTTTGGAAGGTGAACAATACAAACTCACTTATTGTGAGTGTGAGATCAATAACTTGAGCCGCATCAATTTAAGTGAATTGCTGGACTCTGGATGTAAGTGAATTGCTGGACTCTGGATCACTAGAGGCAGCTCACGCAGTGAGAGTTGGAGTCCAGTACTCGTTGCCTGACGGGATGGTGAAGATTCTCTTGGGTCTCCAACTAAGTTTGATCAATGCTCCTGGAAGCAAGTGCGGATAGGGCCACACTTACAGGTTACTGACCGAACCTTCAGTTCTTTTGGGAAATCAGTGGGCAAATGTATTTGTGAATGCACTTAACTGCATCGCTGTCAACTGTATGCAAGAAACACATTGTGATGTGCAGGCCTGCATAATTGCAAAGAAAGACACAAAGTGCTGGGGGGTGACTAAGCGAGTCAGGCAGCATCTGTGGAGAACTTGGACAGCTGACAGTATGGGATGGGGGCCTTCTTCAGACTCATTGTGGTGGTGGGGTGGGGAGGGGGTGCAGGGAGAAAGCTGGAAGAGAGGAGTGGCAGGGCAAAGCCTGGCAAATAGGAATCTGAGGAATAACTTTTACACAGAAAGGGTGGTGGGTGTACGGAACGAGCGTGCCAGAGGAGGTGGTTGAGGCTGGGACTATCCCAACATTTAAGAAACAGTTAGACAGGTACATGGATAGGACAGGTAGGGAGGGATATGGACTAAAAGCAGGCATGTGGGACAAGTGTAGCTGAGACATGTTGGTCGATGTGGGTAAGTAGGGACAGGAGTTTGCATCTCCTGTGGTTGCAGGGGAAAGTGCCTGGGGAGGGACCATCTAACCAATGAGGCACGGAGAGAGTGGCCTCTGCAGTAAGCAGAAAGGGTTGGGGACGGGTAGATGTGACTGGTGGTGGGATCTCATTGAGGTTGGCAGATATATCGGAGAATGATGTCTAGAATGCGGAAACTGCTAGGGAGAAAGGTAAGGACCAGGAGTACGCAATCGCTGTTGTGCCTGTGGGGAGATGGGTAGGGACAAGAGCAGAACTGTGGGAAGCAGAGGAGACACGGATGATGACACCATCCACTACTGCGAAAAGGGAATGGTGTAGGAAGGAACTGCAGATGCTGGTTTAAACCAAAGATAGACACAAAATGCTGGAGTAACTCAGCGGCACAGCCGGCATCTCTGGAGAGAAAGATGGGATGACGTTTTGGGTCGAGATCCTTCTTCAGACTGAATGGAAGGGAAGGGAATGGCATCCTTCCAAGAGAGGGGTGGCTGGAGGTGTAGTCGGGGTTGATGTGGGAGCCGGTGAGCTTTTAGTGAATTTCTGTGGATAGTTTGTACCTTGTGATGGAAACAGGGAGATTAAGAACGGGGAATGAAGTGCCAGAGATGGTCTAAATTGAAGAAGGATCCCGATGTCAAATACTGTGTGCCAATTACTCCAATCCAGCTCCCTTCTTCCTACCCCTCAGTTAGTTTAGCTTTACTTTCTAAATTCTGATTATTACATCCTCTTTCATTGCATCTTTTCTCACTACAGTCAAGGATAGCTGGAGGTTAACTATGCAGGTCACAAGGAGAACGTACAAACTCCGTACTGCAGCGCCCATAGTCAGGATCAAACCCGGGTCTCTGGCGGTGCAAGGCAACAACTCTACCGCTGCCCCCCCCCCTCATGTGTTTTATTCCACAACATTTTCGTTAAAAGATGCTGCCTGCTGTAATTTCTTTTTTTCTAAATCTAATGCTGTCAGAGAGAAGATGAGATGGCAGCTCCAGGATACTGACCTCATCTTCCAGGATCATGCTCTAAGGCAAGAATGATTCATTTCTTTCATACAATAACACCTCAATCCCTGTCCTTTGCTCAAACTTCCAATAACAAATGCTAAGATTTCACGTATTGCTTTGCCCCAAAGATTGTAAACGAGGAAACAAGCTACTTCAGGTGCCAAAAAAACAAGCTGCTGGAGGAACTCAGGGTGTTAGGCAACCTCTGAGGACGGAAATGGGTTTCAGGTCAGAACCATTCTTTGGACTGAAGGAAGAAACGGGAGATGACTGGTGGAATAGGGTGAGGGGGAAGGGTAGGAGAGAAGTTACAAGTGATAGATGGATCTAGGTAAGAGGGGCTTGATTGGGACATGAGTCAGGCAGGGAAGAGTAGGACAGCGATTGCAACCAAGGATGCGGGAAATACCTGAAGAGGCTAAAAGGGTGCAAATGGTGGAAACGGATGGGAAATTAAGTGAAATGTAGAACCAGAGAGAGGAATGGTGAGTGGAAGGGAATGGGGGGGATGGGGGGTGGACATAAGTAAAATGGAGGACCACAGCCCACGGATGCCTGTGGAGGCCATTTGGGTATTTTTAAGGTGGAGATTGACAGATTCTTGATTAGTAAGTGGGCCAAGGGAGAAGGCAGGAGAATGGTGTTGAAAGGGAGAGATAGACAATAGACAATAGACAATAGACAATAGACAATAGGTGCAGGAGGAGGCCATTCGGCCCTTCGAGCCAGTACCGCCATTCAATGTGATCATGGCTGATCATTCTCAATCAGTACCCCGTTCCTGCCTTCTCCCCATACCCCCTGACTCCGCTATCCTTAAGAGCTCTATCTAGCTCTCTCTTGAATGTATTCAGAGAATTGGCCTCCACTGCCCTCTGAGGCAGAGAATTCCACAGATTCACAACTCTCTGACTGAAAAAGTTTTTCCTCATCTCTGTTCTAAATAGATCAGCCACAATTGAATGGCGGAGTACTCAAAGGGCCGAATGGCCCAATTCTGCATCTGTAACTCATGAACCTATGACATGGAGTAGGGAGGGATGGGTGGAGAGCAGATAGAGGAGGTGGAAGAGGAGACGAACTAGAGTTAACTATTACCCAGAGAACACACAAAAGGCACCACTAAATGTGATACCCGAGTAATTGCTTGAGCAAAAAACTGAATGACATATTATCACAACAGGCAGAGAGATAACAGTGAACTGAAGAGAGGAAAGGCAAATTTGAAGATTAAAACCGAAAACAGGGAATGATGGCATCCATACCATGAGACGTGACACAATTTTGCAGTGCTTTCTCAACGTCAATCCCAATTTGCCATCTTACGTTTATAATGGAGTTTGCTCAGAAACATCTTAAATGAATTCCTTGTTTTATTACTCCATGTAGTACCCACGTAAACCTTCCCAATTCTCCTTGCAGCATTTAAATTTTCAAATGGAACCCATACGGAGATGATTCACATTCAACCTATGGCCCTAAATTACAGCACAGCTGGTTGGCATTTGTCTCACTGTCTGCTCGCCATCACTGTGCTTGTGCTAAACCCCACTACCTCATTTCCCTGTGGCTCTGGTTCAAATATTTATCACGTCTTCTAATATTATTGCATTCAATATTCCCAACAACTATTTTACCAAATCTTTCCCGACCTTCCTTTGCATCAGCTTTGTCATCATTTTTAAATTGCCAAATTTCTATATACATATATCCCATTACAGTGAAATTCATACAGCTCCAGACACAGGCTTCTCAGTTTTGTTGTCATTTTATATCCTACTTTCTGAATCAGAGAATTCATATTACAATTGCAATCAAAACACAAAGTACTCGTGTTATAACACTAGGATAAGCACTCAAAACCAAGAAAACCAAGCCCAAAGCCAAAGTACTATCTAAACTGATTTTTACGCACTTAAGCGTATAATAAGGACGATTAGGACAATAACTAACTCCATATGCAATAATAAGCTACCTACATGTTAACAAACACATAAAAACTGATCGTGTAATGCAAGTAGATCATTGGGGTTATCAAGTGGGCACATCCCTTCATTGGTGTTTTGTTGAGTTAGGCTCACGACACCTCGGGAAGGCTCAACAGTTAGTTCCGGCATCCCAGAACAACCCCCCTCAATACCTGCTTTCATTGAAACTATTCACCCTTCCAATATATCTTTTACAACCTTTTTCATTACAGTTGATATCATCCAGGTTGCACATCTCTGACATTCTCCTGCTGAAAAGGACACAAAGTGTTGGGGTAACTCAACAAGTCAAGCGGCATATCCGGAGAACATGAGTACGTGACATTTCAGATTAGGACCCTTCTTCAGACTAAGACCCGTCTGAAGATGGGTCCTGACCATCCCATCCAGATTCTCCAGAGATGCTGTTTGACCCGCTAAGTTATTCCAGCATTTTGTGTCCTTTTGTGTAAATCAGTATCTGGAGTTCCTTGTTTCTACTCTCCTGCTGAATCTATTTTCAAATATTCTCCTTGCTTTAATGCCCATTCTATGATTCGGTGATCAACAAAAAAAAAAATCCACACTTAAATTGTGCGGTGACCTATGCAGTATAAAATTAATTGCAAAGCCCACTTCATTCTCATTTGTGTAAATTTATCCCTTAACATTTCCAAGGAATGATCTACTTGTATTTCCCAAATTCATTGTTTCACCATGTTCGTCAATGCTTTCCTTACAATATGTATCCTTTCTTAATTTCCTCCATTTAATATACCTGTCTAATTGGCATCTGCCACTTAGTATTTTAGAGATGCAGCATGGAAAATAGGCCCTTCGGCCCACCGAGTCCACGCTGACCATTGCACACCTGTTCACACTCGTTCTATGTTTTACCACTTTCTCATCCACTCCATACACACTAGGTGCAATTTACAGAGACCAGCGAACCTACAAACCCGCACGTCTTTAGGATGTGGGAGGACATCGGAGCACCCGGGAAGAAGCAGGGTCCACATCAAAGAGGATCTGACATGGACAACGCACATTGCCACACTGGTGGGTAAGGCAAGGCAGCGCCTTTACCACCTCAGACAGCTGAGGAAATTCAGAGTGTCTCTGAGGATCCTTCAATGCTTCTACTCTGGGGCTGTAGAAAGCATCCTGTCCGGCAACATTACAGTCTGGTTTGGAAACAGCTCTGCCCAGGACAGGATGGCCCTGCAGAGTAGTGCGTTCGGCAGAACGCACCATGGGAACTACATTCGTCCCCCTGCAGGACCTATACATCAGGAGGTGCAGATCAACAGCAAGCAAGATTATGGGGGACCCCTGCCACCCCAGTAACGGACTGTTCCAGCTGCTACGGTCAGGCAAACGCCTCCACTGTCATGCTGTGAAAACGGAGAGGATGAGATGGAGTTTCTTCCCACAGGCCATCAGGACTGTTAACTATTATAACTCCAGGGACTAAAAAAAAATTTCGGTATTAATTTATGCTGTAATTGTAATTTTTACTTTTTTTTTTGCACAATCCGCAGGCATTGCCACTTTCATTTCACTGCACATCTTGTATGTGTATGTGACAAATAAACTTGACTTGACTTGACTTGAAGAACGGTCTTGACCCGAAACGTCTAAGATTATTATGGGGTTGGACACGTTAGAGGCAGGAAACATGTTCCCAATGTTGGGGGAATCCAGAACAAGGGGCCACAGTTTAAGAATAAGGGGGTAGGCCATTTAGAACGGAGATGAGGAAAAACTTTTTCAGTCAGAGGGTTGTGAATCTGTGGAATTCTCTGCCTCAGAAGGCATTGGAGGCCAATTCTCTGAATGCATTCAAGAGAGAGCTAGATAGAGCTCTTAAGGATAGCGGAGTCAGGGGGTATGGGGAGAAGGCAGGAACGGGGTACTGATTGCAAATGATCAGCCATGATCACATTGAATGGCGGTGCTGGCTCGAAGGGCCGAATGGCCTACTCCTGCACCTATTGTCTATTGTCTATTGTCACCTATTCCTTTTCTCCAGAGATGCTGTCTGACCTGCTGAGTTACTCCAGCACTTTGTGTCTATCTTGGGTTTCTTTACTTTTATCTCAGCATTAACTACTGAAATCCTTTATGCCAAAGTTCAAATCACAGAAGAGGTACATTTGCTGAGCCAAGGCACACAATTCTTTGCTTCCTGTCTTGAAACCAACATTCTGTCAAGCTCCTAATTGTGCAGAGAAGTAACAGTTTCAGGTCATAAATGCAAATGTAACATAGTTCTGTGCAATGAACACCAAAATCAAAGAGTGTCTATGCCAATAGATTATGCAAAAGTAATCAGTTGTTATGAGAAACCATGAATATAAGCTTCATGGTTGCCGATTAGCTCATTAATACCCGAGGCAAATGTTCGGAATGATTTGTTTGACAAGAATTGTCACAGGAGAAGGAACATGACAGATGTTGACAAAATATTACATTGCTTATGGCTGAGCTAAACTGTAGTTTGCACAGTGGCAAAAAAATATGCAGCGTATTAATCAACGTTTAACAATGACTTTACAAATGCTTGTGCTATGACGCTGAGTTTGACACAATTTGAATGCTCAAATCTCTTGCCCAGGTTCCATAGTGGCCTCAGAACATACTTCAAGCTTTCTTCTTCAGCTCTACACCTAACCTAGATCTCTCCAAACAACATAAAAAGCCACCGGTGGAATTGTGCATGCGCTCAGAATCAAAGGTAGCGTACAAGTTGCGACTTCACTATTAGCCAGACTGAAATGACCAGTGGCGAGGAGGAAAATGGCATCTGTTTACGTTCTAAACCATTAAACTAAAGAGCCTAAGTAACAGAAGTCAATTTTTTTTCGATTGTGAATCCGAGACCTAAAGAGGCTTTAAAACAGCAGTCGAATTCTAAGCTTCGAATGATATGGGATGCAGTTATTTCACCTTCATATAAAAAAAAACTTGCATTTTGGCACCTGAAGTAGCTTGCTTCCTCGTTTACAATCTTTGGGGCAAAGCAATACGTGAAATCTTAGCATTTGTTATTGGAAATTTGAGCAAAGGACAGGGATTGAGGTGTTATTGTATGAAGGAAATGAATCATGCCTTTTGTGTGCTCTCTAGGTAATAGTTAACTCTCGTTCGTCTCCTCATCCACCTCCTCTATCTGCTCTCCACCATTGGATATATATAATGATTATTTACATTTTTTATGTGAGATTTATGTGCGCAATTTCTTATAATTGGTAATCATGTCAGATGTAGAAACAAAGAACTGCAGGTGCTGGTTTATACAAAAGAGGGACACAAAGTGCTGGAGTAACTCAGCGGGTCAGGCAGCATCTCTGGAGAAAAAGGGTGGGTGATGTTTCGAGCTGGGTCTGAAGAAGAATACCATCTCCGGCTACAAGCCGAAAACAAGGGGCGATTTCTGGCAGCGATGGACGAGCTCCATGAATGCCATTAATGCCAAAGGATACAACAACTGGATACATCGATGCCAAAGGCAAAATGCATATGCCGAGGAGTTTAGGAAACACATAATACTCATGTTACTCATTTAGTATGGGTATGGCAGGTGGACTCACGAACAGCTTTATGCATTGCATGATTTTAGTAAACAACAAATATTATGCTTTTAGTCTCATGTTTCAAGCTTACTAAATAAAGTGTTCAATTTAAATGTGTGTCATTCAAATCCAAAGTCTCTCAAAATGTTGAATTGCAAACTGGAGTGTATTTATGATCGCCCCATGCAAGGAATGCAAATTCCAATTCAACATCAGTCAAACCCACGAATGAGTGTTGTGGGTGTTTTTCAAACGTGGTTGAGTGCAGTTGGCATTATCTACCCAAAGACATTTTGCAAGTTATAACCAAGCTAACAACACTGACATACTGGTCCACCACCGATTTTCCAGCAGCTCACCTGAAATCCACCCCCCCCCCCCCCCCCCTCCCACTCCTGGGGCAACTCCTGCCAAAGTGCAGAAGGATTGACAAGGTTTTACAAGTTTACTGTGTGTTTGATAATTCAGGGGGAGTTAAAGCTGTACCAATTTAAATACTTAGTTTGTAGGAAGGAACTGCAGCTGCTGGTTTTACACCGGAGTAACTCAGCGGGACAGGCAGCATCTCTGGAGAGAGAATGGGTAACTTTTCAGGTCAAGATCCTTCTTCAGACTGAGGAAGGGCCTCTACCCGAAACAACAACCATTCCCTCTCTACAAAGATGCTGCCTGTCCCGCAGAGTTACTCCAGTATTTTCTGCCCATCTTCAATTTAAATACCTATATTTTTTAGAAAAAAGCTTTTAATGAATTGCAATAAAGAAAAGCAAATCCAATTAAAGGAAAGCAACAAAAAAAAAACAGCACATGCTTGAAACCTGAAATAAAAACAGTAATTGCTGAAAATGCACAGAGTCAAGTCAAGTCAATTTTATTTGTATAGCACATTTAAAAACAACCCACGTTGACCAAAGTGCTGCACATCTGATTAGAAGCAAACAGAATTGATATTTCAAGGCCAATGGCCCATCATCAGATGGACACAAAATGCTGGAGTAACTCAGTGGGACAGACAGTCAAACTGAGTCAGGGGAGAGGAAGACACAGAGATAAGGAAGGGTGAGGTGTGAAAACAAGACATCAAAGGGGGTGAGCTCAAGTAAAATGTAGAATAGGTCATTGTTAGCTAGAAGAGACAACAAATCATACAGATGTATAATTAATTTAGCTGGACAGTCAGACTGTTCGATGAACTAGGAAAGGGGAGGGATTGAGAGTGAGGGAAAGCAAGCGTTACTTCATTAGAACCAGTTAACCACCAATCACATTCATTCTTTTATTCTCTTCACCCATTCCCCTCTGTGCAACTTAAAACAGGCGTTTTACTCAATTTTCCAATTCTGGTGATTGGTCGTCAACTTGAAATGTCAACAAACCTTCTTCTCTCCACAGACATTGTCCGCCCTTCTCAATATTTCCAACCCTTTGTTTCTATGAAATGAAATACCATATCGCCTGTCCCCGTCACTAGCTGAAGAATTGAAATTATAAGGGGGTTTCTGATCTGACACCAGACTGACCGGCATGTGATCAGAGAGACAATCCCCCACAACACTGGAATTCCAGCGGGACTGGGCACAGTGAGGGGGGTGGCAGGTTCAGAAACTCAATACATCCTGGGCTTGCAGCGAGTCTGTGCATGTCTAGGAATTAATAATTAGTCATGCAGGAATCATCAAACCCTCATCCCTGGGGAGGATGGGGTGTGGATGGACTTCTCCTTGGGTTTCAATTAGCACAATCATGCTCACTGCTTCAGAACAGTAACCACTTGACCTAATTTAATTAAAAGGTGCTAACCAAAACTAAATATATGGCATTCCGCTGAAAAGTAGGAGATCTATATATTCCTAGGAACTAGGGGTCACAGTTTAAGAATAAGGGGTAGGCCATGTAGGACTGAGATGAGGAAAAACTTTTTCACCCAAAGACTTGAGGATCGGTGGAATTCTCTGCCGCAGAAGGCAGTGGAGGCCAATTCACTGGGTGTTTTCAAGATCGTTAGATTTAGCTCTAAGGGTTAACGGAATCAAGGGATATGGGGAAAATGCAGGAACAGGGTACTGATTTTGGATGGTCAGAAATTATCACAGTGAATGGCAGTGCTGGCTCGAAGGACCGAATGGCCTACTCCTGCACCTATTTTCTATGTTTTTATATATATATATATATATGTGTGTGTATGTGTATGTGTGTATGTGTGTGTGTGTGTGTGTGTGTGTGTGTATATATACACGTACATATATACACATCACACACACATGTATATATCTATCACATACACAAACATATACACACGCACACAGACACACACAGACACACATATAGACACACACACACACATATAGTACAGGAGCAGAATTTGAATGTCGTGGCATTCACCACAAAGTCTGATGAATTTAGTTTAAAACTGTCCTCGTGCCAACTTAATATGAAATTTTCCAATGAGCACAACATGCTGAAATGTGCATTTTTTTCTTCCCACAGCGATTTGTTTCATAACCACTGCAACAAAATGATCAAAGTTAAAACATCTGATGACTTGAGGACATGCAGGATCATCCACATACTACATGAGGTTGAGATCACTTTAATAACCTAGAACAATATTTATATTTACAGTTACATCACAGTGGGAAACTTTTTGCAGAGAAGTATGTTCCTTTCCTGTAGATAAGCGATAATGTAATCAGCAAACTTAATTCTTTCTAATGTTTTTACTGGAAACCGGCTCAAACTGAATAATGGGCCGCATAATCGACAATAAGAAAAAGTATGGAGTATACGTCGAGTGTTAAAAGACAGTACATGCATTCCTCATTAAAAACAAAAAAGTTCTGTTCAGCCTCTCAGCCTTCTCCATGGGGTTGAGAACACAGTCTACTTTCTGATTCCTATCAACACGTATTTTGTCAAAGTGCCTTTAAAGTGCATTCTCCTGCTTGGCCAGAAAACTTGCCTTCATTTGGCACCGCCTCAACAAACAGTACTTCATATATTCATGCATTATGTATAAAATGCATAATATTTAATGCAAGACACTCATACAGTCACTTCATTTCTCTTTAGGATGGCACTTATCTCAGTAAACCCACCCACGCCACATTCCATAGCCAAATTCTCTGGGGTCAATAGCTCTGACATTAAAGTCTGCTGATTATATCCCCCTGCAAAAATGTCAAAACCTAAGTAACTTATCTTGACAATAAAATAGGAACTCCAGGTTATGACCAGTTTGACTGTTCCGAAATGCAGCAAACTTATTCCTCGCTAAATACTTCATGCCCATTGCCTAACTTCCCTTGATAAGTAGACCGTGGCCACTGCTTGAAACACTGCTGTCCGCATGAAGGGAGTCTCAAGGGTCTACAGCGGCTGAGCGACTTGCTGGGCCATTTCAAGTATTGGTTACATAGAAACCACAGTCAGGGTTCGTACTCTTGGACCAGCAAAAAATTCAAGGACTTTTCAAGAACTTTCAAAGTCCAGAAATCCCATTTTCAAGGACAAAAATCCAGCAAACATTGATGGTTTTTTCCAGTTTTTCTGCGTATAGGTAATAAAATACTGTATTCACCACTGTTAATTTGGTGTATATATGGTTAATTAGTCAAAACTACGATGATTTTGTAGGTTCTTTTGCTTTATGCGGCGAGTTCCACTCAACTCTCCCCGACTCTTTAACTTGTCCTGGAGCCGTGGAACCGTGGTGGAGGTAGCGGGGACTGGAGGCAGAAGCTGCCGGCAAAGGGTCACCGACATCGCCACCGACTCAGCGCCGGGACAAGGCGAGAGATCGCAGCGCCCCCTCGCAAACAGCAAACCCAAGGAAACGTCCCTCCTCGCCGCCACCGCCGCCGCTCACCCCGGGGATGCGGGGCTTCTGAACAACAACGACAACACTCGTGTTTGTTCTTATTTCGCTGCGTTAGAGGAAGACGGGGCCGGAGAAGAGCATGGAGGAGCGGCTGCAGATCTCGCTGGCGCTGGGAGAGAGAGAGGGAGAGAGAGGTGAGAGAGAGAGAGGAGAGAGAGAGGGGAGAGAGAGGGGAGAGAGAGAGTGAGGGAGAGAGAGAGGGGAGAGAGTGAGGAGAGAGAGTGAGGGGAGAGAGAGAGTGAGGGAGAGAGGGGAGATAGTGAGGGGAGAGAGTGAGGGGAGAGTGTGAGGGGAGAGAGTGAGGGGAGAGAGTGAGGGGAGAGAGTGAGGGGGAGAGTGAGGGGAGAGAGTGATGGGAGAGAGTGAGTGAGGGAGAGAGAGAGTGAGGGAGACAGAGAGGGGAGAGAGAAAGAAGGGAGAGAGAGAGAGGGGAGAGAGAGAGAGGGGAGAGAGAGGGGAGAGAGAGGGGGGAGAGGGGCAAGAGAGAGAGAGAGGGGAGAGAGGGATGGGGGGAGAGAGTCGAGGTAGAGAGGAAGGAGAGAGTCGGGGTAGAGGGAGCAGCGGGTGAGACCATGAGCGCGGGGAGGGGGAGCATGTCAGAGGGTCCGGTGAAGAAGCTCTGCCACTTGCAGGGCTGCTCCCTCCCTCTCTCTCTCTCCCCTCTCTCTCTCCCTCTCTCTCCCCCAGAGCCAGCGAGATCTGCTCCGCTCCTCCACTCTCTTCCCCGGACCCGTCTCCCTCTAACGCAGTGAAATAAGACAAACACAAGTGTCGTAGTTGTTGTTCAGAAGCCCCGGGGTGAGCGGCGGCGATGAGGGAAAAATAGGCGACAAAGGCAAACATGTCTAACAATGTTTCCCGACTTACGCATTATAAAGGATGAGAGAACGCCACATTATTCAGCATGAATTAATACTTTTATCATAAAAAGTGAATTTTCAAGGTCTTTCAAGGACCTGTGATAAATCCAAGGACTTTCAAGGCCTTGAAAAACAGAGTTTCAAATTCCAGGACCTTCAAGGACCGTACGAGCCCTGCACAGTACTTCGATTGGAGCATCGAGTATAGAAGTTGGGATGTAATGTTGAAATTGTACAGGGCATTGGTGAGGCCAAATCTGGAGTATGGTGTGCAGTTCTGGTCGCCAAATTATAGGAAGGATGTCGACAAAATGGAGAGGGTACAGAGGAGATTTACTAGAATGTTGCCTGGGTTTCAGCACTTAGGCTACAGAGAGAGGTTGAACAGGTTGGGTCTTTATTCTTTGGAGCGTAGAAGGTTGAGGGGGGACTTGATAGAGGTTTTTAAAATTTTGAGAGGGACGGACAGAGTTGACGTGGGTAGGCTTTTCCCTTTGAGAGTGGGGAAGATTCCAACAAGGGGACATAGCTTCAGAATTGAGGGACAAAGGTTTAGGGGTAACATGAGGGGGAACTTCTTTACTCAGAGGGTTGTGGCTGTATGGAATGGGCTTCCGGTGGAAGTGGTGGAGGCTGGCTCGATTTTATTATTTAAGAGTAAATTGGATAGGTATATGGATAGGAGGGGATTGGAGGGTTATGGTCTGAGTGCAGGTAGATGAGACTAGGTCAGGGAGAATGGTCGGCGTGGACTGGTAGGGCCGGACAGGCCTGTTTCCATGCTGTAGTTGTTATATGTTATATATATATGTTATATGTTATATGTTATTACACACGGATTGAACCCTGTAAGAATAGTGGAATTCTCTCCCTGAACAGCATGAGTGAATCAGTTAGGTTTTTACAATAATCGAACAGTATCCTGGTCAGTAAACCCAATACTGTATATAATTCTAGACTTAGTGATCCGATTTCAACTTTCCAAGTGACTGCTCAGTGATTTGAAATCATGCTTGACCAGATTACCAGTACAGTTACTGTTGTATTACACAAAGTTAATTTTTGACAAACCCAAATTCTTTCAGTGCCTTCCTTGTGGTTACAGAGACAGCCAGTGGCTGAGCACTTCAACTCCCCCTCCCACTCCCAGTCTGACCTTTCTGTCATGGGCCTCCTCCAGTGTCATAGTGAGGCCCACCGCAAATTGGAGGAACAGCACCTCATATTTCGCTTGGGCAGCTTACAGCCCAGCGGTATGAACATTGACTTCTCTAACTTTAGATAGCTTCTCTGTCCCTCTCTTTCCCGCCCTCTTCCCAGTTCTCCCACTGTCTTCCTGTCTCCACCTATATCCTTCCTTTGTCCCGCCCCCCCTGACATCAGTCTGAAGAAGGGTCTCGACCTGAAAATTCACCCATTCCTTCCCTCCTGAGATGCTGCCTGACCTGCTGAGTTACTCCAGCATTTTGTGATACCTTCGATTTGTACCAGCATCTGCAGTTATTTTCCTACACCTTTATGACTCAGAGTTTGTTCCTCCAGCAGAAATATGGACTTTGTTTTTTGCAATTCCTACTGTGACACCATCGTTCTCTGTTTTATTCCATGATTCTAATTCTCCTGTTTTTATTTCTTAGAAAAGACGTCACACATTTATTTTACTGCACATATTTTACTGGATGCTTGGAATGAATATTTTTGCAAAAAAGTCATCCTAAATGTGCATCAAATCAGAACAAAAAAATCAACAGGCATGATTCATGTTCCTTACCCGACTTTATATAATGCATTAGTACACCTTCTTAAGCTGGGAAAGATCCAATAGAGGCCGTACTGCTGCAAGCAATTAGGGTGATATGGTTGAACAAGGCAAAGAAAAATCTATATTTAAGCATTCTCCTCGACCACTGTGCCATCTATATACTAAACCTCTTGTTTGTTTGTTCCTGAACTACAGCCAAAACGGTACATGATAGCGCAAAAATTTGAGGCCCACCTTACTCATCATCATCCCTTTGGTGCTAATGGAAGGTTTTATTGAAATCGGTGTTATATTTTTAAAGTTATTCATATTTTAAAGTTTAAATCTATCTCCTAGGGAGGGAATGGGGAGGGAGAACGGGATGGAGGGAGGGGGAGAGGGGAGGTAGGGGGAGGAGAATGTGGGAGGGGGAGGGGGATAGAGGCAGGGCCGTCTTTACAGCATTATGGGCCCCGGGCAAAGCAGTGTACTGGGGCCCCTACGACAACTACTCACAGGAATAAAAATGTAAATGATCGATAAAATGGGGCCCCTATGCTCGTGGGGCCCCGGGCAAGTGCCCATCAGGCCCATGCGTTAAGACGGCCCTGGATAGAGGGGGGTGGAGGCGGGAGGGGGAGGGAGAGGGGAGGAGGGAGGGGAGGAGGGAGGAGGGGGTGGAGGGATGGAGGGGGAGCGGGGGAAGGGGAGGGGGGAGCGGGGGAAAGGGGAGGGGGAGGGGGGAGGGGGGGAGAGGGGAGGGGGGAGGAGAGGGTGCTGCACAATGCAGGAGAGGTTTGGGCCCAACGGGTCCACTTGGTCTAGTTGGAAATAGAACCCAGATACAATCAATGTGACATCTTCCATGATAACTTTTACTCTATGTATTCAATTCAATGTTAAATAATAGGAAGTCAGATGTGAATTGCTTATTCAAGAAATGTATTACTCTTATGGACTAAATATGCACGAAAAACTGTAGATAGCAAAATAAACTCAAAAGATAAATTAGATGTGCTTCCTGGTGATAGTGGATAGGAGGAACAAAGAGAAATGGCAAGGATACAACTAGATTGGATCTGACTCAGTGAAAGACTCCCTCCACAAAGGATCTTCAGTGATGACTTTTCAAATACCAGGGTTTGTGCAAGACTAAAACAAGAACAAACAAAAACTACAAGTCCTTAATACACTCCAGATTAAGTACAGTTCACTTAAGTTCAAGAAATTGCATGCCATAAATTTATGAAATCAGCACTGCAGTATTTAACAAAGATGCTGTTAATCTTGCATGCATCTAAATAGATTTTACCTTATTTTATTTTGCAATCATTATTTCAAATCAAGCGATTTCCTCCAGTCAGGAAGATCGACTGATATGCATCATTTTCATAACATTATTTTAAATGATCTTTCACTGTTTGAGGATGTATTGTGTTACTTCAATAACAAATCACAAAAACACTATCCTCCCTCCCCTACAAGGATCAGTCTGAAGAAGGGTCTCGACCCGAAACGTCACCCATTCCCTCTCTCCTGAGATGCTGCCTGACCTGCTAGGTTACTCCAGCATTTTGTGAATAAATACCTTCGATTTGTACCAGCATCTGCAGTTATTTTCTTACACTTTCACTGTTTGAGGATGTATTGTGTTACTTCAATAACAAATCACAAAAACATTATCCTCCCTCCCCTATAAACCAACACGCAGTTGTTCACTGTTCTAAAACATTTTCAACCATTAGCTGGAATACTGGAATAAACAATTAATGCATCTCCAGATGGGAACAATTGCAAAAGATGGGTATTCAGATTAAAGAGACTTGTCATACTTGAAACATACTTTTGTCAATGATAAAACATGGAACATAGAACAGTGCAGCACAGGTACTTCAGCCCATGATGTCCATGTGGTACATGGTGCCGAATCACAAAATAGGTCATCATTTAACGGGGATAAGTTAAGAGGTATTTGTAAAAAAAGTAAGTGGGTACTAAATAGTGACTCGGAGAACTGCAGATGCTGGAAACTTGAGCAAAATACAAAATCCTGGAGCAACTCAGCAGGTCAGGCAGCATCTGTGGAGGGAATGGAAAGACGATTTTTGGGGTCGGAACTAGGGTTGCCAACTGTCCCGTATTAGCCGGGACATCCCGTATTAGCCGGGACATCCCGTATTTTGGGCTATATTGTTTTGTCCCGTACGGGACCGCCCTTGTCCCGTATTAGGCCTGGGGGGCACTGTAGGCCCAGACGCTGGAACTACCACTTGCCTCCTTGTGAAGTGTTTTAGAAAATCGCAGGGCGTTTGCTTTCGCAGGCCAATTTTGCGTCCTTCAGCCTATGCACGGTCCACTGATGGCTTGATTCGAACGCGGACCGGAAGGTTCCAAACCCCCTGCACCCGGAATCCAGAGGTTGCTTAGCAACCCGCCACCCGCCATTAGTGGAGCGGGAGCACATGGCCGCTGGCTGGGTGAGGTCACGTGGGGCGCGGGGCGATGACGTCACCTTGTCCCGTATTTTGGAGTGAGGAAGTTGGCAACCCTAATCGGAACCCTTCCTCAGACTGATTGTAGTAGGGGAGTAAAATCTGTAAAAGAAAGGTAGGAGCAGGACAAGTGCTAGGTGGATACTAATTAGTTTCTCTATCAACAATTTTCATTACGAAGAGTGCAACGAAAAAAGATCTGCCAATTTTAATGTAGCATCCACAGAAAACACAGACAAAAGAGATGAATTCTAGAACTGAGGTAAATGACTGCTCTTCACATCACGGCAGCATTGGTCCAATGGCATCAAGAAATCTAAAGTTAATGGGAATCTGGGCACAATTCCCCACTGTCCAACATTTTCCTTCACGCAGGAAGATGTCTGTTGGAGGCCGATCTCAGCCTCAGGAGATCATTGCTACAGTTGCTCAGGGAAATATTCTTATCTCCACAAGCTTCAGTTGCCTGTTGCTTTATTCATAGAGGCAGAAGTGGGAAAGATCACACAAGATGACAGAAGCAGGAGGAGGCCACATGCCCTCGAGTCTATCTGCTATTTGATATGACCATGAGCCGATACACCCTGGAGTTAGCTATTCTGTATCTAATGTCCCGCACTCGACTGAGAAAGCTCCTCTCTCTCAAAACAAACCTTCTGGTTTTGCCAGGAGAATTCAAGGGAAAGTTTATTTATGGATTGCCAAAAGCAGATCATTGGAAATGATTAACTCCTTCCAGCACTGCAGACAAAACACCCTGTCTTCCTGTTTTCATGCATTTTGCTTCAACAGGAAGGAGTTAATTATTATGAATGAGGAAACCTTGTTAATTATTATGAATGAGGAAACCATAGTTGCTCACATTTCAGATAAAGCACTGTACACATGACAATAATAAACTAAAGTAAACTAGAATAAATTAAAACGCATGGTTCTTATTTAACATTTTAACCAGCTTCTAAAAAAATTTTTGAAGGTTATTTTCTAACTTATTTGATGACAACTTTATATGGGCAAAAGGTTCCATAAATTTCAAAGATTTTACATGAAGTACCAAAAAAATATGTATTTGTAAACTTGATCAGTTCAGCGAAAAAATGAAGTGTGTTCATAATGGGAAAACAATCAGAGAAGTCATTTTGTTTCAGGTACAGAAGTTTAATTCTAATTGTTAACTTTTTTCCAACATTTTGCTACTTCCGTATTGAATTTGGTTGTTGATCAGCTGCAGAATAAGGTTAGACTTTAGAGATACAGCATGGAAACAAGCCCTTCGGCCCAACAAGTCAATGCTGACCAGCGTAGCCCATACACTATCACTATCCTACACACTAGGGACAATTTACAATTTTTTACCAAAGACAATTAACTTACAAACCTGTACGTCTATGAAATGTGGGAGGAAACCAGAGCACCCGGAGAAAACCCACGCGGTCAGGTATAATCTCCGTACAGACAGCACCCGTGGTAAGGATCGAACGTACAAACACCTTACAGACAGCACCCGTGGTAAGGATCGAACGTACAAACTCCTTACAGACAGCACCCGTGGTAAGGATCGAACGTACAAACTCCTTACAGACAGCATCCGTGGTAAGGATCGCACGTACAAAGTCCGTAGAGACAGCACCCGTGGTAAGGATCGAACGTACAAACTCCTTACAGCCAGCACCCGTGGTAATGATCGAACGTACAAACTCCGTACAGACGGTAAGGATCGGACCCGAGTCACTGGTGCCGTAAAGCAGCAACTCTACCGCTGCACCACCGTGCCACCCTGCGGCAACAAATAAAGATTGCAATTGAATAACATCAATAAAAATGGAGGGGAGCAAAGAAACATCAGTCTGATGTCTTCCCATGACAAATTACAAATCTCCTTCATGATGCAATATCAATGCTGGACAATGACGAGTCTAGTCACCTCCACCATTCACCTCGCCCATTTTAAAGGGGAAGAGAGTCCAGAGTAATTACCTTGCCTCCAACCAATGGAGAGTGACATCTGCAAGGATTCACAATAATTGTAAAAAAGACCTTGAGCAATTCAGCGGGTCAGGCATTACCTCTGGTGAACATGGATTGGTGACGTATCAGGTGGACACCCTTCTTCAGGCAGGTAGTTGACATTTCGGGTCGGGACATTTCAACAAATGTTTTGGCTGGAGATGTGAAAAGGGAGAGGAAATGGGGCATGCAAATTCACAGAATACAGGACCTAGTCATGATGAGGTTTTTTTATTAAACCAGTCATACAACTGATTTCCATGTCATTTGAATCACCGTTCTTATGGAGCTGTCTGTCGAAGGAAAAATAAACTTTACCAAACAGAGGGCTAAATATGAGAAACCAAAACAACGTAGATGCTGGAAAGGCCAAACTAAAAGCAGAAAAGGCACAAAACGTTCAGCAGGTAGACAGCAGCTATGGAAAAAAACTGAAATTAGCATTTCAGTTTCCAAACCTTTGAAGCTGGTATTGGCACTGGTTTATTATTGTCTCGACTACCAAGATAGAGCGAAAAACCTTTGTTTTGCACACCACCCAGGCAATTCATACCAGGCATGAACATATTCAGAGCACGCATGAGTGCAACAAATTGTGCAAAAAGAAAAATGAAATAGATTGTACAGTTTAGAGTTACTGCTGCAGGGAAATTGCAAATAAAACATTTTCCAAGGGCCGCAACAGGATTCAATGGTGCTTTTATTGTCACATGTGCAAAGTGCAAAGTAGTGCAAATGCAGAGTGAAATCCTTTTCTTGCATACAGTCCAGTTGAGTATTGAGCACATCCCTGATTAGCAAATCGTACAGAAAGAGTCCACTGATCCTGTGTGCAAGAGGCACTATGTTATGGCGCCATTTTCAGAGTCCAGCCTGTGCTCTTGGTATTATAAGCATTGCCCGTTCCAGGCGAGCCCCAGGCTTTGGCGGGCCTCCAGCCGGCGACCGGTGAATGGACGTTCCTCTCGTTGACCATCCACCTTTGTGCCCCAGGGGAGCCTCCCGCAGCCGACCTCGAGGACGAGGTTGGCCAGATATCGGTTCCCTCTCCTACCGGCCTCACTCCTCGCCGATCGCATCCGTCATCGCCGCCGGCTCCATCCCCCTGGTTTGTGGTCTGTGGGCGAGGAGCACGGCTTGGTTCGACGGGCTCCCCCTTCCAGACCACGGTACGCTGGGTACCTCTGAGAAGGGGCCAGCTCAGCGGCTACCGCCGGTAGGCTGCAGTCCACCGGGTCTTGTGTTCGGTCGCAGGGGACCGGCTCGGCAGGGCGCGGTCGGTTGGGCACGGTCGGTAGGGCGTGGTCCACCAGGTCTTGCGTTCAGCTGCGGGGAACTAGATCGGCACTTCCCCGTGTAGGCTGCGGTGCTCTGAGAGATTCTGCCGCCGTGCATGGGTCTATGGATGCTTGGAAGATTGGGAGTGCATCGTCTGTTTACGAGAGATCTGTACAATAGTCTGGTAGCAGTGGGGAAGAAGCTTTTCTTGAATCCGGACATGCGTGCTTTCAAGTTTTTTTAATCTTCTGCCCCAAAGGAGATGGAAGAAGAGGGAATTCCAGGGTGTGAGTGGTCTTTGATTATGTTGGCCACTTTTCAGAAGCAATGTAAAATGTAGATGGTGTAGGAAAATAACTGTAGATGCTGGTTCAAATCGAAGGTATCACAAAATGCTGGAGTAACTCAACGGGACAGGCAGCATCTCAGGAGAGAAGGAATGGGTGACGTTTCGGGTCGAGACCCTTCTTCAGACTGATGTCAGGGGAGGGGGCGGGACAAAGATAGGATGTAGTGGGAGACAGGAAGCCAGTGGGAGAACTGGGAAGGGGAGGGGAAAGGGAGGGACAGAGGAACTATCTGAAGTTAAAGAAATCAATGTTCATACCACTGGGGTGTAAGCTGCCCAAGTGAAATATGAGATGCGGTTCCTCCAATTTGCGGTGGGCCTCACTATGACATTGGACGAGGCCCATGACAGAAAGGTCAGACAGGGAGTGGGAGGGGGAGTTGAAGTGCTGAGCCACTGGGAGATCACGTTGGTTAAGGCGGACTGAGGAAAGGTGTTGAGCGAAACGATCGCCGAGCCAGCGTTTGGTCTCATCGATGTAGAGAAGTTAACATCTGGAACAGCGGATACAATAGATGAGGTTGGAGGAGGTGCAGGTGAACCTCTGCCTCACCTTGAAAGACTGTTTGGGTCCTTGGATGGAGTCGAGGGGGGAGGTAAAGGGACAGGTGTTACATCTCCTGCGGTTGCTGGGGAAAGTACCTGGGGAGGAGGAATCGATTGGGGGGAGGTTGGTTTCCATGATGGACTGGGCTGGGTCCACAACTCCCTGCAAAATCTTGCGATCTTGAGCACAAGGGCTGCCAAACCAACGTGATACATTCCCGGTACAATACTTTCCCTGTGCAAATGTAGAAATTGGTGAGAGTCATTGCAGGCATGCTGTACTTCCTTCGTCTTCTGAAGAAGTCGAAGTGCTGATTTACTTTTTTGGCCTTGGTGTCAAGTTGCAACGTATTTTTGAAAAGAGCAAGGGAAAGTGAGGTCAGGCGGTGTGTGGTGGGAGGGGGATGTTCACAAACAGGGAAATATTCATCAGGATCTTTGAAGTGATTGGGTGGGAAACGGAAAAAAAAAAGTAAAACGCAGTGATAACAGCAGGGAGTAAAATGAGAGGAACATGGGACAAAGGAATAGCTGAATTTCAGGGTGGGAGAAAAGGCTAACAACAGAAAACAAAAGTCTATGGAAATGGCCTGGCCATTAGGGTGGGGTCTCATTTCAGAACACCATTGCTCAGACCCTCATCCCGTATGACACATGGACCATTGGAGAAACATTACCTAACTAGTTTACTGTGTACAGCAGAGCCTCAGAACATCAGAATAAATCACAGGGCCAAACATCCAAGCAATGCTTTGCTTTATATTTAGAGTCAATGCAATTTGATCACTCTAGAATGAGTGATGAAACAGATATTTACCTTTACCGCGATATTTAACAGATATTTACTAACAGATTTATATTTACTAACAGATATTTACCGCGCTTTTGCGGTTGCAGCTCCTAGACTGTGGAACAGCATCCCTCTCCCCATCAGAACTGCCCCCTCCATCGACTCCTTTAAGTCCAGGCTCAAAACCTATTTCTACTCCCTAGCGTTTGAGGCTCATTGAGGAGGCGCTGTGAACTGTTTGCGTGCTACTGTATGTTTCATTTTTTTTCCTTAGTACCTAATCAGATGTACAGCACTTTGGTCAACGTGGGTTGTTTCTAAATGTGCTATACAAATAAAATTGACTTGACTTGACTTTAGGGAGCTGGGAGAATTTATCAGCGTCTGGAAGTGGAAGCACGGTGGTACAGCGGTAGAGTTGCTGCCTGACAGCACCAGAAACCCGAGTTCAATCCTGACTACAGGTGCTGTCATATCATATACATACAGCCGGAAACAGGCCTTTTCGGCCCTCCAAGTCCGTGCCGCCCAGTGATCCCCGTACATTAACACTATCCTACACCCACTAGGGACAATTTTTACATTTACCCAGCCAATTAACCTACATACCTGTACGTCTTTGGAGTGTGGGAGGAAACCGAAGATCTCGGAGAAAACCCACGCAGGTCACGGGGAGAACGTACAAACTCCTTACAGTGCAGCACCCGTAGTCAGGATCGAACCTGAGTCTCCGGCGCTGCATTCGCTGTAAAGCAGCAACTCTACCGCTGCGCTACCGTGCCGCCCTTGTACGGAGTTTGTACGTTCTCCATGACCGTGTGGGGTTTCTTCAGGTGCTCTGGTTTCCACGCACGCTCCAAAGGCGTGCAGGTTCGTCGGTTACTTGTTTTCTGTAAATTGTCCCTCGTGTGTAGGATAGAACTAGTGTATGGGTGATTGCTGGTCGGTGTAGACTCAGCGGGCCAAAGGGCCCGTTCCCACGCTGTATCGCTAAACTAAATTTGTGGAAGGGGGAATTTTTCCACGATTGCACTTCCTACGGTGTCCAAATACCCAAGTAATAATCCGAACAGTTGGGGGAAAAGGGCGAGATTTAGCATAACTGGAGAATTGAACTGATCTGAAGGATACGAATGCAGTTACAAGGTGATGCAACTACTTCAACTGGCCGAAATTGGTGATGGTCTTGATCTGAAGCTCCAATTATACCAATGGCAATAGTTGACTGTTGTAGATAACAATCTAGCTTGGGTTGGTGCCAGAGTAGGAGTTGACATTTGCAGTTGTCTGCCATCAACAATTACGCAGTCCGGGTACATCAGGGATTATTGAGAAACCACAAATCCATCCCACAGGATACCAGACATTCAGGTGTGAAGAAGGGTCTCAAGCTGAAACGTCACCCATTTCTTCTCTCCAGAGATGCTGACTGTCCTGCTGAGTTACTCCAGCATTTTGTGTCTACATTCAGGTGCAGTTATCATATCATATCATATCATATCATATATCTACAGCCGGAAGTCATACCGCACGGAAACAGGCTATTCAGCCCCACAAGGTCAACACCAACCAGCAGGCACCCTTCCGTATTAAACCATCTTGCAACACTAGGCCCATGGCCTCCAATGCCAAGGCAATTGAAGTGCTTGCCTAGACTCTTCATAAATGCTGTCAACAATTTGAATCCAGCACCGTCTCAGGCAGTGTATTGCAGGTACAAGTCCCATTTAAATCCCCATTAAATCTCTTACCCCTTATCCTAAACCTTTGTCCTCTGTTTTTATCTCCATCTGAAATGGGGAAAAGGTTTTCTGACGTAAACCCTATCTAATCTCACTTAATTTTTTTTTACCTACGAAGGGATGATATTTGACAATTACCTTGTTCGATTTCACCTGCTCTTTGACTTGCTATTTCCAGCATCTTAACATTTTTATTTTATCAATGTTTATTTAGTTTATTTATTTAGTTTATATATTGTCACGTGTACAGAGGTACAGTGAAAAGTTTTTGTAGCGTGCTAACCAGTCAGCAGAAAGATAATATACGATTACAGTCGAGGCATTCACAGTGCACACAGATACATAATAAGGGAATAACGTTTAGTGCAAGGTAAAGCCAGTAAAGTCCGATCAAAGATAGTCCGAGGGTCTCCAGGGACGAAGATAGTAGTTCAGGACTGCTCTTTAGTTGTGGTGGGATGGTTCCATTGCCTGATAATAGCTGGGAAGAAAACGTCCCTGAATTCGGAGGTGTGCGTTTTCACACGTTTTTCCCGCTGGGAGAGGGAAGAAGAGAAGTGGCCGGGGTGAAACTCGTCCTTGATTATGCTGCTGGCCTCGCCGAGGAAACGCGAGGTATAAATGGAGTCAATGGGGTTCGTTTGTGTGATGATCTGGGCTGCATCCACAATTTGTTGCACAATTGTCCGTCACAATTCTCAATGTGTCAACACCGTGGCTCAGTTTTAGGTAGCAAGTCACTGACACTAACATACACCAAGCTGCTGACAGTCTGCTATTGATGGACTGTTGCAGGAACCACGTATCGAAACATATAAGATTCTTATCGAAACATATAAGATAATCAGGGGATTGGACGCATTAGAGGCAGGAAACATGTTCCCAATGTTGGGGGAGTCCAGGACAAGGGGCCACAGTTTGAGAATAAGGGGTAGGCCATTTAGAACTGAGATGAGGAAAAACTTTTTCAGTCAGAGAGTGGTGAAGGTGTGAAATTCTCTGCCTCAGAAGGCAGTGGAGGCCAATTCTCTGAATGCATTCAAGAGAGAGCTGGATAGAGCTCTTAAGGATAGCGGAGTCAGGGGGTATGGGGAGAAGGCAGGAACCGGGTACTGATTGAGAGTGATCAGCCATGATCGCATTGAATGGCGGTGCTGGCTCGAAGGGCCGAATGGCCTACTCCTGCACCTATTGTCTATTGTCCACTCTGCAAAAGCGAAACCCTGTCTGCTTTAGCTCGGATGAAAGGTGATTTTGCTGAAAGTCAGGGAATCTGAGGTCACTCGATATTCAGTGTCAATAAAAAGCAAATTATTAATCTCATCAGCACCTGTGCAGAATAGCTGTATTGTTGAACTAACAACATGAAGTCAACAATATACAAAGTACGTGGTCTTTGAGAGATTAGTAACAGCAAGCAGATACTGATATTATTATTTCCAACCATACAAATCAAACTGACATTCAAATCTTCTGAACACGAAAATAAAAACTATGTGCAAGTGGCTTATAAATTAAAAGTAATATAGGTAAAGTACTACATCCTTATTTAAAGGCTACTATTTTAGTCAATTTTGAAGAGATTTTGCAGTGAAGCAGTAATATGGGACAAAGAAGAGAGAACTGTACAGCGCAGGAACAGGCCCTTCAGCCCACAAT
The DNA here is from genome assembly GCF_053455715.1 of Rhinoraja longicauda. Classification (NCBI taxonomy): domain Eukaryota; kingdom Metazoa; phylum Chordata; class Chondrichthyes; order Rajiformes; family Arhynchobatidae; genus Rhinoraja; species Rhinoraja longicauda. The sequence continues at coordinate 100,086,220 of NC_135954.1, forward strand.
ATCTGTTCTGAACATGATGCCTACTTAAACTAATCTCCTCTGCCTGCATGTGCTCCATATCCAGTCTGCAGTAAAATGCTGCAGATGTTCTACCAATTGGTGGTAGCCAGTGCCATCTTCTTCGCTGTCGTGTGCTGGGGTAGCAGGGCAAGGCCGCGGACTCCAATTGGATTAACAAACTCATCAGGAAGGCTGGCTCCGTCCTGGGGGTGGGGATGGATTCGTGGGAGGTGGTCTTGGAGGGGAGGATGCTCCTCAAACTGCAGAGCATCCTGGACTACACAGCTCACCCCCTCCATGACACACTGGTCAACCTGAGGAGCACCTTCAGCAACAGACTGGTTCCACCAAGATGCAGGACAGTACGCCGCAGGAGATCCTTCTTCCCTGTGGATATCAGACAGTACAACCCCTCCCCCTTCTGTCGTGGGGTAGACTGAGACTGGCTCCCTTCTCCCCACCAATCTTTGCACATCCTCAATCCTTTCCACTCGTCACTTTAATTTCATGTTTCATGTATTTTGTGTTTTATGACTGTTGGGAGATCAATTTCCCTCCTGGGATAAATAAAGTTCTATTGTATCATATCGTATCGTATATCCCTCCATTCCCTGCATATCTGTGTGCCTATCCAAACACCACTTTCATTCCTGTTTCCACCAACACCCCTGGCAGTGTGTTCTAGCACACAATACTCCCTGTGTAAAAAATCTTGCCCCACACATCTTTAAACTTTGCCACTCTCCCCTTAAAATTATGCTCTCTAGTCTTAGACAATTCCACTCTGGGAAAAAGTTTCTGACTGTCTGCCTTTCTACTGTAAACCTCTTCTGCACCTTCTCCAAAGCCTCCATATCTTTCCTGCAATGGCTTGACTGGAACTGCACACAATCCCCCACATACGCGGCCTCACCAAAGTCTTATAAAGTTGCAACATGATTTCTTGACTCTGATGCTGTTAAATGTCCACATCCAAGTCATTCATCTATATTATAAGCAACAAAGTCTCAACATCGATCCTTGTGATGCAACACGAGTCATCCAATCACAAAAACAACCCGCTGCCATCAACAAAAGGACACACAGTGCTGGAGTAAAGGGCCTGTCCCAGTTACACGATTTTTAAGGCGACTGCCGGCGACTGCCTAAGTCGTAGCAGATCGCCGAAATTTTCTTTTACCCTACGACAATGCCGAGTCAGGTCGATACAAGTAACTTTTTTTGTGAAACTAGCACCTGGCTAGGAGATTACATCGTCTTCGGAAACATCGCGAAATTCCCACGCTTACCTGACCGTCAAACTGTCGCCTCCAATCTACCCGTCAAATGTCCTGACGGTAAATAAATTGGTTAAACAAAACTATCTTCTGGTATCTTCAAATGCCTTTTCTTAATTTAATATTACGTGCTTCTAAATGCGTCTGCGACAAGGGTTTTTCAGTGAACCTCCAGCTGAACCCGTGGGAGACTTGGAATCTGGTTTTAACGTGACGTCCGGGACTTTTCCGAAAGACAGCGAGAACCCGACTGCCAATACTCTTGTCCCCACTGTCTTTGTGTCAGCCTCCCGGGTATCAACATCTTTCACTTATCCAGTCCCGCTGAAAATCCCACTGCCACTCTTCCTCCCACTGTTGGGAGATCCGATTCCTTGTAAGCTGCTGCAGTCAGGTCGAAGAAAATAGACACTAAAAAGTTGGAGTAACTCAGCGGGACAGGCAGCATCTCTGGAGAGAAGGAATGGGTGACGTTTGGGGTCGAGACCCTTTCTTCAGACTGAGAGTCAGGGGAGAGGGGAAACGAGAAATCCCTGGACGTTGGTAATGGTCTGGCCGGACCTTGCTGTCCTTATGGTCAGGTGCCCCCTTTAACAGCATCGCAGTAACTCCGTCTGTCTTTGTGTCAGTAGTGTCTGTCTTTGTGTGAGCGTTTGCCTTTAAACGTGGTGAAATGCTTATGTATGTGTTTGCTTTATTGATCAAAATAAATGAATGAAAAGAGTTCTCATAGTGCAGTGCCTGTGTCAGTGTTTATTTCATTGGTCAAAATGAATGACTAGAATCTTTGAATGGGATGCCATGATAAAGTACTTAGAAATACAATAAATTCAGACCCTATTTTTATTTTTAAATCACCAAAATCAACTTTATTACAACAAACTATATTCCTATGAAAGATGGATAACTTTCCAAATGATAGCATCCCCAATCCTTTCCACTCGTCACTTTAATTTCATGTTTCATGTACTTTGTGTTTTATGACTGTTGGGAGATCAATTTCCCTCCTGGGATAAATAAAGTTCTATTGTATCATATCGTATTGTATATCCCTCCATTCCCTGCATATCTGTGTGCCTATCCAAACACCTCAAACACCACTTTCATTCCTGTTTCCACCAACACCCCTCTGGTAGTGTGTTCTCGCACACAATACTCCCTGTGTAAAAAATCTTGCCCCACACATCTTTAAACTTAGCCACTCTCCCCTTAAAGTTATGCTCTCTAGTCTGAGACAATTCCACTCTGGGAAAAAGTTTCTGACTGTCTACCTTTCTACTGTAAACCTCTTCTGCACCTCAGGATAACTTTCCAAGATGATAACATACCAAAATCTTTTTTTTAAACGGACACTTCAAACGATTACAAAATATGCCTAAACATTTCACTGGCTGGACCATGCTGTCAGTCAGTTTGTTCAAGTGTCCACCCACCTTTGACAGCATCGCGGTCTCCGCCCCCATTCCACACCTGGCTGTTACAGCTGCACTCCTGTCGGACCTTGTCTTCTCCTGATCCCAGTACCTGTCTCCGGCTGACGTTGGTAGTCGACAATGAAATTCATCCGTCCTCAGTACTGGCGACAACCTAACAAAGCTGGGGACAGCATGCGACAGCGCCCGCAATAAGCTACGATACCTGGCGACAAGCCAGATGTTGCCGAGAAATTTACTAGCAGGTAAATTTGTCCACGGCGCGCCGAGATCCGCTACGATTCATTGAAGACTCCTCACGATCATGCCCGCGACACCCCGGCAAACGTTCGGCGACAGCCTAGTCGCTGGCAGTCGCCTTAAAATCCATCGACTCCTTTAAGTCCAGGCTCAAAACCTATCTCTACTCCCTAGTGTTTGAGGGCCTCTGAGGGGGCGCTGTGAACTGTTTATGAATGTGTTGTTATGTTTGTGTGCCATTGTATGTTCGTTCTGAGTACCTGAACTGATGTACAGCACTTTGGTCAACGTGGGTTGTTTTTAAATGTGCTATACAAATAAAATTGACTTGACTTGACTTGATCTAACTGGGACAGGCCCTTAACTTTGCAGGCCAAGCAATATTTCTGGAGAACATGGATAAGTGATGTTTTAGGTCGAGACGCTTCTTCAGATTTAAGAAGGGTCTCAACCTGAAACGTTGCCTACCCATGTTCTCCAGAGATGCTGCCTGACCTGCGGAGCTACTCCAGCATTTTGTGTCCTCTACCATCAACTTATGTTCTGTACCATCAAGCCAATTTTGGTTCCTGTTTGCCAAATTATCAAGGATCCCATGGCAACAAAACTTTTGAAACAGTCTCCTAACTGGGACATTCCCAAAGCCCTCACTAAAGTCCATGCAAATCACATCTACTACCCTGCCCGCATTGGTACACTTTGATTACTCCCTCATCAATGCAATTCAATCAGCTGAGATCATTCAAATTTAAACCAATACTCAAAATTAGAATCAGAGCTAATGGTTTTAAGAGTGAAATCTGACTGTCTTCCTCCACTAAAACAATGGTAAAAACTGAAACATTTTCTCCAAAACATTGTGGAGGTTGGAATAATTGGAATTATATAGAATATAATTGTAAATTGGAATCTTCATCTGTGCCCTTACCACCTGTTACAAATAAGCCCTTCCAGAACTGCCATTGCCAAACTTATTTCTATTCCTCATTTCATGCCTCTGCCTCTCTCACGAGCTCATATTTTGCAGCCACTCCTTCAGCCATTTGGATCCCACAAATATTTCACCATCAAACCCGTGAAGAAGGGTTTCGACCAGAAAATTCACCCATTCCTTCTCTCCAGAGATGCTGCCTGTCCCGCTGTGTTACTTCAGCTTCACTATACTCAAACCCAGGTCTCTGTGCACAAAGGCCCATTTCCTCTCAATCTCCTTCAAGCCCATTTTAAACACATACTCCAGCAGCTTTCAATCATTTAGTTCCCTTAACACCTATTTTTTTTTTAGTTCAGAGGCCGTGTTGCTTAATCGCACCCCTGGGAAGGATCTGGAACAATTTTCCATATTAAGTTGCAAAGCAATTCTGGTGTGCAAGTGCGCAGATGAAAGCTCATTAAACTGAAACACCAAATGTGTTTCTCATTGTGTTTTCTTATTGAGCACAGACCAAGTCCTTTGGCCCACCATGTTTACACATATCATCAAATACCCCATTATACTAATCTCACTTACCAGCACCTGGTCTATGGCCAAAGGTACTTTGGTTTTGCAAGTGCTTGACCCGATGCTGTGAGAGCATCTGCCTCAATGATTTCACAAGCAGTAGGCTCCAGATTGTAACCACCCTCTGGGTGAAAGATTTCTTCCACAGATCCCCCTTAATCCTTATCTTAAACCTATATTCTCTGGACTTTGCTAGACAAAAACATGCAACAAAAGCTTTTCACTGTACCTCGGTACTCATGACAATAAACTAACCCTTGGGGTGGCAGAGTGGCAAAGCTGGTAGAGTTGCTGCCTCGCATCTCCAGAGACTGGGTTAGATCTTGGTCAGCCTGGACTTGGTGGGCCAAAGGGCCTATTTCTACGTTGTATCTTTCAATTAATATGGGAAGTTTTTTTGCTATCTACGGCCCTTAAAATTTTACCTACCTCGATCAGGTCCAAAATCAACCTCCACTGTTCTGAGGAAATTAAACCCCTTCTCATTTTCTCCTCATAATTGAAACATTTTATCCCTGGAGCATCCTAGTGAATCTCCTTTCTCCGCAGGTGCTACCTCAGCATGGATTTACGAAGGGGAAATCATGCTTGACTAATCTCCTGGAATTTTTTGAGGATGTAACTAGGAAAATTGACAGGGGAGAGCCTGTGGATGTAGTGTACCATGACTTTCAGAAAGCCTTCGACAAGGTCCCACATAGGAGATTAGTGGGCAAAATTAGAGCACATGGTATTGGGGGTAGGGTACTGACATGGATAGAAAATTGGTTGACAGACAGAAAGCAAAGAGTGGGGATAAATGGGTCCCTTTCAGAATGGTAGGCAGTGACTAGTGGGGTACTGCAAGGCTCGGTGCTGGAACCGCAGCTATTTACAATATACATTAATGACTTGGATGATGGGATTAAAAGCAACATTAGCAAATTTGCAGATAATACAAAGCTGGGTGGCAGTGTGAACTGTTAGGAAGATGCTATGAGGTTGCAGGGTGACTTGGACAGGTTGTGTGAGTGGGCGGAAGCATGGCAGATGCAGTTTAATGTGGATAAGTGCGAGGTTATCCACTTTGGTGGTAAGAATAGGAAGGCAGATTATTATTTGAATGGTGTCAAGTTAGGAAAAGGGGACGTACAACGAGACCTGGGTGTCCTAGTGTGTCAGCACCTTACCTATATTCACTGAAAGGAAGCATGCAGGTACAGCAGGCAGTCAAGAAAGCCAATGGAATGTTGACCTTTATAACAAGAGGAGTTGAGTATAGGAGCAAAGAGGTCCTTCTGCAGTTGTACAAGGCCCGAGTGAGACCGCACCTGGAGTACTGTGTGCAGTTTTGGTCTCCAAATTTGAGGAAGGATATTCTTGCTATTGAGGGCGTGTAGCGTAAGTTTACTAGGTAAATTCCCAGAATGGCGGGACTATTATATGTTGAAAGACTGGAGCGACTAGGCTTGTATACACTGGAATTTAGAAGGATGAGAGGGGATCTTATTGAAACATATAAGATTATTAAGGGGTTGGACACGTTAGAGGCAGGAAACACATTCCCAATGTTGGGGGAGTCCAGATCCAGGGGCCACAGTTTAAGAATAAGGGGTAGGTCATTTAGAACGGAGATGAGGAAAAACTTTTTCAGTCAGAGAGTTGTAAATCTGTGGAATTCTCTTCCTCAGAAGACAGTGGAGGCCAATTCTCTGAATGCATTCAAGAGAGAGCTAGATAGAGCTCTTAAGGATAGCAGAGTCAGGGGGTATGGGGAGAAGGCAGGAACGGGGTACTGATTGAGAATGATCAGGCATGATCACAATGAATGGAGGTGCTGGCTCGAAGGGCCGAATGGCCTACTCCTGCACCTATTGTCTATTGACCCAATGACTCACAGCTTTTTCTAGTGTTCATTCTTCTAAAAAGTTAGCTGAACCAGAAAAAACCCCATGAACTTGTCTCAAGAAATTTGACCAATACATCAACAGACCAATTTGTGGAATTACATTTTGTATTAGAAAGATCTTTTTGAAGTGCAGAGAATTTCCAAATGTTCAAAATGGGTGATGAGGCTTTCCAAATGAATCAGAGCTTCTGACCGATCATGAAACATTTATTTGATTAATGCTGAAGGTATCCAGTTATGTGACATTCATGTACTGGGAATTATTAATGCCAATGTTGAGATATCGCAGTGAATTAGTCACTAACGTGAGCAAATTTCACTCAAGAGGTTTACTCCATACTTTCTTCATCGTGTCTTATATGTATGACACAGAAGGAAGTCATTTGGAGTGTTAGGTCCATGTTGGTTCCCAGCAGTGCCAATCCATTGGTCCCATTCCCCATCTGGAACAGCTTGAGGACCTGCTGCCTCTCAGCGCCAGAGAACCGGCTTTACTCCTGTCTTCGGGTGCTGTCTGCGTGGTGCTTACACATTCTCCCCGCGACCTTGTGGGTTTTCATGGTGTTCTCTGGTTTCCCCCCTAGTGTATAGGGAGTGTATGAGAACATGAGATATCATAGAACTGGTGGGAATGGATGAACAATGGTCAGCTTTCTCTCGGTGGGATGAGGGGCTGTGTCTCTAAACTAAATTTATTTTCCTCTACCCTTCCAACTTATTCTCCCTAACGCATACCAATCAACTCCCCTCGGATTCTTCTTGCCATTAAACTGTACTAAAAGTGTAACCTATAGCAGCCATTTAATCTACCAGCTTGTAATCGGAATACTGGAGGAAACTGGAGCACCTGAGGGGATCGAAAGTAGGCAAAGTGAGTACATGCAAATTCCCCATCATCGAGATCAGCATCAAGTCCAGGTCCTGGATCTGTGAGGCAGCTGCATTAACTGCTACCCCACAGTGCCGCGCCCAACTCTGCATTAAAGAACATATTTTACAATTGACAGGTGCTCCGCTCTTTCATTCCACGTCAGAATTCCAAACAATTTAACAGTTAGAAGGACCTGTGATGGCAATGGGGAACAGATTTCATTTGTATGCGTATCCTATAAACGACTGGCTCTACAAATCTAATTGCTTAATATCTTGAAGTAAAAAATCCTCACATTTCACTGTCTCAAAGCCTGCTAGTTTTGAAAATGAAGCCAACTCACTAATCATATCACCCCGTGCAAAATTAAAATATTGGTATTGATTTTAATATAATGGAAATCAATGGCCGTATCTATCAGCAGAAACCTTTGAGGGAAGAGTCATCCTCATGCCCTTATTGATTCTTTTCCCCAACAATTGCAATGTTTCCCAAATCACTTTGGCTTCATCCACATTTGCTGCTCGTGAGGTTAATGCATATGTTTTTTTTTCCTCTTCTCCGGTATATACAAAATAGAGAAATATAGCTAAAGTGGCAAAGGTGATGCGATGTCCTTCTTTAATTGTAAAATGCGCACCATTTCATACGAGCCCAGTGCTGCTGCTGATCCCACATTACAGAGTGACGGAACAGATGGTTTCCAGCACAATGAATTCCTACAACCGACACAGCTTCATCAGAGTGAACAAGATGGAATGTCACGTTGGGCAGTAATGCATTTCTAACTCCATTAAATGCAAAATTTATCACTTAAGTGCAGTATCCTGAAATTGGAATTCACGGGCACACTGCTTCTTTGTAACCTCAGAGACTTTCTTGGATTTTACAGCCTCACCTATAGGTTCCACAAAGTCCCGTCTCCCGTGCCTCCTTAATTTTCAGCCTCCACCTTTGACATCCACACCTTCAGTTATCAAAAATGGATCGACTCAAATTATATTCACTGGAATTTAGAAGGATGGGAGGGAATCTTATAGAAACATATCGAAGGGCCGAATGGCCTACTCCTGCACCTATTTTCTATGTTTCTTATTTTCTATGTTTCTTAAGGGATTGGACAGGCTAGATGCAGGAAAAATGTTCCCGATGTTGGGGGAGTCCAGAACCTGGGGTCACAGTTTAAGAATAAGGGGTAGGCCACTGAGGACTGAGATGAGGAAAAACTTTTTCAGCCAGAGTTGTGAATCTGTGGAATTCTTTGCCACAGAAGCCAGTGGAAGCCAATTCACTGGATGTTTTCAAGAGAGGGTTGTTAGATATGGCTCTTAGGGCTAACGGAATCAAGGGATATGCGGAGAAAGCAGGAAAGGGGTACTGATTTGGGTTAATCATCCACGGTCATATTGAATGACGGTTCTGGCTCGAAGGGCCGAATGGCCTACTCCTGCACCTATTTTCTATGTTTCGATCAAAACCCTGGACATCTACCTTGCACCTCCTCAGGGACATTTCTTAAAATGCTGGGTTTTGGGCTCCCCTTTAAAATACATCCTAATGTGCCTTTTGACGACTTTCCTCATCTTGTGGGGTCTGTCCAAAAGGTGTGGCTGCCCTTGTGGTTTTGTTGCACTTTATATAAAATCACCGTACAATTTGTCTTCATTTTAAATGGTGTTTTATTTAACATCGTTCCCACGAGGAATATTATTAAATTAAGACGTCAAGCAAAATAAAAATTATCAATAATGTTGTACCATGCTGCTATGCTTATGAGGCATTGTATCCACATTTTCATGGTTTTTTTTTTAATGCTTTCTCAAACAACAAGTAAAATTAAACAGAATTTCTTTTTCAATCTGACTGCATTTTGGGTTTCCTTATGCGGCTCTAAACGCCTCTGACGTGGATAGAAAATATACCATTGCACTACTGACCAACCTCATTATTACAGACCTCTACATAACGGATTTTGGTTATGATGGACAGAGGTGTCTGCTCGTGGTGGTTGGCGGTCGGCGCGCAGTGCACCAATGGGCAGCAGGGGGGAGAAAGCGAGCAGCCAAACACTCTTGAAGAGCGTTGCATTAGACACAGGCTTGCAGCGGATGCAACAAGGTGCGGCCCCGGGGCATTGGATGCGATGCAGCGCACGCCGCTGTACTGCGCCGCCCTGGCAAGGCGTGCATCGGTCATCTGGGTAACGACGCAAGGCTCCCGCTGCACCAGCCCCCGCTTCCAAACGGCTATTGGTGCCGAGCGGCAGGAGCCTCCGGGTGTTGGAGCAGAGAGAACGAGCAGCGTGACGGTGGCGCAAGTACTGGGTCCATCCCCGGTGCACTGCACGCGTGACATGGGGGCTCTGCTGTTCCCTGGCTTGTGAATTCCCCCTAAATTAACCCGTCTCCCCCCCCTCTTCGGACGCCACGTTCTTCCCACCCAGACTTGGGTTAAACTAATTAATGTTTACTCCCCTCACTCGGTTATAGCGGACAATTGGCAATAACAACATTGTACTGGATGTTTGTGATTGTAAGCATGCATGTACAAAATATAGAAACAAGGAGCTGCAGATGGAAAAACTGCCAAGGAAAAACACAAAATGCTGGAGTGACTCAATGGGTCAGGCAGCATCCCCTGGAGAATATGGATTAGTGACGCTTTAGGTCAGAACACTTCTTCAGACTGATCATAGCAGTGGGGAGAGAGAGCTTTTAGAGTGGGGAAGTGGGGGTGCAGGACAAATATTCCTTCCTCTGGAAACCTGGATGAGGCCTCCATAAGAAATATATTTTGTTTCTGAAGACGGGTCACCAACCTGAAACATTGTCTGCCCATTTCAGTCTGAAGAAGGGTCACGATTAGAAATATAGCCTGGTCATTTCCCTCCACATGTGCTGTCTGTCTCATTGAGTTCCTCCACCAATCTATTTTTTGCTCAAGATTCAGCAGCTGCTGTCTCGTTTGTTCCTATTCTTGCATTTTGCGAGGAATTTGCAAAAAAAAAATCAAAAATCAAAAGCACTACTTAAGATGACTATAAATATATTGTCAAGGTTTATGATCACTATGTGTGTGGAACAAAATCATCAGATGTAAAATTTGAAGTCTTTCAACTGAAGAACCACTCCACTGAAAATAATTCATTTTGAGATGCTTTGGAAAGGGTTGTTTTAGACATGAGCTGCTTTCTTATATAAATAACTTTTTCTTGTGACATATTGGATGAAATATGTAGACTCAATGAAAAGAAGGTCAGTTTTTCCCTCCATTATGTAATTACCACAAGTTCGGAATAAAAGAGGCTTTTGTGAATTGGCCTTGGGAGAAAAGGGTGCCAAAATCACATGACACAAAGAAGTGACCTATTTAGGTCAAAGTCAAAAGTCTGCCTTAGAGTCACTCACTGAACCCCATAAGTTCATTTCTTGTGCAGAGTAACATAACCAGTTAGACTTTCAATTTACATAATGGAAATAATTTAATGCATGCAGACAAAAGAGTATTGCACACAAAGCAATGGTTATGAACTAACGTCAAAAATAGCTGAATGTTCAGTCGCATTAAAACGTGAACATTTACAACTTAAAGAGTAATAGCCATTAAAAATTAAACAGATTTCTTCTGGCATCAAACATCTTACAGGCTATACTGGCAGCAAATGGCTTGTCAAGTTGCACGAGTACCCATCCACTCTGAGCTAGGAATAAAGTAGAGGCCCATCCTTATTCTGTTTCTTCGTGAATTTAAAGAATGAACAGCGATCTAACCTGACAAGTAGAGACATACTGTACAGTGTTACAAGTACAGCACTTAGAGTTTTCCCAGCAAAAACTGAAGTACAGTAGCAGAATCGCCCAGTAATGTACATCGCATTCAATGATGAATGCAAGTTTTGCTGATACAGGATTATTTGCAGGTTTATTTACACTTTTGGGAAAACCATAGTTATAACAACAACCAGGAGTATGCTAGTAAACAGGAGTAGATTATAGAACATAGAACAGTACAACACAGGAACAACGTTCCAGTCTGAAGAAGGGTTCTGACCTGAAATGTCATCTATTCTATTTCTTCAGAGATGAGCTACTCCAACATTTTTTGCACAGGAACAAGCCGACTTGCCTACTAAGTCTGTGCTGAACATGATGCCAAGTTATACGAATCTTTTCTGCCTGCATGTGATGCCTATCCCTCCATTCTCTGTATTTTAATTTGCCTTTCTAAAAGTCTCTTAAATGCTCGTATCATATCTGCTTCCACCATCACCCGTGGTAGCACATTCCAGGCATCTACCAGGCATCTGTGTGTAAAATAAACCTCGCACATTTCCTTTAAACCTTCCACCTCTGACCTGAAAAATATGCTCTGTAGTCTTTGACATTTCCTCCCTGGGAAAAAAGATTCTGACTGTCTATCCTCCCTGTGGCTCTCGCGATTTTATATGCTTCGATTAGGTCGGCCCTCTGTCTCTGATGCTCCAGAGGAAATAATTCAAGTTTATCCACCTCTTCTTTTAGCTAATACACTCAAATCCAGGCAGCAATTTGGTAAACTTTTTCTGAACTCTCTCCAAAGCCTCCACATCCTTCATGTAATGGAATTGACTAGAACTGCGCGCAATACCCCAAATGCGGCCTACCAAAGTTTTAAAAGGCCACAACACGACTTCCCAGCTTTTCTACTCAATGCCCTGGCCGATAAAGGCAGGCATTCCATACGCCTGCTTTACCACTCAATCTACTTACATTGCCATTTTTTGTGCAATCTCACCTAACAACTTGTCTACTTTTTGCCCATGCATCAGAGGTCCCAGCACTGATCCCCGTGGAACATCACGAGCCACAGACACACTCTTCCACCCCACTACTCTCAGTCTTCTATGGGTAAGCCCGCTCCAGTTAATGGAGATCCCTTGTATCATAATTTTCAGGATCAGTCTATCATGAAGAACCTTGTTAAATGCTTTACTAAAGTCCATGTAGTAAAGTCCACTGGCCTACCCTCATCAATCACATTGTCACACGTAAGACATGACCTACCCCACACCCCAAGCCATGTTGACTGTCCCTAATTGACTTTCCAAATGCAAGTAAATTCTATCCCTAAGCATCATCTCCAGCAGAAGGTATTTTTGAAGGTAAAATCATAAAGCAATAAAGATATGCAGCACAGAAACAGGCCCACAAAATCCACACTGACCATCAGGTACCCACTTACACTAATCCTATATTAATCCACGTTTTATTCTCCCCCATATTGCCATCAACTCTCCCCAGAATCTATTATCCACTTACCCGCTCAGGGCAATTGACAGAGGCCAAATTATCTGTCGATCCCCACGACTTTGGGAAGTGGGAGGAAAACAAAACACCCTGAGGAAACCCACTCAGTCACAGGAAGAACATGCACACTCCACAAAGACAGCAGTCTCCACAAGACTGCAAACTCCACAAAGACAGCAAACTCCACAAGGTCAAAACTGAGCGTGGGTCTCTGATGCTGTAAGAAGAATATTATTTTTTGAAAAGTCTGTTGCTATTAAAGATATCTTTTTAATTGGGTTACCGGGACAGAAAAGTCAGCTCTAATAACGGTTAATAAAAATTCTCTCCAAAATGTTCTTTACAAACTCAATTTTTCGGATGCAGGCTCCAATGGTCAGGCAGCATTGATTGCCATTTCTAAGTGAGCTTGAAAAGGCATCTTCAACTCATGCAGTCCTAGTGGTGAATACACTGCCACACTGCTCCAGGGTAAGGTGTTTGTTCCATGGTTTAGGCCAGTGATGATGAAGAGCCTGCAATATATTCACAAGTCAGGATGTAATACTACTTGAAGGGGAAACTGCAGGCTGTAGTATTTCGATGTGCCCAGTGCACTTAAATTTTCTGGCATAATCTATTATTTAGGAAATGGTTCCACTGCACATTAAAAAATTAATTGAATTGGACAGAATCAACATGAAAATGTGAAATTGAATTATGCTCAACAAATCTATGAAGAGAATTGAGATTGGTACTAGCAGAATGAAACAGGGAGTGCTTCTGGTTATGGCACGTTCAGATTTTCAGGAAGCCTTCACAAAGTTGCCAAATAATAGGCCGGTAAACAAGATAAACAAGAATCACATGATTCAGATAATTGACTGTGGATTGAATGAATTGAGAATCAGTCAATGTTCAGGAAACACCATCATCTTGGGGAGGGTTAGAAGACTGTGACTAATGTGGAGTCACAGGAACCCATGCTGGACCTACAACTTTCGCATCCACCATCTAAAGCAATGATATGGATGAGCGGACCAAGTGTACCGTATCCACGTTTGCCGATGATACAAGGCTGTGTGGCGCTTTAGGGCGTGAAAGGGATGCAGAGAGGCTTCAAAGGGAATTTTGACAGAATAAGTGAACGGGAGAAGGCATTGCAGGTGGGGAAAACGTGAAGTTATCAACTTTGATAAAGATAAATAGAAAAGCCATTGATCTTAAATAGTGAGGGAGAAATGTGTTGGCGTTCAGTGTGACCGAGGTGCTTGTCCTTTTACAAAAATGACACCGTGAATGTGTAGATGCAGCAGGCAATTAGGAAGGCAAATGTTAGCATTCATTGCAGGAGGATTTGAGTACAAGAATGCACCTCACTGCAATTATTCAGGGTTCTGATGAGTTTATACCTAGAATATTGTGTCTAGGGTCTGCTGAGTTTAGTTTAGAGATACAGCAGGCCCACCGAGTCGGCACTGACCAGCGATCCCCGCACATTAACACTATCCTACACACACTAGGAAGAATATTACATTTTATGCCAAGCCAATTATCCTACAAATTGTACGTCTTTGGAGTGTGGGAGGAAACCGAAGATCTCGGAGAAAACCCATGCAGGTCACGGGGAGATATACATATCTATACATACAGCAGCCGTAGTCAGGATCGAACCTGGGTCTCTGGCGCTGTAAGGCAGTAGCTCTACTGCTGCGCCCAGGATCTCCCTCCTCAAGGAAAATTATAGTTGCAAGAGATGAAATGCAACAAAGGTTTACCAGATTGATTCTTATGGATGACTAACCAGTCCAAACCAAGTTGAGATTAACTAGTCCAAACCAAGTTGAGATTAACTAGTCCAAACCAAGTTTCCTTCGCCAGGAGGGTAATGCCCCTTTGGAATTTGTTTTTACAGAACAGGTCGGGCATTTGAATGATACTGAGAGAGAAGCCGAGGCGAGAATCTGCAAACATTGGACAGCGCATTGTGCAGCCATAATACGCCCGTGGTACCGACAATGAAATTTTCGGGCAGTGAATGAAATGGCAATCAAGAAGAATGCATTGTCCCGGATAATGTAGAGTCTTTTAGAAGCTGCACTCCTCTAGGTGAGTGGACAATAAACAATCCCTTGTACATTGTTTCATTATCTGCCTTATTTCATGGGTGCATTCCAATACTTATTTAGTACTCTGTAAAATATTATGCAATTCAATTGAAAATTGCTAGGTTTTTGTTTTGCTTTCTGGTTTGCCGTCTCAATCTTAAAATTGTTTGGCTGTTTGATTAGACCACGGAGTTCGAGGCTATGCCCCCTTCCCGTTTTAACTGCTTCAGCCTGAGGAAAAAATCATCCTAGAGTCTCTGTCCAGAAACAGTGTTAAATGGCACATTGGTGAAAGTGCAGCTGACGTTTAAGGTGATAGGGCAGGGTAGATTGCAGTGGCATAGTGGCACAGCTGGTCGAGCTACTGCTGCTTCACAGCGCCAGAACTCTGGGTTGAATCCAGACCTCAGGTGTCATCCATGTGACTTTAGACTCTAGAGATACAACGTGGAAACAGGCCCTTTGGCCCACTGAGTCCATGCCAACCAGCGATCACCCCAAACACTAGCACTAACCTACATACGAGGAACAATTTACGTTTTTTTTTTTGCCAAAGCTAGTTAACCGACAAATCCATACATCTTTGGAATGTGGAAGGAAATCGGAGCACCTGGAGAAAACCCACACGGTCGCAGGAAGAACTACGTACAGACAGCACCCGTGGTCAGGATCGAATGCGGGTCTCTGGCGCTGTAAGGCAGCAACTCTACCGCTGCACCATTGTGCTGCCCACCACGTTTGCACGTTCTTCCTGTGACCGCAGGGGTTTCTTCCATATGCTCTGGGTCCTCCCACGTCGCGAGTTTGTAGGTTAAGTGGCCTCTGTCAATATGTAGGGAGAGGATGCAAAAGTGTGATAACATAGGATTAGTGTGAATGGGTGATCGATGATTGGCATGGACTCGTTGGGCCGAAGAGCTCTTTTTCATGCTGTATCTTCCAATCAATCAATCAAAACAGTGTAAAATTTCATGGCCACGCACCCCACAAGATCCAGATATGGTACAGGAATGCATTTGGCCCAGAAGTATAAGAAAATAACTGCAGATGCTGGTACAAATCGAAGGTATTTATTCACAAAATGCTGGAGTAACTCAGAATGGCCCAGAAGTATGATTCATGAAGTATGATTCATGAGCCTGGAGCCAGCTAATGAACCAGTCCAAACAGTTTGCATGTCCCAAGTTCAGCAGCAGAATTCAACGCAATTACATGAAAATCTGAGCAAAAGACCAAGGAACCATAGACAGACACAAAATGCTGGAGTAACTCAGTGGGTCAGGCAGCATATCTGGAGAAAAAGAATAGGTGACACCAAAGTCTGAAGAAGGGTCTCGACCCAAATTCTTTTCTCCAGAGATGCTGCCCGACCCGCTGAGTTATTCCAGCATTTTGTGTCTATCTTCGGTGTAAACCAACATCTGCAGTTCCTTCCCACACAGGAAACCAGTGCCAGGAAACCAAACCAGTGGCGAGGTATTCCAGAATTCCCCCGCGAATACCATAGAAGTTCAGGAATTAGACACCAAACTTAAGAGAAGGTATGATTCTCGCAGAAAGACACTAAAAGCTGGAGTAACTGAGCGGGACAGGCCGCATCTCTGGAGAGAAGTAATGGGTGACGTTTCAGGTCGAGACCCTTCTTACGATTCTCGCACATTACAAATTGTCGCTGAGTAAAGTCACAGCAGCAAAGGCTTTGTTACATCGTTCAGTCATGAGGTCCTGGGAATTGAGCAGCGTAGGACCCCACATCTCAGCAGATCTACTGTGGGGGAAAGAATTACACTCCATCGCTGCTCCCACCCTATGGAACTCACTACCTCAAACCGTCAAAGACTCCTCCACACTCACCACATTCAAAACATCACTGAAGTCTCACCTGTTCAGTACTGCCTTCAACCACTGAAGGTCACCCCACCTTCTGTCTCCTTTCTCTGTTCGTTTACTTATTTATCTATTTATTCACTTCCCTATGTTCTCTAAATCCCTGTAAAGCGTCTTTGAGTATATGAAAAGCGCTATATAAATGTAATGTATTATTATTATTATTATTAAACAAAGAAAACGCAGGATTGTAGGTTGGACAACAGCTCTGTATTTGTAACGTTAAACTTGCACTTGTAAATAGATCGAACTGTGAAAGCCACGAGATCTAATACACAAGTCAGCCAGCAATAGTTCACTCCAACTGATGACCACCCACCACAACAAGAGTGCAAGAGCATCACGGGGGATTTTACAAATCTGGATAGAAACATCCCTTTGCCTCATTACTTAAGCTGAATAACATTGATGGGAAAAGCACTTGGTGAAGCACTGTAAACCTTGTGTACACATTTGTGGCTCTCCAAGTCTTGGGTCAACCATTACTTAAATTCTCTGGCCTGCTGTCCAAGTATGTTCTTGGAAGAGAAACAGCAAAGTTGATTTTGCATGGAGCTTTTCACATTGCAACTGTGCGAAACTGAAATACGAACAGAAAATACTGAAAACACTCTGTAAGTCAGGGACCGTTTGTGGAAAGAGAAACAGAGTTTCATGTTCAAGACCTTTTGTCACACTATAAAAAGTTCTAAAAACTGTATCACTCAAGATGACTTCTAAAAATAGTTTCTACACTCAGCCAACTTTCTTCTGTTTATTACTAACAATTCCTACCAAGATCTTTCCTGCAAAAAAAAAAGGCCATTCAGCCTATAAAGCTATCCATGGCTTTTACTTGAAACGCTTTTCCACTGCACGTCTTGCAAGCAGTGTCTGTTTCAAACATTTTCTTCCAAGTCAGGAACATTGCAGTGGCACAGCTAGTAGACCTGCTGCCACACAGTGCCAGAGACCCAGTTCCATCCGGATCTCCGGTGGCATTTTCACATTCTCCCTGTGACCGTGTGGGTTTCCGCCAGGTGTTCTGGTTTCCTCCCACGTCACAAAGATGTGGGGATTTGTGGGTTCATTGGCCTCTGAAGATTGCTCCTAGTGCGTGTGAAGGGAGTTGATGGGGAAGCATGAACAAGTGTGAACAGGGTGAGGGATGGTCGGCGTGGAATCAGTGGGCCGAAAGGCCAGTTTCCACGCTGTACCTTTCAATCAATGTATATATCACACACAACAGATCCCTGGTTCATTACTGATCCCTGTGGAACTTCATCAGTCACAGACCTCCAACCAGAATGACACCCATTCACCACTTACTTCAATGAGCAAGCCAGTGGTCCCCGTGGTTCCCATGCATCTCAATGTTATGGATTTAGCTTCTGACCTGCCACCTAGATGTACGGGGCAGGGCCAGCGTGGAATAGGAGATGTATAAACAAAGAATTGCTTTTATTCACAAAATGCTGGAGTAACTCAGCAGGTCAGGCAGCATCTCAGGAGAAAATGGATGGGTGATGTTTCGGGTCGAGACCCTTCTTTCAACTCAGCAGATCAGGCTGCAACTCTGGAGATAAAGGATGGGGGATGTTTTGGTTCAGGACCATTCTTCAGACTGACAGAGGGTCCCAACCTGAAACGTCACCCATCCATTTTCTCCCGTGATCCTGCCTGACCTGCTGAGTTACTCCAGCACTTTGTGTCCATTGGGGGAATAGGGGATGACGTGGTTTTGGCAAAATCTGTTTGCCTGTTCAAAATGGGCATGAAAGTCATGGAGGTCATCTGGTAGAGATGCATCGCTGCTAGAAATCACCCCCATGATCTCTGCTTGTAGCTGGAGATGGTATTCAGGCATGGCCACAGTCCACTGGCATCTGTTTGATTGAACTGAGCCTCCATGTTATTTTGGAATTTTCTAATGGTATCCCTCTTAACCTTTAGACTTTAGAGACACGGCCCTTTGGCCCACTGAGCCCACGCCGACCAGAGATCATCCCGTACACTACCACTATCCCACACACTAGGGACAATTTACAATTTTACTGAAGCCAGTAAAACCTACCTGGTCACAGGGATAACGTACAGACAGCACTCGTTGTCAGGGTCAAACCCGAGTCCCTGGCGCTGTAAGGCAGCAGCTCTACCGCTATGCCACTGGGCCACCCTATGCCTGTTCAATGGTGCATAAAGAGTGAAGCACAATCTGTGTAATGCTACAGTAGACCTTGGCAAAATAACAGTGTTGGAACTTGCTGGGAATCATCAGCCAAACTGTGGCCATTAAAACCCAGTAGCATCAGCGAATCCAGGACTCCCACATACACATGGAAAGCCTGCACTTGCTAGCTAAGCTCCATCTGCAGCTTCCCAGCTGCCTTCCAATACTGGACTCTTTGTGGCTTGGTAGCAGTGCCGGGACTTGCCAAATTCCTAGTCATTAATGTTGAAGGGTTTGCCAACGGAAGCAGGTCGTCCAGCTCGGCCGCGGGACTTAACATCGCCCGGTGCGGCTCGGCCGCGGGACTTAACATCACCCGGTGCGGCTCGGCCGCGGGGCTTTACATCGCTGGTGCGGCTCGGCCGCAGGACTTTTCATCGCTGGTGCGGCTCGGCCGCGGGACTTAACATCGCCCGGTGCGGCTCGGCCACGGGACTTAGCTGCGCAAGGCTTGGTCGCGGGGCCTTCCATCGCCCGGCTCGGCCGCGAGACGATTCAGCGCCCGGTGCGACTCAGCCGCGGGGACTTCCATCCCCTTGCGGGGACTGTGCGGGTCGGTCGGGGACGAGCTGTCTGTCCGTGGGCGTGGGGAAGAGAGTGGAAGTTTTGTTGCCTCCATCACAGTGAGGGGGTGTTTGGAGTCACTGTGATGGACGTTTGTGTTGGGGTCATGTGTCTTGTGTTCTTTTTTGTATGACTGCTATGTAGTTTCGTTCGGTACCTTGGTACCGAATGACAAATAAAGCTCTGTTATCTGTTATCTGTTATTTGGTGACATAATAACTGCCGATTGATCAATAATCTGCAGAAATTTAAAAATTCATAATCACCAACAAAAGTAAACGAGCAATCTAACATAAAAAGATCTGTGTTCCAAGAAATCCTTTCAATGACCCTGGCTGGATGAATCAAGTGTAAAATCAATTCCGTCCTCTTCAGGCAACCAGTCACCCGAGATGGGCAGACTTTCACAGACTGTAAATTGTCCCTAGTACGTAGGAGAAAACTAGTGTATGGGTGATCACTGGGCCGAAGAGCCTGTTTACAAGCTGTATCTCTAAAACTAAAAATTAAAAAATTGTGTACGAATAATAATTCCCCAGTGTTATCAGAATTCAGCACCATCAGATCCAGGAAGAGCTTCTTCCCCGCTGTTATCAGAAGCTAGATCATCTGAAATGTTAAAGCCCTGGACTTTGAAGCTGCCAACTCTGCACCAACGACACATGAATGAAAATTGACAAGTGGTCACCCAACTTTCCCTTTCTGGACTCAACGATTAGTTCCTTGGTTTTGATGATGATGATGATGAGTGAGAAGTTGTTGTTGTGCCAGCATCTCACAAGCAGAGTTGTTCAATCTCTCCTACGTGCTGAATCATCACCACCCATTATCTGCGTTGTGGCCCCATAGCAGAAGCGTCCACGTCGCGGGGCTGGAAACTAGAAGTGTCCTGAGCTATTTCTGCTACCACCATCATCTAGTACAAGTGAGGCTCCCACTGATTGTCGCCGGAAGCTTGCGCTCTTTTCAGGACAGACGATGACAGTGATGTAACATTTGAATGATGGACATGAAAGAAGAAGTCCGAGTAGTAAATTAAGATAAATTAGTCCCGACCCGAAATGGTGCCAATCCAATCCTTCCACACATGTTGCCTGACCTGTTGAGTTACTCCAGCACTTTGTGTTTTGCTCAAGATTGCGGAATTTGCAGTTCCTTGTAGAACATAGAACAGTACAGCACACGAACATGCTGTTCAGCCCACAATAATGAAAATAATGAACCATGGAACCATTGAACAATGTTTAGTGTGGAACATGTCAAGTTAAACTAATCTCATCTCCCTGTATTCCCTGCACTTCCACTTGCCTAACTGAAACCCTCTAAAAAGCCACTATCGAATCTGCCTCCACCACCACCCCTGGCAATGCGTCCCAGGCCACCACCACTCTCTGCGTAAAAAAAACCTGCCCCGCACATCTATATTAAACTTTCCCGCATTTGTGTATCCATTTTACTGCTCCACTCAGAGAGATTTGTTTGCCTCCTGGGGGAGGGAAAGTAAAGCTATCTTTAACAGACCTGTCAGTAGGAATAGTTTTTTCATCTCTTGAGATGGACTAAGAGTGCATCCTCTTCCAAGTGAGATCCATCTAATCTATACTGAATGCTTGTTTAGTAGAATAACCATCTTCCAGGATGATTCATTCCAGCTCCTCAGAAAATTGTCCAATACTGCAGCAGCTTCACTTGCTGTCTCCTTCGTTTGAAATGTTCAAACTAGTCTTGGCCTCACCATTCTTTCAGATCTTCCAAAAGAAACCTCACTTTTCCCTCAATTTTAGTTTTGTTCACTTTAGCTTAGCTAAGTTTAGAGATACTGTGTGGAAACATGCTCTTCAACCCACCGAGTCCGTGCCGACCAACAATCACCTCTACACTAGTTCTACGTTATCCCACTTTCGCAACCACTCCCAACATACATGTCCTTCATCAGGCTTGGATGCTGACCTTGTAATCACTGAGCCTTTCTTCCATTCCCTCCATCATTACATCTCTGTCCTTTGCAACATGTGATGCACTTCCAAGGGTAACATTTTGGGTACTCATTTATCTTTTGATCACTGGTGATGCTACAAGATTTAACAAATAGCTGATGTACACAAAATACTCACTTTATTCACTTCTTAGTTAGTTTAGATACAGGGTGGAAACGGGCCCCTTGGCCCACCGAGTCCGTACCGACCAGCAATCACCCGTTCACACTAGTTTCCATCCTACACACCAGGGACAATTTTACAGAAGCCAATTAACCTACAATCCTGCACATCTTTGGAGTATAGGAGGAAACCGAGAACACCGGTAGTGCAGCGGTAGAGTTGCTGCTTTACAGCGAATGCAGCGCCGGAGACTCAGGTTCGATCCTGACTACGGGTGCTGCACTGTAAGGAGTTTGTACGTTCTCCCCGTGACCTGTGTGGGTTTTCTCCGAGATCTTCGGTTTCCTCCCACACTCCAAAGACGTACAGGTATGTAGGTTAATTGGCTGGGTAAATGTAAAAATTGTCCCTAGTGGGTGTAGGATAGTGTTAATGTACGGGGATCGCTGGGCGGCACGGACTTGGAGGGACGAAAAGGCCTGTTTCCGGCTGTTTCTATATGATATGATATGATATGATCACAGGGAAAAAGTACAAACTCCGTACAGACAGCACCCACAGTCAGGATTGAACCCAGGCACTGTGAGGCAACAACTCAACCACTACGCCATAGTGCCACCCCGATTCTCTGCCCAAATCTATTAACTATTTCTAGCTGAGTGGTAATATTGTTATGTTGCACTGATCTCTTAAGGCAAGTGCAGTCCTTAGAATTGTTGGACATTTTGATGCTACCTTGAAGGATACACAGATTAAATTGTGAGGAATCCTCAAGAGGTTTTTGGCAATCTAGGATGAAGGCACAATAGCGGCCAAGGAAATTCAAAGTGCATAATGCGAAGAAATTTGTGTTTTATTTTTCACAGTGAGAAAAGTATCATAAATAGAAACATGTACCCTAAAGAATCAATGGAGGTATGGCAAAAATCCATTTATCTGATATAAATAAAACTAGAGTTATTCAGACGTCGTTTAATTTAACTCATGATTTCAAGATTATCTTATTTCATCCTATGTCTCAATACACTAAGATAGACATTAAGTGCTGGAGTAACTCAACGGGTCAGGCAGCATCTCTGGAGAAAAAGGATGGGTGACGTATCGGGTTGGGACCATTCTTCAGAAGAGGGGTTTGAAGAAGGGTCCCGACCCGAAACATCACTCACCCTTTTTGTCCAGAGATGCTGCCTGACCCACTTGAGTTAATCCAGTACTTTGTGTCTATCTTTGGTATAAAGCAGCATCTGCAGTTTCTTTCTACACATTTTGTCTGCTCTCAATACAATAATCTGCTTCCTATTGACTTGGCTCTAACTGATGTCAACGTTGACATTTCTAGTGTGGATACCAGTTATCGAGAACAGTTAAAGCAGCACAAACTCAGATCACTGTCCAACACAGCTCACCAGGACAGGTCAAAGAAACTTCCTTTCACCTCAACAACCTTCTTCTGCCTGCCAAACGCTCTCCCATATCCACAACAACAGCTGACGTTACATTTTCTGCCTTACACAAGGTGATCCTCTTCACCAACCAACATTCACAAGTGTAAGATGACTGCTTACAAAGCAGAATTCCCCACCTCGTCATAAGAACTTGGCATGATGGTCATCCTCAGAGAGAGGGGTTATTTCCGAAGGATGGAACTCCTAAGACAATGAGCAGCAAAGATAGGGTAGACAATCGGACCTTTTACCCAGGTTGGAAATGCTAAATACCGGAGTGCATAAGTTTAAGATGAAAGGGGGAAAGTTGAAAGAAAAATGCGTGGGGCAAGTTTGGTTACACAGACAGTGGTGGGTGCCTGGGATTCACTGCCAAGGATGTATGATAGTGCAGATATGATAGTGGCATTTAAGAGGATCTCAAGGACATACAGGAAATGGGGAGACATGAAACATGTGTGGGCAGAGCAGATCAGTTTAACATGGCAATGTGTTCAGCACCGTCATTGTGCCTAAAGGGACTGTTTCTGCACATGGAAAAGAACAAACAAGAAAGGAAGCAGAAAACCCAAAGAGGAAAAATATGGCTGGTATTAACTTATTTCATGTCACCAGATGTGGATTGGTGAGCAGTTCCATGCGTGCATGGTACAACATTCGTCGACTGTAAATAAATTGAAATATGTAAAAATATGCTCGACATCATCTTCACCTGTAAATGTCAATAGCTTCCAAAAGGACCATGCATTGCCCCTGTTGTTCATGCATTAAGATCTGCACAGCAAAATAGCATACAAATTGTTTGATTTTTGAGAATTTCTTTATTAAAAAGGCATAAAATTTAAATTGGAAATCACATTTTTTGAATAGGATATAGGCTCAACTTGAATGAAAATCTGAGTTAGCTGAACAAACTAAGATCTTACAAGACTACTTACCCAGTAACGTCTCATTGAATGGCATGCATTCTGATAGATACATGAAATCAACACCTTGATCCTTGATTCTGTTCTACCATTAAATTAAATCGCACATCACCTGTGACATAATTACATGTCTTCCCCATCCACCTGCACGACTTTTGTTAACTAAAATCTATCGATCACAAAATATAAGTTAACCATAGGCCATTTGTGCAAGGTCCTATGGTCCACAATCAAGTGCCATTTGTGCAAGGTCCCAACTTCTGCCACACGAAGTCCATAGAAATGTTTGACACGATGGCAATAGTACGGGGACCTGCAACCCATTTTTGCCCGACATGCTTCCACTGGGAAGGTTGAGGGAACAGAATTCTGTCTCCATGCATTGTCATGGTTACTTAAAATAAGCCCAACGTGTACATAATCAGTGGATGTATTCGGACAGCTTGAATGTGTTGGGTTCCAGAAAATGTGTAGAGAAATCCTCATGTCTGGGATTAGATTCTTGCACCTCGAGTCTTCATGCGAGAAGGGAACATAGCCCTTCAGCAAGTTTAACAAAATAAAATGAGAGAATAAAATAAAATTTAGAAACATATAAAATTATAAAAGGACTGGACAAGCTAGATGCAGGAAAAATGTTCCCAAGGTTGGGGGAGTCCAGAACCAGGGGCCACAGTCTAAGAATAAAGGGGATGCCATTTAAAACTGAGATGAGCAAAAACTTTTTAACCCAGAGTTGTGAATTTGTGGGATTCTCTGCCACAGAAGGCGGCAGAGGCCAATTCACTGGATGGATTTAAAAGAGTGTTAGATAGAGCTCTAGGGCCCAGCGGAATCAAGGGATATGGGGAGAAGGCAGGCACAGGTTACTGATTGCGGATGATCAGCCGGAACCACATTGAATGGCGTTGCTGGCTCGAAGGGCCAAATGGCCTCCTCCTGTACCTATTTTCTATGTTTTTTTGAGCCAATAGCTATTCACAGCGATATCCCTGCCCTTCACCAGATGCTCACAATGCAACAAAAAAAAAAGACACATCAGATCCATTGCTTGACAGATGCAGCGGATCAAGGATAAATCTGTTCAACAGTTCACTGCCCAGGCGTGCAGTTTGTTGCCATCGTCAGAGCATCACAAGGAGCAGAACAGAGTCACAGTGATGTTTTTATTGGTTAGAACAGGAATCCTGGATGGCCTTTACTCGCATTGTGATATGGTATGGTACTTGCTATTATGGTTCCATTGTTTGTGGGGAATTGATTCCTCCCTGCTCCATTTTTATTCATTCCTCATCAGGTTATGTCTATTCCAGGGATCTTGCAATCTCACACTTTCAATAAAATCAAACAATCTTCCCCCGTTCTTGTGAATATATCATTGGCTGGGTTTAGTTCTCCAAATGCTTTTCATGCATCAGTTAAAGCTGTGAATGTTTTCATGGGTACAGAACCTTGCAACCGTGCCGAATCATGCCTTTACGTAGGCCGAAGTGAATCACTGCACAATGCTGCAGCTGTTGGAAGTATGAACAGTATCACGCCCCTCCCTCGATTCTCTTTCTGTTACATTGATGGCCACCTCAGCTCTGCTTCCTGCATTTAATCAGAAGTCAGAAATGTCACCATTGCAGCTGCATAGTCATAGAGCACAGAAACAGGCCCTTGACCCCCAACTTGTCTATGCTGCCCAACTGGGGCTAATCCCACTGGCCAAGATCCCTCCAAATAGAACATAGACAAGTACAGCACAGGAACAGGCCCTTCGCCCCAACTTGTCCATTCTGACCAAGTTGCCCAACTGGGCTAATCCCACTGGCCTACATCTCTCCAAATAGAACATAGATAAGTACAGCACAGGAACAGGTCCTTCGGCCCACAATGTCTGTGCCGAACACGATGCCAAACTAAACTAATCTCATCTGCCTGTACATGATTCATACCCTTCCATTCCATGCAAACCCATGTGCCCATCTAAATGCTATTAAATGCTACTATCATATCTCCCCTTTATTCTTAGACTGTGTCCTCTGGTTCTGGACTCCCCCAACATTAGGAGCATTTTTCCTGCATCTAGCTTGTCTAGTCCTTTTATAATTTTATACACCTCTATAAGATCCCCTATCATCCACCTAAACTCTAGTGAATACAAGCCTAGTCTTTCCAATCTTTCCTCATATGACAGTCCCTCCATTCCAGGGATTAACCTCGTGACCTTACGCTGCACTGCCTCAATAGCAAGGACGTCTTTACTTAAATTAGGAGACCAAAACTGCACACAATACTCCAGATGTGGTCTCACCAGGGCCCTATACAACTGCAGAAGGACTTCTTTGCTCCTGTACTCAAATCCTCTCGTTATGAAGGCCAACATGCCATTAGCTTTCTTCACTGCCTGCTGTTCCTGCACACTTACTTTCAGTGACTGGTGTACAAGGACACCAAGGTCTCATTGCGCCTCCCCTTTACCTAATCTGCCTTACAGCACCAGAGCCAGGATTGATCGTGACTACGGGTGGTGTCTGTACGGAGTTTGTACATTCTCCCCATGACCGCGTGGGTTTTCTCCGGTTTCTTCACACACTCCAAAGATGTACAAGTTTGTCGGTTAATTGGCTTTGGTAAAATTGTAAATTGTCACTACTGTGTTGGATAATGCTTGCGCATGTGGTAATTGATGGCCGGCGCGGATTCAGTGGCCGAATGGCCTGTTTCCATGCTCCATCTCTAAAGTCTAAAGTCCTCTGTGCCGGGCAGATTGCTCCTGTCCTCGTCTCGAAAGATGCTGCTGACCTGCTCATCACTTCCAGTTCGGTTTCTAGTACAACAAACCTTAGTTGAATTCCACCCTGAATTCAATCCCAATTTCGGTTGCTGCCTGTGCGAAATTTGCATGTTCACCCTGTGACTTGGTGAGTTTTAGTTTAGAGTTACAGCGCGGAAACAGGCCCTTTCGGCCCACCGGGTCTGCGCCGACCAGCGATCCCCGCACATTAACACTATCCAACACCCACTAGGGACAATTTTTTTTTTTACATTTACCAAGCCAATTAACCTACATACCTGTATGTCTTTGGAGTGTGGGAGGAAACCGAAGATCTCGGAGAAAACCCACGCAGGTCACAGAGAGAACGTACAAACTCTGTACAGACAGCACCAGTAGTCAGGATCGAACCCGGGTCTCCGGAGCTGCATTCACTGTAAAGCAGCAATTCTACCGCTGCGCCACCGTGCCACATGAGTTGCTTCTCACTTTCCAAATGTGCGCAGGTTGGTAGGTTAAGTGGTCACTGTAAATTGTTCCTAGTGTGTAGGTTAGCAATGGAGTCCGGGGAGGCTGATGAGAATATGGGGAGAAATGTATTTAATAGGAATACCGTAGAATGGGTACTAAATGGGTAGGGATGGTCAACACAGACTTAGTGGGCTGGAGGACTTATTTCCATTCTGTATCTGTATCTATGTCCATGGATACTTATTTTTCTGCTGATCCACTGTCTTTTAAGAAATCTCTAAAGTTTACCTGCCACATTCTGTAAAACGCATACGGTAGAAGTAGTGTGTCTGAAGGAACTGCAGATGCTGGTTTATACTGAAGATAGACACAAAATGCTGGAGTCACTCAGGCAGCTGGATCAGACAGCATCTCAGGAGAAAAGGAATGGGTGACATTTCGGGTCAGAGCCGTTGATCAGACTGAGAGGCAGGGGAGGGAAACTGGGACGTTGTGGGCAGCTAGGGCTCTAAAAGGACAGGGCCAAGCCGGTCCATCCATTAAACCAAAATACATTGTAAAGAGGTCCGTTAAAACAGTATTCTGTATTATCCTTTGCATTCTCCATGCTTCTGAGGTATCTGTGGAGATGCTTCTCCCAGTTCCTTGGATGATCAAAAGACAATGATATGTTCAGCTTCCTCATCAAAGACCAGGTAATGGTGCCAAACCCAACCTTCCATTTAGCCAAAGAGAGACAAAATGCTGGAGTAACTCAACGAGTCAGGCAGCATTTCTGGGGATAGGCACAAAACGCTGGAGTTACTCAGCGGGACAGGCAGCATCTCTGGATAGAAGGAATGGTTAACGTTTCGGGTCGAGACCCTTCTTCAGACTGAGTCAGGGTAGAGGGAGATACAGAAGAAGGGTCTCAAACCGAACCGTTAATTGCAGCATTTTGTGTCTATCTTTGGTTTAAACCAGCATCTGCGGTTCCTTCCAAAGCATTTCTGAGGAAAAGGATTGGTGACGTTCCCGGTTGAGACCCACCCTCAGACTGAGATTCATCACCTATTCCTTTTCCCCCCCAGAGATGCTGATTGACCCATTGAGTTACTGCAGCATTTTGTGTCTATCCCCAGTGTAAACCATCATCTGCTTTTCCTTCCTACACCTTCCATTTAGCACACTGCCTTGGGATAGGCATTTCCTATGATATTTTAAAGATGACGAGGAACATACAGCAATTAGGAACACCAGCATCAAGGAAACTAAGGAAACAAAGTTAACAACCTTTTGTAAAGGACTGCTCTATTAATGAACATTTCAGAAATTATTAAGAACGGTCTATTCTCTTCCCACCCTTCAAAGCAGGTTACAAATGTCAAATATCTGGCAACATCTTCATAAGGATACAAACTGGCTGCAGCTCTGATCTGCCAATTGTATGCAAAGAGTGGTGGCGCCTGCTAATTATCTTTCAATAATTATACATGACAGCTAGTTTTGCGATTGGCAACAAATGCTGCCCATATTCCAAGAAGAAATTTTTAATAAGAAAAATCTGTCATGGGATAGGCTGTTGAGAAGGCAGCTGCAAACTCAGTTCACCCTTAACATTCAGACCAAAGAAATAAAATTCACTTTTCTTCGAGTGAAAGTGTAAAATATATATTCCATTTCTTATCCGTTTCTTGTACCCATAAATTGTTATTTCAGCCATGAATGATGGTTTTGGAGAGTAAATCAGAATAAATTACTTCAACTTTATTGCAGCTTAGAGGGCATTTTGTTATTTTATTAATTTGCAGAATGTGCATGTCACCAGCAGGGCCAACATTTATTGCCCACGCTTAATTGCCCCCCTGAATTTATAAACCATATCAGAGGGTAGTTGAGAGTCAACCAATTTGGTGCGAAACCGGAATCACATACAGACCAGGCAAGGATGTAGGAGAAGATAATTCATGAACTGGATGAGTTGTAAAACCCACATTTTAAGTGTGACATTAGTCTTTTGTGTCCAAGTGCGACTGACGGTTAAATCCCCCGCTGCATTCTTCGACATTCTTATTCAGTAACTTCACTATGCCTACTACCCATTGAATTATCAGACACATTACACAAATTCTATTGTAGACAGAAAGTCTTTTTCAAAATCTTACAGTTCCACGGTGTGAGATTAGGTTTAGGGTCAATTATGCATCAGTTATAAAAAGGGTGAGTCGTGAGCAGCTAAAGTCTCGGGCACCTGCTTAACCTCACTGTTGCCTGACACTGACCTATAGATCACACTATAGGTTTCTTACGTTTCCTCCTTCTCAGAAGCTCACTGATGTAACATGTAACAGAACAAAGAACATTTTATCCAAGACAGGATGAGAAAGCACAACACCATTGTTCCGTTTCAGGACATATACGACAATAAAAACACTCTTGATCCTTCCGCCCTGAAGCCGATTATGAATGGCAGTCACGAACATTGGAGATGGATTGGAAGTGCTGGCTCAAAGGACGATGAGCATCTGACCAAGGAGGAGCAATGGGGAGAATTCTCCCGCCTGCCACTCATAAAAGAAATTGAGAATCACCAATGTTTTATTCATTCGTTTCAAGCACGACATGTCACAGCGGAATCAGAGATTCTGGTGCAATTTTGAAGCTGTATCATACTGCCGACTTACCACACACACACACCCGAAACATGCAATTTCCAGCATTTGCATAAGATGTATGGATTACTGCAAAGATCACATTAATGATCACTTATTCATTTTATGGAATCTGGGCATTACTCTCGCAACAATGGTGACGAGCCATCTTTTTGGACCACTGCAGTGCTTTTGATAAAAGTAGCCACACAGGGTTGTTCAGGAGGGAGCCCCAAAGTTTTGGCCGTGTGATGATTTATTTCCAAATAAGGATGGTGTGGGGGGGAAGGGGAACCAGCAGGTGACGGTGTTCCCATGCCTTCTTGGCAGTCGAGGGCAGGCACAAAATGCAGGTCAGGCAGCACGGTGGAGCAGCGGTAGAGTTGCTGCCTTACAGCGCCAGACACCCAGATTCGATCCTGACCACGAGTGCCGTCTGTACGGAGATTGTACGTTCTCCCCGTTACCTGCATGGGTTTTCTCCAGGAGCTCCAGTTTCCTCCCACACTCCAAAGACGTACAGGTTTGTAGGCTAATTGGCTTGGTAAAATTGAAAATTGTCCCTAGCGTGTGTAGGGTGGTGTTAGCATACGGGGATCGCCAGTCAGCGTGAACTCGGTGGGCCAAAGGGCCAGTTTCCACGCTGCATCTCTAAACTAAATCTCTGGAGAAAATAGATAGGCGACATTTCAGATCGGGACCTTCTTCTTGGTAGCAGAGGGTACAGATTTGGGAGTTGCTGCCAAACGAAAGGATTACCCACATTATATCTTGCAGAATTGCACACTGCATCCATAGCGTGTTTGTGCAAACAGTTGTTCTGTGCCGACCAGTGTTAAACTTCTTGAGTAGCATTGAGCAATCCTGCACATTGTTGGATCGATGCCAGTCTTGTAGTTTGGTTGGAGGCAATGGCTCGTCTAGTGAAGATTTTGCAGTCCAGATATTGTTTGAACCACAGACGTAATTGCAGTCAATGCTCTGTGGTCCCTTCATGACTTCACATGAAGACGACGACATCGAGGACTATCTCTTCCAGTTGAAAAAGGCTGCAACATTTTCAGTCTTTCAATTGGCACTCTCATGTTGGATCCCACAATTCTTGGACCGTCCTCTTCCCAGGATGTGTTTGATTGTCTGTCACCATTAAGAACAGAACTTTGATCTGCTCCATCAGTTGCGAGACAGCTTGGCTGTGTCCATTGCACGTGTTTGTTATGCGCTTTGCCACACGTAGTTCTAAGTTGAAGCTTCACCAGGTTGGCAACTCAGGTTCTGGTGTAATTGGTTTCCACGTTTCTGCTCTCAGCAAGCCCAACCACTCTTCACTGCTCCACTAATGCTGACCCTTTACCTTGGCTGGGATGGAGCAGTGCCAGGGCATGCGGTGACAGCATGCATTGGAATTTGCCTCGTGGATGTTCAGTTTTAATTTGGCAGATCTGGTGCAAGTCTATTCCATTCAGCACAATAGTAGTGCCGCACAAATCCATGGAGGGTCTCCAAAAGGAGTGTGGTCATTCCCACCAAATCATTGATGCAAGCCAGCTAAATAACTGGTCAACAGTAATCGGTAAACAGCGGGCAACATGTCTCGGTGTTTCCAATTATTATCTTCGCAGCAGGTCTAGGGTTCAATTTTATCTTACCAACATGTGCATCAGAACAAAAACAGAGCATGCTGTTTGGAAATGAAGTACATGAGACAATGAAGACTATGGAGATGGATTTGCAATTATGAACTTGAATGCAAGAACCATACAAAGACAGTAAGATGGAGACAACAAAGCTACTGGGTGTGGTACATTTCAAGCAAATGCTAACGGACCACAATCAACACACGGAAAGGAAATGAAGTACACAAGTACGCACTGAAGGATGTCTACCCTACTTATTACTGTGGGATGGGGGTGAAGGGCTACTCACCATTAAAGTTAGGTTTTGTATCTAGTTGAAGAAAGGTGCTGTCAGTAATGACGTGCAGCTCACTGGGATGTTTGGATACTAGGGCGATGCCATTGTGTCTTTCTTCTTCGTAGCCATGCCTAGGAAATTCCATTGCATCACTTCCTGCAGTGGACATAAAGTTCTGTTGCAACCATTTCTTCCGATTATTGCTTTTAATAGTAAACGCAGTCAATCACACACGAACAAAGAACAACAAGTTCAAATGCTTTTTTCAATCCAAGTTCAATTTGCCAGTCCACCCTACGCTGCACCCTTTCTCCTTTTTGCAAAAACAAGAATGAAGTGATACATAGGAACTTCCAGAGCACAATTCTCAATACTAGATCCATGATGCTATCACTCCGATGTCTAAATGAAACCTCCTGCAGCACTGGACAGTGACAATTTTGCATTGTTGTATGAGATCTGCGGAAATCATGCAACATTACACCATGTTCGCAACTATTACTTTAAATGGAACTATCCTTTAAATAAGATAAATTTGTTTTTAATCTTTAAGGAAATAGGCTTCTAATTTTTTTTAAAATTGTCTTTCAGGTAAATCTTAGAAAAATACAGTATCCTTTCTGTAGCACTACCAACCTGATAAACGCTGAACTGTGCACTGAGTCTATGACATGAAGTAAGCATAGAAAGACAAACTATGAACACATACAAATTTGAAGACCTGATCTTGCAAGAAAG
This sequence comes from Rhinoraja longicauda, assembly GCF_053455715.1. NCBI lineage: Eukaryota > Metazoa > Chordata > Chondrichthyes > Rajiformes > Arhynchobatidae > Rhinoraja > Rhinoraja longicauda. Next base: position 100,118,446 of record NC_135954.1, read on the forward strand.
CTAACGTTTAAATTTATATTTGTCATTATTTATTTTTTTAAATTATGGTCAGAGAATGCCACACTTGGGAGGATTTAAACAGGAGTTACAAAAATTATACTAACTACTTGCTTATAGTACTTCAATTTCAGCCCAAATGTTCAATAAAACAGAGCTCAATAAATATCAGAACCCAAACCATGCAATATATGATTTATAAATACAAAGCATTTCAAAGTATCTGTAAATATTGCGCTCTGTACTGGCTGATACTTCACAGCATTGGTTCCCACTAATGATCAGAGGATTCCATACATAGAAAATAGGTGCAGGAGTAGGCCATTCAGCCCTTCGAGCCAGCATCGCCATTCAATATGATCGTGGCTGATCATCCAAAAATCAATACCCCGTTCCTGCTTTCTCCCCATATCCGTTGATTCCGTTAGCCCCAAGAGCTATATCTAACTCTATCTTTGATACATCCAGTGAACTGGCCTCCACTGCCTTCAGTGGCAGAGAATTCCACAGATTCACAGCTCTCTGCGTGAAAAAGATTTTCCTCATCTCCGTCCCAAATGGTCGACCCCTTATTCTTAAACTGTGACCCCTGTTCTGGACTCCCCCAACATCAGGAACATTTTTCCTGCATCTAGCCTATCCAATCCCTTAAGAATTTTATATGTTTCTGTAAGATCCCCTCTCATCCTTCTAAATTCCAGTGAATACAAGCCCAGTCGATCCATACATTAAGATTCAACAGTTCTGATTCTAGTTGGATGCCACAAGGCAGAGAAAAACTGACCGCGCCAGCTATTAGCTAGCACCCTTCATTCTATCGACATAACCAGAGATCAAATCCAAGAAAATCACTGATAAAATATAGAAAAGCTGTACATTTCTCAAATCACAAGCAGCAAGCAAATGATAATCGGCAGACTGGCTATCCTTGAATGCAAATCGCCGTGAGTCTGTGTACAGCAAGCAAATAAGGAATGCAATTGTACACTGACATTTATTCCGGGATCCCACTGATGGCCACATCTTCCCATCTCCACCCCTTTCTGCTTTCCACAGAGACCGTTCCCTCCGTAACTCCCTGGTCCACTCGTCCCTTCCCACCCAAACCACCCCTCCCCAGGTACTTCCCCTGTAACCGCAGGAGATGCACCACCTGTCCCTTTACCTCCCCTCTCGACTCCATCCAAGGACCTAAACAGTCTTTCCAGGTGAGGCAGAGGTTCACCTGCACCTCCTCCAACCTCATCTATTGTATCCGCTGTTCCAGATGTCAACTTCTCTACATCGGCAAGACCAAACGCAGGCTCGGCGATCGTTTCGCTCAACACCTTCACTCAGTCCGCTTTAACCAACCTGATCTCCCGGTGGCTCAGCACTTCAACTCCCCCTCCCAGTCTGACCGTTCTGTCATGGGCCTCCTCCATTGTCATAGCGAGACCCAGCGCAAATTGGAGGAACAGCATCTCATATTTCACTTGGGCAGTTTACACCCCAGCGGTATGAATATTGACTTATCTAACTTCAGATAGTTCCTCTGCCCCTCTCTTTCCCCCCCCCCTTCCCAGTTCTCCCACTGTCTTCCTGTCTCCAACTACATCCTATCTTTGTCCCGCCCCCTCCTGACATCAGTCTGAAGAAGGGTCTCAACCCGAAACGTCACCCATTCCTTCTCTCCTGAGATGCTGCCTGACCCGCTGAGTTACTCCAGCATTTTGTGTCTACCTTCGATTTGAACCAGCAGCTGCAGTTATTTTCCTACACTTTATTGCAGTCGTGTGCACTAGAGGCAGTTGTGGCACAATTGCAAATGAATGGCTTTGTTGAAGCAACACCTACAGTGTCAAGTTTTTATCTCTTTACCCTATCTCAGAGTGGGTAGACTGATGTTTCACCAAATGGATCTCAAGAGGACAGTCCTAAAAATAAAATTATAGTTGGGCCATGTTCCCTGGAATTTCAGAGAATAAGAGGAGGCCTAATTGAAATATGTAGAAATCTTAGAAGACAACAAGGTGCTGGAAGTCTGATTCCTTTGGTCAGATCATCCTGAACTTGGAGTCAAAGTCTCAGGACAACGAAATGAACATTTTGGACTGAGTCAGCAAATCCTGAACTCTTTCCAGGATTGGATGGAAAGAGGTAGGCTGGAGAGTTGGGAGGTTAATTGGCTTTGATAAAATTGAAAATGTTGTCCTAAACTCTATAAATGGTCATCTAAAACTTATTGCTTTGATATCGGCTCCCAGTTAAAACTTTCCTCAATCTTTTCCAAGCGGCACAGTGGTGCAGTGGTTGTGTTGCTGCCTCACAGCGCCAGAGACCTGGGTTCAATCCTGACCACGGGTGCTGTCTGTATGGAGTTTGTACGTTTTCCCTGTGACCTGTGTGGGGCTTCTCCAGTTTCCTCCCGCACTCCAAATTGGCTTGGTAAAATTGTAAACCGTCCCTAGTGTGTGTAGAATAGTGTTAGTGTTCAGGGTGATCGCTGGTCGGTGCAAACTCGGTGGGCCAAAGAGCCTGTTTCTTCACTGTATCTCTAAAGTCTGAAGTAAAGTCTTTCATAGTTAAAGCTCAGGTCGGTGGAGTACACGTGAAGGCCCTTCAATCAGTTTAAATGGGCCTAGCAGCAGGAAATTAAGAGCTTTGTTGACATTCAGAGCCAATTGCAAGACATACTCTGGCCATCATGTCCCTTATCACCATCCCTTCTATGGTCAGTATGGAGAAATATGTCATCCTGAAAATAGTTCTTCAGACAGAAACAAGAGTGTGTATTCTTTCTTTACAATTAGTCTCCTCTACCTTTAGGGTGACCAAACCCAGATTGGGAGCCCAATTTGCAAGTCACATCCATTCGCTTTGCAAGTCTTACTAGCTGTCCTTCACTTTGCTGGGTCTCCCATTGTGTCACCTCCATCTTCAGACAACGCAAACTCAAGGACGAGCACCCCAATTTATAATGGACATTTTCCAGCCTTCCAGACACTCAAGATCAGAATGTGATCCACCATTTTAATTCCAGGTTTCCAGCATTCCTTCCTAAATTCTTCAGTAACTTCAGATAATTTGTATGCAATTTCGCCTCCTTGACAGTGTTATTAACTTGAACTGTCAATTGTCAATTATAATGCACAGTCCTTTCTCCCAGGACAAAGGGAATCAACAATTAGAGGGCATAGGTTTAAGGTGAGAAGGGATACATTTAGTGGGAGTTTGAAAGGATTTTTTTTCCACAGAGAGTGGGTATATGGAAGAGCTGCCAGTGGAAGTAGATATGTTGGGGTAACTCAGCAGAACAGGCAGCATCTCTGTATAGAAGGAATGGATGATGTTTCAGATCGAGACCCTTCTTCAAACTTCATCAGTCTGAAGGAGGGACTTGAACCTAAACGTCACCCATTCCTTCTATCTAAAGATGCTGCCTGTCCCACTGAGTTACTCCAGCATTTTGTGTCTATCTTCAATGCAAACCAGCATCTGCCGTTCTTTCCTACACATTTCGTCTGCCAGAGGAAGTAGTTGAGGCAGGTACATTAACAACATTAAAAAGATATTTTGACAGGCACATGGATAGGAAAGATTTAAGGGGTTATGGCCAAACGCAGACAAATGAGACCAGCATAGATGGGGCATCTTAGTCAGCATGGACAGGGCTGAAGCACCTGTTTCCATGCTGTATGACCATGATTCTACCTCCCCTAACTTCCATCCTATCACTGAACATACCTTTGATCTCTCACTCCTCTCCCATTCACATTGAAATATGTTCATCACTGACTTTTCCCAGTTCCACAAGAAGGTCATTTACCCGAGTCCATTAACTAGTTGCTACTTGGCCTGACTATTTCCCCCAAGTAAGGCAGTGATTCATTTATACTTCTTCCAATTTAACAAGCTGCATTTGATGCTGACAATGTGTACTATATCGGTGAAAATAAACGCAGATCAGGTGAATAAGTCAGGTGACCAGAGTTCAGTTTAATTTATTGTCACATGTACCGAGCGAGGTACAGTGAAAAGCTTTTGTTGCATGCTATCCAGCGAGCAGAAAGACAATACATCATTACAATCGAGCCATTCATAGTGTCCAGATACATGATAAAGGGAATAATGTTTATTGCAAGATAAAGTCCAGTAAAGTCCGATTCAAGATATTCGGAGGGTTTCTAATGAGGTACATAGTAGCTCAGGATTGCTCTCTAGTTGTTGTTAGGATGGTTCAGTTGCCTGATAAGATATCCCCATTCACTCCGTAAAAAATAACTGTGCTTGCAGATTCCTGTTGCTTTAATTCCCCATCCACTTTGACCTCTTGCATTGTTCAAATGAAACCATCATAACTCACAAAACATCACCTCACCTTCCCATTAATGATATAGCCCCTCAGGAAATAACATTTCAGATAACCTATCATTCCAGTACCGGCCAGTTCTGATGTAACCTCAACAACTGTAGTATTAACTCCATTTTCTCTCTTCACTGATGCTGCCTGATCAGTTGAGTATTTCCAGGGTTTTTTTCATAACAGCTTTCCAGCAGTTGCAATTGTTTGATTGTGAAACCAGCTAGCCATACCGGTTCAAACCGTCTCCAAATTCCATAAATACTTCCTGCTTTTGGTTTAAATTTGTATTCTATTTATTTAATTACAGCTGATAATGAAAAGAACACTGTGTAACAATCTACTTTAAGGCAATGAGGGAATCCATACCAAAAAGAACTTTAAAACATTTTTACAAGAAGCAAAAATATATTTTTACTGATATGCTGTTGCATCAAACTATTTTCACAACTTAGTTAATGCCAACAAATCCTTACGTAGCAAAGTAGGATTACGTAGCAAAGTAGAAAGTAGCAAACGTCCTCATTCTTCAGGAAATGCGGCTTCCTCCTTCCATTATAGATGAGGCTCTCACCAGGGTCTCTTCTACATCCCACAGCTCCGCTCTTCCTCCCCCTCCCCCCACTCGTAACAAGGGCAGAATCCCCCTCGTTCTCACCTTTCACCCCACCAGCCAGCGTATCCAACAAATCATCCGCCAACATTTCCGTCACCTACAACGGGACCCCACCACTGGCCATATCTTCCCATCTCCCTCCCCTTTCTGCATTCCGCCGAGACCGTTCCCTCCGTAACTCCCTGGTCCACTCGTCCCTTCCTACCCAAACCACCCCATCCCCGGGCACTTTCCCCTGCAACCGCACGAGATGCAACACCTGTCCCTTTACCTCCCCCCTCAACTCCATCCAAGGACCCAAACAGTCTTTCCAGGTGAGACAGAGGTTCACCTGCACCTCCTCCAACCTCATCCATTGCATCCGCTGCTCCAGATGTCAACTTATTTACATCGGCGAAACGAAACGCAGGCTCGGCGATCGCTTCGCTCAACACCTGCGCTCGGTCCGCATTAACCAATCTGATCTCCCGGTGGCTGAGCACTTCAACTCCCCCTCCCATTCCCAGTCTGAACTTTCTGTCATGGGCCTCCTCCAGTGCCATAGTGAGGCCCACCGGATATTGGAAGAACAGCACCTCATATTTCGCCTGGGCAGTTTGCAGCCCAGTGGTATGAACATTGACTTCTCCAATTTTAAATTGTCCCTCTCTTCCCCTCCCCCTTCCCAGATATCCTTCTATCTTCCTGTCTCCACCTATATCCTTCCTTTGTCCCGACCCCTTGACATCAGTCTGAAGAAGGGTCTCGACCCGAAACGTCGCCCATTCCTTCTCTCCTGAGATGCTGCCTGACCTGCTGAGTTACTCCAGCATTTTGTGAATAAATACCTTCGATTTGTACCAGCATCTGCAGTTATTTTCTTATACAAAGTGAACTTTAAAATCAGTTGAAGCAAAACAAAAGCTTTTGCACTAATCCTTCCACAATGTTTCTTGCACAACAAAAGTCACAAGTTTCAGAGCTGACAAGACAAACGAGTATTTTCATCAGCTATACTTTACAAGAATGAGATGAAAACAGAAAATGCAGTAGATGCCTAACAGGCCAGGCAGCATCTGTGTAGAAAACAAACTCCGGCAGCATATAAATTCAATGACCTTCCATCAAATACATTGATCTCTCCGCAGATGTGACTTGAATGTGGTTCCAACATTATCAATTTCTATTTTAGATTTCCAGCATCCACAGCATTTCACTTTCTGACATACTTGCATGGATTGCTGCGATTTATTAATTTTTCAGCTCACCTTTCGATTCTGCTGGACATGTTACTTCAAGTCCTAATCATTGCAATCATGCTTAATTCTACTTGTAGGGCTTTATGCGTTGAGTAGACAAATAACGTTGAACATCTGCCAAATCAGTTTAATTCTTGTACTAAGGACTTGGGGCTTTGTTTATGATTTTCCACTACATTGTTTCTTATTGAACTTATTTTTGTACTTTATTATGGTGTCTACTGAGTACTATGTTCAAATATATTTTGTGCTGCTGCAAGAATTAAATTGTTCCATTATGGGACATATGACAATTAAACGCTCTTGACTAGATCACAAAATGCACACTGCAGACCAACTCTTAATAACAATGGAGAACTCTCCTGGCATTTACACCAGGTTATTATCAACTTTGATCATATGATCAAGTTTTTAGAGAGATGCTTGGACCATCCGTTCAAGATCGGCAGCCACTCAACATTCAAAGTTGAAGCCAGAAGTAATTGTGACCCCATAAAGATGATTTCAGCACTGTCAATGTAGGAACCATGAAAAGATTTTGCTAATCCTACAATTATCCTGCAGAGGAAGATGCTTTTGGGGCAGATGTGGTAACCCCTGGAGTAGGACACCGATGATGGAATGGAAACACCAGAAGTTCAGTTAAGTTTAGCTTAGCTTAGCGCGGAAATAGGCCCTTCATCCCATTGAGTTCGGATCGGCCAGCGATCCCCGCACACTAACACTATCCTACACGCGCACACACAAGGGACAATTTGCACTTCTACCAAACCAATTAACCTACAAACCTGTACATCTTTGGAGTGTGGGATGAAACCGAAGATCTCGGAGAAAACCCACGCAGTCACAGGGAGAACGTACAAACTCCGTGCAGACAGTACTTATGCCGACAGGATTGAACCCGGGTCTCTGGCGCTGCAAGGCAGCAACTCTACCGCTATGCCACCATAGTTCCACACCTATGCTGCCTGTCCATAATAATATTGAAATAAAGACATTGATAGACTATTGAGAGGAAGAGCACAAATTATATTTTTTCAATCTCATTGAATTCTGCAACATTTAATAATAACGGCGGCACGGTAGCGCAGCGGTAGAGTTGCTGCTTTACAGCGAATGCAGCGCCAGAGACTCAGGTTCGATCCTGACTACGGGTGCTGCACTGTAAGGAGTTTGTACGTTCTCCCCGTGACCTGCGTGGGTTTTCTCCGAGATCTTCGGTTTCCTCCCACACTCCAAAGACGTACAGGTATGTAGGTTAATTGGCTGGTAAAATGTAAAAATTGTCCCTAGTGGGTGTAGGATAGTGTTAATGTACGGGGATCGCTGGGCGGCACGGACTTGGAAGGCCGAAAAGGCCTGTTTCCGGCTGTATAGATATGATATGATATGAACTACAAAATTGTAATTATCATTTGAAAATTCCAACCAAGAAAAAATTAGGTAGAATGCCACCATTTTCCAATCACATGAGGACAGATTAGTCACGATTCATGACGTTGTACGTAAAGTAATAACCTGAAACACAGCTTGGAATTAGTAGTTACGAACCCCAGTGTGGTACTTAACTGAAGTGAGAGATTAGACCGAGTTAGTAAAACTTGTATCTTTTCAATTAACATAAATTCAAATATTACTCTGGAAACTTAATCACATAATCAATGTTGATAACCTTGTGCAGTGCCAGGTGAATTGTGCATTGTTATCAAGAGTCAGTCTGCACGTTAGATTTAACCACGGCATAACATGTTCACTCAAGTGGCAGTAATAGATCACGTAACACTATACATAAAAGCCCACACTGACTTCCGAAGCTAAAACCTTAGAAAAGACCATCTGACTATTTCCCTAATTGCTTTATGTGGAACCTTGTTCCACACACAAACTACCTGAATGGTTTTCCACATCACAAGAAGTGATGACATTTCAGAATGTACCTCAGTGGTTATTTCGTGCTGCAGTCTGGAAAATAAAAATGTAAGTTTTGTTTATCTTGCAGGTGTGTGCTGAAAATAGAGAACAGGGGAACACGAAACGATGATGAACTGATGAACAAAATAGGAATCAAAAGACCGGTGCTAACTTGTCGTTGTGAGCAAGAGTCCGAGCGCTGGTGTCAGATTTAGAAGAGGAAGGTAGAAGTGTCCACATCAATAAGTGCAATTAATAACTATTATGGGCCAGAAAGGAAAATAACCAATCAATCCAGTTTAAACTAGTCTACTAAAGCTCTATAAGAAAATAACTGCAGATGCTGGTACAAATCGATTTATTCACAAAATGCTGGAGTAACTCAGCAGGTCGGGCAGCATCTCGGGAGAGAAGGAATGGGTGACGTTTCGGGTTGAGACCCTTCCTCAGACTGATGTCAGGGGGGCGGGACAAAGGAAGGATATAGGTGGAGACAGGAAGATAGAGGGAGATCTGGGAAGGAGGAGGGGAAGGGAGGGACAGAGGGACTATCTAAAGTTGGAGAAGTCGATGTTCATACCACCGGGCTGCAAACTGCCCAGGCGAAATATGAGGTGCTACTAAAGCTCTAGTACTTTACTGGATCATTCGTATTTTGTAAATTTTAATTTTGTAAACTTAAACTTTAACAAAAGATTTATGGGCCCAGTGATGTGATCAGTAAGCCACTGTAGATAAAATGGCTGCCGAGGTAATAAGGTTCACTATATTTACATGACAAGTCTGGTGGAGTTTGAAGCACTTTCACCTGCACTGAGGGGACACAGATGGAGACAAGAGAAAACTAAACACAATTAATAAGAATCCATTTGATCCACACCACAATAATCAGCCACACACCCAGGAGAATGTACCAGAGTATTAGAAATTCTTTCAACGTTCTTGAACTGGAAAATCATATTGTTGATGAAAACAGGTTTCATTCCCCTAGTCTGATTAAATTTCTAATGTCGGCAACGTTGCTACAGGAGTGGTTAAGGGAAGAGGAGATCTACCTAGTATGTACATCAGGACTAAATGGAGAGGAATAGAGTCGTAGAGCCTGGAAACATGCCCATTGGCCCAAATAACATGCCCCATCTTATACAGTGCATTCAGAAAGTATTCAGACCCCTTCACTTTTTCCACATTTTGTTACGTTACAACCTTATTTTAAAATGGATTAAAAAAAAATCTTTAATCATCCATCTACACACATTACCCCAGAATTAAGAAGCAAAAACAGGTGTTTAGAAATTTTTGCAAAGTAATAAAAAGAAATAACTGAAATATCACATTTACATAAGTATTCAGACACTTTGCTATGGCACTCAAAATTGAGCTTAGGATCATCCTGTTTCCATTGATTATCCTTGAGATGTTCCTACAACTTGATTGGAGTCCACCAGTGGTAAATTAAATTGACTGGACATGATTTGGAAAGGCACACACCTGTCTATATAAGGTCCCACAGTTGACAGTGCATGTCAGAGCAAAAACCAAGCCATGAAGACAAAGGAATGGTCCGTAGACCACCGAGACAGGATTGTGTCGAGACACAGATCTGGGGAAGGGTATAAAACAATTTCTGCACCATTGCAGGTCCCGAAGTGCACAGTGGCCTCAGTCATTCTTAAATGGAAGAACTTTGGAACCACCAGGACTCTTCATAGAGCTGGCCGCCCAGCCAAACTGAGCAATCGGGGAAGAAGGCCCTTGATCAGGGAGGTGACCAAGATCCCGATGGTCACTCTGACAGAGCTCCAGAGTTCCTCTGTGAAGATGGGAGAACCTTCCAGAAGGACAACTATATCTGCAGCACTCCGCCAATCAGGCCTTTATGGTAGAGTAGCCAGACAGAAGTCACTCCTCAGTAAAAGGCACATGACAGCCCACTTGGAGTTTGCCAAAAGCCACCTAAAGGACTCTCAGACCATGAGAAACAAGATTCTCTGGTCTGATGAAACCAAGATTGAACTCTTTGGCCTGAATGCCAAGTCTGGAGAAAACCAGGCACTGCTCATCACCTGGCCAATACCATACCCACGGTGAAGCATGGTGGTGGCAGCATCATGCTGTGGGGATGTTTTTCAGCGGCAGGAACTGGAAGACTAGTCAGGATCGAGGGAAAGATGAATGGAGCAAAGTACAGAGAGATCCTTGATGAAAACCTGCTCCAGAGCGTTCTGGACCTCAGACTGGGGCAGAGGTTCACCTTCCAACAGGACAACAACCCTAAGTACACAGCCAAGACAACGCAGGAGTGGCTTCGTGACAAGTCTGTGAATGTCCTTGAGTGGCCCAGCAAGAGCCCGGACTTGAACCCGATCGAACATCTCCGGAGGGACCTGACAATAGCTGAGCATTGACGCTCCCCATCCAACCTGACAGAGCTTGAGAGAAGCTGCAGAGAAGAATGGGATAAATTACCCAAATATAGGTGTGCCAAGCTTGTAGCGTCATACCCAAGAAGACTTGAGCCTGTAATCGCTGCCAAAAGTGCCTCAACAAAGTACTGAGTAAAGGGTCTGAATACTTATGTAAATGTGATATTTCAGTTATTTCTTTTCAATTACTTTGCAAAAATTTCTAAACACCTGTTTTCGCTTTTTTATTATGGGGTATTGTGGGTAGATTGATCATAAAAAAATGAATTTAATACATTTTAAAATAAGGCTGTAACGTAATAAAACGTGGAAAAAGTTAAGGGGTCTGAATACTCTGAGTGCACTGTATAGTCCCACCTGCCTACATTTGGCCCACATTCCTCTAAACCTATCCTATCATTATACCTGTCCAAATGTTTCTTTAAAGTCTTAATAGTATTTGTCTTAACGACCTCCTCCACCCCAGTAATGGACTATTTCAGATGCTACGATCAGCTCATTCCTTACCTGCCATCTTTTGTGTAAAAAAAACTTGCCCCTCAGGTTCCTATTAAATCTTTCCTCCTCAGCTTAAATGTATATCCTCTGGTTCTCAACTCCCCTACTCTGGGTAATAAAAAACTGTGCATTTACCCTATCTGTTCCTCTCATGATCTTATACACCTATAAGATCACTCCTCATCGTTCTGCACTCCAAGGAATAGTGTCCTTGAGGAAATTGGATGTATGTTAGGTTTATTCTGTCTAATGAGAGTTGATGAAAAGGTGAAATTAGATGAGAAGCTCATGTCAATATTAGAAATTATATCTATCAAAAATAGAGAAACATCAAAATGTGCAATTCCAGAGCAACAACAAGACAATGAATGGTGGAGGCTACAGAACTATCGCGTTGCTGAAATTTATTGCCATTTTATCATTCTTATTTAGACTGGGTTGTGGAAAACACTAATTTTCATTGTGAGACCCTCTGAAGAAGAGTCTCGACCCAAAATGTCACCCATTCCTTCTCTCCTGAGTGAGAACCCACTGAGTTACTCCAGCATTTTGTGTCTACCTACTGATCTGGCACAAAGAGCTGATCAAGATTCAGTGTAGCTCTTCGACTAGTCAGAGATTCCTTACCAATGCCTAAATCATGAAGTATCTATCGCCTAATTATTTGACTGGAACATTTCATTCATTGCAGAATCATGCTGGGAAGGCAAAATAAAAAGGAGCAAAAAAAGATGAAGTAAAGAAGAACGTTACAGGTGAAAAATAATTTAATGGGTCTTCACACTTGTAAAATTAAATCTTCAGGACTAGAGGCACTGTTTGGCAATAGTTAAGACTGGTCAAGATATTTTAAAAATCACCTTCACAGAAAACCACATTATTGGCATGGTAACTGGTTAACTAGTGGCTAAATGCAAGATATCAGTGGAGGGACAAGGTGAATTCCACAGCAACTTTCAGATGGCCGCATTCACTGCACATCGGTCGGTGTGTTCCAGAGTATGCTGATTTATTCCATAACAGTGAACTATGTGAGGCTCCAAAGCTTTCCAAGCAAATGTTTTAAATAGAGGTTTAAAAGTATTCATTCAAACAGAGGCATTATTTTAACAAGCTTATCGCAATTATATACTGGAGAGATGTAGAGTGGCAGGGTGGCGTAGCGGTAGAGCTACTGAGCGCCAGAGACCAGAGTTTGATCCTGACTTAGGGTGCTTGTCTGTACGTTCTCCCCATGACCTGCTTGGTTTTTCTCCAAGATCTTCAGTTTCCTCTCCCACTTCAAAGACGTACAGGTTTGTAGATTAATTGGCTTGGTATAAATGTAAATTGTCCCTAGTGTGTAGGAATGCGTTAGTGTGCGTGGATCGCAGGTAACTGCAGACTCGGTGGGCCAAAGGTCCTGTTTCCATGCTGTATCTCTAAAAAAAGAAATGGGTGACATTTTGGGTCGAAACCCTTCTTCTGTCTGGTCTCGACCCAAAACGTCACCCATTTCTTCTCCTTCCAAATTTATTTCATTGATAGCAAAATGATGCATATCAACCAGTTTTGATAATATTTGCATTTTCGTAAGTGTAAGAGAGACACCACTAATGCAGGCCAGGATAGAACTGTTCAGGTATTTCCTCACCAACCAAGTCCAAGAACAGGGCTGCCAGAAGTGGTGGGGATTAATGTTACATAGAACATTTTGTTGACAACACTTGGATTTATATAATAAGACATCCAAACTCTTTTCACAGGGTCACTATCACATAACCACACCAGAGATAACTGATGATTTCCACACCATATTTTGCTGTCCTGCTTTTATTAGTTTTGTTTGCAGTCCATTGAGTCTTCTACATAGATTTGATTTAACAGAAAAGAGGGGTTGTCTGTTGAAGTAGGTTGTTAGTGGAGTTAAAAGACTGGTTTTGGTAAAATAGATTGTGGGACTGGAGTAGGGCCTATCCCAACTTAAGTCCAACCCAATTTCTGATACACATTTTCTTTTGTTGCTATTTTGGGTTGAGATATTTACTTTTCTCCCAGATGTTAATTTGTTAAAGTTAATGGCAGCTTTAAAAATATCAGATTACCATAAAAGTCCATCTGGTTCGTTAGTCCTACAGAAAAGTATACCTGCCATCTTTACCTAGTCTGCCAAATATGCAATCACAGACCCAGATAGACTTTTGACTACTGACTAAAGACTTTTGATTAAAAATGGCCTCACAGATGATTCTAGTTCAAGAGAAATTGGAAAATATAATTGCCCGTCTTGCCAGTGATGTCCATGTTCTGTGAACATGAATTTAGAGAACTGAATGCCAGCTGTGCTAGTTATGTCAAAGTCCTGAAAATTAGTAAAACTGGAAGTGCATATTAACACCGGCAACACTGTAGACCACTACAGTGTTCTTGGGAAACAATGATGGGTTCCGTCCTGTCAAAATATGCCCCGTGTGGTTATGACCCTCCAAAACACGTGTCGGAAACGTCATGATATTGAAAGGCAAAATTGCAGCAAAAAATTCATGTACAAGCTTAGATGGTATTTGGCTTGATGCTGATAGTATTTCCATGTCCTCGTGTTCTTCTCATTGATGATGGCCATGGGTTTGATTCTTTGCCAGAGGACTCTTGAAGTGCTGTTGCTTGCACTTTGTGGGAAGTGATCTCAGTATCTTCAATGCAAGGACAGACCGGCAGGTGGACCAGGAGTGTTGTATTTACACTCCAAGGTACATCAAGAATTTGAGTAATTTTGCTTCACATCCATTCTACGTTTGCAGTGTGAAACCCAAGATGGAGGACAGACCGGCCTTGGAAGAAATTGAATCTTCATAGGAGGCTTTGGTTTCACTCAACATGGTCAACGGTATCCATCCCAAGCTCCTAATGTGAAACTAGTTAGCACTTGTGTTGTAAGCTGTCGTAGGGTTTATAGGGTTATAGGGTTTAAATAGAAATGTAGATAATTGAAAGAATATAACTTGCACCTTCAAAATTGTTGCTGTGAGCAGGCAACAAGGTTGTCATTTGTTTGCCAAAATAGCAAAAAGCATATCATGTTTTTTCCCGATCACTTCTGCTTCCAAAGGCATGGCGGGGCATTCCACAACCTGAAATGTTTGCTGAAGCACTGAACTGTATTGGGACGAACAACGAGTATTGGAGTGTAGACTAGACTTGAAATGACCTACCAACCAGTTACTCCAGTTTCCAGTGGGCCAAAGGGTCTTTAATTTAATTAGCTGATCCAAGGTACCTACACTCCTTTCATCACTTTTCTCAACCATTTTCCCTTCATGCCCTACACTCCACAAAATCCAATTTCAGGTAACCAACCCAAATGTGCGGGGATCGCTGGTCGGCGCAGACCCGGTGGGCCGAAGGGCCTGGTTCTGCGCTGAATCTCTAAACTAAACTAAATTACCAATTGGTAGTTCTTGTCCCACACTCTTTCCCCTCACCTCCCTCTACCAGCTTCTCCCCTCTACTCCATCAATCCAAACCGACCGGACCTGAAACGTCTTTGGTCCATTTCCGTCTGCAGATGCTGCCTGACCGCTGAATTCCTCCAGCAGTTATTGCCTTTTACACTAAATTCAACCAGATAGAATAGAATACTTTGTTTCCTCACTGCTATCAATCTATTTTTAAAAAATGGTTTCAAATACTTAGCAATTCTTAGCAAATACTTAGAAAGTCACTGACTTTCAATCACGTGTCTAATGAAAAGCATTATATGACACAATAATTCTAGCGCGACCCCTTTTCCATTTGGCAAAATAGGAAGCTGGGGAACAAGCTATGCTGTGCTACCCACATCACGCTGGCTTTTTATTTTCTAAAATGGTCAACTGTTGATAAAGTCTGAAAAAGGGTTCCAACCTGAAATGTCACCTATTCCTTTTCTCCAGAGATGCTGCCTGACCTCCTGAGTTACTCCAGCATTTTGTGTCTAGCTGTTGATAAAGTGTGGACTTTTGCGAGAGAAACAAATAAGAAAAACTATCTGCAACAAAATAAATCAAAGATTAAAAAACTCAACGAGGGGAAAACACTGAATCCCTCTTGAGCTTTCAATGAGGCTACAACAACATCTGCAAGCCTTCGACACACGTCTGATGGAAATACCCAAACTGAAGCATCCTTTGTGACGCTGTGACACAACCCACTCCACATTCCAAAGGACAGAAATAACTTCCAAAGGGAATCACTGGGCAAAGTCCGCTTTAAATATCCCAGCAAAATGACCTTGTTAAAATCTCAAAATAAGAATGTCTGTGACCCCCTCGTTATGTGAATGTCACTGGAACTTCCTGGCAAAGGCAATCCAACATTCACGGTCACAAATTACATTGGAAATCGGTGAGCCCGTCACCTTGTGATACTGTACTTAAGTTATCATGACCATAAGGAAACGCACAAAATAAAGAGTAAGCAACGGAAAATGGGCCCTGAAAAAGATAGTGTCCGAACTGACCCAGGACTCAACTTCTCTTCTGTCCCAGTTCCTCAATTCTTTAATCGTTCAACAACCTATCTGACTCCAGATAAAATAAATTCTCAGATGTTGTCAGGTCCATAACATATTTTCCACAAAATTGCAGCAATATCTGGCTCATTCTATGGCTTGTGTGTCGGATACAGCAGTGAGGTGTATGAAGTGTGATTGTCTGATTGATCGAAACGATGAAATGGTCAGAAGTGATTACATTGTCAGAAGATGCTGTTCTTTACTGTACTATTGCACTTAGCATCTTGGATTGAAAATTAGTCATGTTATAGAAATTAAACATCAGATAGCCCCACTTACTAAAAATATGATCACATGGGGTTTGTTTAATAAGGAGGGTATAATGCCTCATTCGAGCACGGTTATAATGAATCTTTGCCACAGAAAGTTGTGGGCATTCAGATGGACTGGGCTGTGTTCACAACTCTTTGCAGTCTTGGTCAGAACAGTTGCCATACCTTTCTATGGTATGTGCAGAAATTGGTTAGGGGCATTGGAGACATCCTGAATTTCCTTAGCCTTATGAGGAAGTAACAGGATTGATGTTTATTTCACGAAATGCTGGAGTAACTCAGCAGGTCAGGCAGCATCTCAGGAGAGAAGGAATGGGTGACGTTTCGGGTCAGACCCTGATGTGCTTTTTTTGTCTAGTGCCAATGGGGTTGGACCAGGACAAATTGTTTGTGATATCTACACATCAATGGACTGCCCTCATGAGAGAAGCACGCAGTGAGATTTACTCTTTCACCCAATAGCTGCTGATCAAGAATATTCTTTATAATTTAGTGGAGAAGATAAAAGGTATTTCTATGAAGAAACAGTGGTAGTTTTCCATGGCGAGACGGGCCTCTTTCTGAGTACTAAGTTACAAGATTAGCTGAGCACAAATTACCATCGATTCCAAGTTGAACAGGGGTGGAACAATAAACAATGCTCCATTGAACATAGGATACAGAACAGTACAGCACAGAAACAGGCCCTTTGGCCCTCCATGTCTGTGCTGAACCATGATAGCAATTTAAACTAACCTCATTTGTCTGCACGTGAAGCATATCCTCCAATCCCTACATATCCATGAATCTATTCAAAAGTCTCTTAAATGCCACCTTCATATCTACTTCCTCCACTAACCCAGGCAGTTTGCCAGGCACCCACCACTCTGTCAAATATTTATCCTATACATCTCTTTTAAACTTTGCTCCTCTCTTTGACATTTCCACCCTGGCAAAAGGGTTCTGAATGTCCACCCGAGCTTTGCCTCTCATAATTTTATGTACTTCTCTCAGTTCTCCCCTCAACCTCCCACGTTCCAGAGAAAACAGTCCAAGTTTGTCTGACCTCTCCTTACATCTGATTGCCTCAGGCAGATTTTGATTATCAATTTTTTGGCGTCATGTTTAGGGATCCAGTGTACTGTGGGCAGGACGGAAGCACAATATAGATGTGACTCTTCAGAGAACACAAAGGAAAGAGGAGAAAATGAAAGAGGACAGCTGCAGTCCTTGGTTTTGGCATATCGCCATTTTCTCAAGGGCAATTGGGTATGGGCAGTAAATGCTGGCCTTGCCAGAGCAGACACGGAAAAATAATCTAAAAATAATAAATAAATCCAAGTGTATGAAAATATATGACTCAAAGGATAATTGCCTGCAAGAACTAATATTTTGTCCTTGAATAAAACTTCAGTGAGATCTCACTTGAACAGTGGGCAATTTCTACCTTTTTACATGATCGGTGATGGTGGCTTTACATTATGAATGAAGGCAACTCCTATTTAAGTGACTTACTCAACTGGAAAGGCAGCAAAAGTTGGGGGTTTGTATACATTACAGAAACTTGGACCGATGAGTGATCTAATGAAGGTTGACAATTTGTTCCAATGAAATAGGTTGTAAGAGCAGAGAGGTTACATTCTAACTGTATTTAACAATAGTTAGCCCACTGCATGTTGTTTTAGTTTTTGGACATACAGCCCAGAAACAAGCCGCACCGACCAGCAATCCCTGCACATTAATACTAGGGACAATTTTACATTTATACCAAGCCAATTAACCTACAATCCTATGCATCTTTGGAGTATGGGAGGAAACCGAAGATCTCAGAGAAAACCCACGCAGTTCACAGAAAGAACAGATAAACTCCATACAGACAAGCTCCCACAGTCTGGATCGAACTTCTCCGCAGCAGTTCCATTGATAAGGTCACCCCAACTTTCTTAGGTCACCATCCAACCCATTTGTTTCACTGACATTAAGGCGACATTGTTATTCTGACACCATAGTTCTCAACTTGCTTCACTGCATTTTATCGCACCATTTTTTGTTGACCTGGCTGACAACAGTGGTATCATTGGCAAATTTAAAGATAGAGTCCGCGTAGTACTTGGCCACACAGTCACAGGTGTGCAGGGAGTAGAGCTTCGGATTGAGTACCCAACTCTGAGAAGCATCGGTGTTGAGGGTCAGGATAGAGGAAATGTCATGACCAATCCGGCTGTATATATATGATATGATATGATGGTGAATTCAAACGGACTGAAGTCCAGAAGCCAGTTGCGGATGGAGCCCCCAAGGCCAAGATCCAGAAGTTCAGAGATGAGCATATTCAGTACTATGATCTTAACGTCTGAGCTGTAATCAACAAATAAGATCCTGATGTGAAGAAAAGAACTGCAGATGCTGGTTTAAATCGAAAGTAGCCACAAAATGCTGGAGTCACTCAGCGGGACAGGCAGCATCTCTGGAGAGAAGGAATGGGTCATGTTTCGGGTCAAGACCCTTCTTCAGATGTCTGAAGAAGGGTCTCAAATCAGATCATGACAGAGGTGTGCTTATTGTCAAGGTGATCCAGGACCTCAAAGCCACATCATTCTGGTCGGTGTTAGAACTAATGGACAATAGTCATTGAGACAGGTTGTATTATTTGTCTTGGGGACTCGAATGATAGGTGGTTTCCATGAAACACATGGGGAAACTGGACTGTTGAAGTGAGAGGTTGGAGATGTCGACATGGACTGCAGCCAATTGATCAGGATCAGTCCGGGGACTCCATTCAGGCTGGCTGCTGAATGAAAGTTTAGTCTCGTGAAAGCAGACCTAATTTCTGTTGCCGAAATGAATGGGGGGGGCGGAGGGAGGCAAGTGCGCCTTGGTGGAACTTTGTTTGCCTGCACAAAATGACCGTAAAAGGCATTGAGGTCATCTCATAATAAATGTAGATATATATATATATATTTATTATGAGATGAAGGGAGTTTTGGACTTTATTATTAAGCAAGCCCTCTATTCATCCCCAAAATAAACATAAAATTACATTGTTTTTTAAAAAACTGGATTTTGTAGTCATTCAAGAGATATCCAATTTTCAATGGTTTACATGAATAAACTTTTACAGCAAATGCTCTAATTTGAAGCAAGTTCTGGAAACATAACAGACAAAATACCGGCAGAAAATACTGCAAACTTGAGAATCAACTTCAGGAATACCTTGGATGCTGCAAATCACATGGACTCCCTCTTGGAAAGTCTCAAAACTCTGCCTTTTAATAGGAGAGGGTTGACAATATTCTGGCCTACTCTTTCTTAAATGCACTTGATGGATGATAATTCACATATCATAAGGCTTGATTACATTTGCAATCATGAAATTAATGAAACTGTTCATGTTAAGCAATCCTACAAGAGCTCTTTCTTCTAGCCTAATCACCTTATGTATGCAGAATACTAAAGCACAACTCAGTAGAACCAGTGTTCTTGGATGTTCTTGCCAAAGATTAGGGAGTATATCAAGGCATGGTGAAAGGGCTGAGGTGATTTACTAAACTGGCAGCTGGGACAAAGGGCTTCAGTTCTGTCTATATTTTGATGTACTGTGGTTGTTCTTACAGCGACTTCAGGTGAAGTTTGATACAGATGTTAAGAATCACATGTGTTTCAGCGAAGTGAATAAGAAGCTCTTCCAGCAACAAAAGGGTTACAAACCAAGGGTTGATGGCAAAAGAAATGGAGGTCACATGAGAAAATTTTGTTTTTGCACAGAGTTCGTATGATCTGGAACACAATGCCTTAAGGATTGTGGAATCAGATAACATTAAGTTTCGAAAAGAATTGCATAAATAAATGAAGGGACAATATCTACAGGTCCACAGGGAATGATCAAACAGAAAGGTGGGACTAATTGGACAGCCCAACAAAACACTCAGCGCAATTCTTTAGGCCAAGTGGTCCCTTTCAATGATGTACCACTTACAATCCAATGGACTCTGCAACATGTGTCCTGCGGAGGTCAGAGAATGGAATAGCCAAGAAATTGGACAGAACAATTAGACAATAGATGCAGGAGAAGGCCATTCGGCCCTTCGAGCCAGCATCACCATTCAATGTGATCATGGCTGATCATTCTCAATCAGTACCCCGTTCCTGCCTTCTCCCCATACCCCCCTGACTCCACTATCTTTAAGAGCTCCATCTAGCTCTCTTTTAAATTACATGTAAAAAATATAGCTCTCCTCTTCCTTTCAAAACACCGAGAAAACAGCAGCAAAAAGTATAACTCAGTGGCATTATAGATCAGAATATTCTTTCTATTCTGAAGAAGGGTCACAACCCGAAAGCTCGCCTGTTCATTTTCTCCGGAGATGCTTCCTGCCTTGCTGAGTTACTCCAGCATTTTGTGTCTATCATTGGTATAAACCAGCATCTGCAGTTCCCTTTTAGTGTATTCTTTCAATGTCTGCTTTTTAAAAATGACAAGCAATATTCACAAGCCCAAGACTGTAATTATACACGCAGACACGATTTTGCATTTATCGTTGGTTCCTTTTAACATCTGCGCTTGTGAAGGGTTACCTTAGCTTTCTCAACCCAAGACATCACTGAATTATGACCAAACATACGTGGACAGATAAACCTGTTAGCTATACTGGTGCAGTCTGCCCTACATATTAATTATAGGTCTCATCTAGGAATTAGTACCTTGGCGACCATCATTATTGAACATAGAGCACTGCAGCTACTAATAACATACTTCTCTCTGAAGTTAAATGGCAGTACTGTAATTGTTTTTGTCAAAACCTTTGTTTTCGATTTGGATTCCATTAATTTCCCTACAAAACTTGACACTATCCACACTGTTTTTCAGTGACAGCAACATCAGTCTGTTTCCATGCTGTATACTTGCCAAATATCAAGACACATTTGACTTGTGACAGCAAGTGTTTTTCTGCTAAAAGCCTACATGGCTTCTCTACCATACAAAAAAATGTTACATTTACCTTAATTTAATGCCTATCTTCCACCTCAGTTTCTTACATCTGTATGTTTAACAAAGTACACACATGGAATAGTCAACCAAAAGCAAATAATAGAATCTAAATATCCATTAGCAGATTTTGGAATCAGAAGATTTGTTGCTACAGTTCCTCTTACATGTTGACTGCATGGACTGCAGCTTTCAGCTTCACGATTGTTCCGCAAATTCTACCAAATGTTTGGTTAAACTGATGAATCAAGGACATGTCTGGGTTCAATCTCTGGTATTCGGACAGTGACCACTCCTAGTTAAATGACAGGGAAGACTGGCCGGAGATATAACTCTAATCAAATGGAATAGTACATTTAATTGTTAGACAAAAACAGCTTGCTTCTTGGGACAAGAAGATTGTTCTATGATGTGAGATGAAAGAAGATTGGCTCCCACTCATCGGAGTTAGAAGAATGAGACGTGGTCTCACTAAGTATACACAGTTCTGGGAGGGAGAGGAAGGGTAGATGTTGAGATATGAAGAATCTCAAGTCTCAAGAAGCGTCCAGACCCGAAACGTCATCCATCTTTTTTTTTCCAGAGATGCTGCCTGACCCGCTGAGTTACTCCAGCACTTTGCGTCTATTTTTAGATATTGAGAGGCTGTTTCCTATAGCTGGTGAATTCTAAACACCAGGACACGTTCTTGGGATAAATGGTCTCCATTTGGAAGACCAAAGAGACTTCAAATGCTGGAGTCTACAAAAACAGAACACTGGAAGAATTCAATGGGTCAAACTTGACCCACTGAGTTCCTTCAGTGTCCAGTTTTTGGTCTCCATTTTGGACCAAGATGAGAAAAAATAATTTTACACTATATGTTGCAAATATTGAACTTCTACCTCAGAGAGCTATAGATAATTAGTCGTTAAGTAAATGAAGGCAGAGATTAATAGTCTTTTAAACACTAAAAGAATCAGAGGACAATGGGAATGGTTGGCAAAATGGACACGTCATATGATAATTGAATAGTGGAACAGGGTTTGAGAATACTGGGTCTGTATCTACTTCTGCTCCTGTTTCGTAATACATGGCTTGGGCACGATGCATCCTTAATGTCCACTACCTGTTGATATTTACATGTGGACATTAGCACATAGTAGGTATAGCCACGTGAGCATGTTACAACAGCTTATTAGTCTAATGAACTGATAAACATGAAAGGGATAAACCTAATCAATACCAGAATGGGAAAGAAGCCAAAGGAGTTGACCGCCTGTAGTCAGAGGCAAAGCTTCTTATTTTTTGTGTTTCCTCCTGAAATTTGTAATTAATTTCTCTCAACATTTCCTTGTCTCCCACTTACAACCTACAACAAATAACCAACCTAACCATGTCCCTGTAGAATTAACTTTCTAGTCTGACTGGCAAAGATCTGTCAAATATCTTACATCTAGTGTTGCTATGGCAATATGATTCCTAAAGCGCATGAGAAACTAGCCACCGATAGTTGAGGAAGCTCTCAGGCTAATGGCTTCAGTTCTAACCATAATGAAATCAAGTAGCATTACATCATAGAAATTAGTCATCTAGCCAGACAAATTTGCACTGATGCTTCTTCCCTATGAAGCAATTAGTTCAATCATCTACTTCCTTTGTCCTTAAATTCCTTACTCAAGCAACTATTCAAAAAACATGAAAGAATTTATAGGCTGTGCATTAGCAGTGCTTTCTTACAAAGAGTTTCATGGGCTGAACACATCTGTCCAAATGACTATATTTTATATACTTGTTAATCCTTTCTCTAATCACTTAAAACTTGTGCCCTTTGATGACCATCTCACCAATCTACAATTCACCAACCATGACCTTCACAAGAGGAAAGACCTCACAAGATCTGCTGAATGGTAAAGGACATGGGGACCAGTCATAATTCAGAGCTGGTGCACAGATGAAAATGTTGATGGCAATGGAGAGGAGGTTCTATTTTACATCTTCAACACTGGAAGTGTCTTGGGTATGCTTCAGCCAGTAAATATTTAAAACCTGCTCTTATATTTTAGTGCAAATCAATGTTTAAAAAAAATTGCAACAGACTAAAATGTAGGTATAAATAATATATGTGGCAGAACAGCTTGCATATCTGAATACAATATGTTTAAGTGTGTGCATGCAAGAACCCATCTGTGGTAGGTGGTTCTGACTTAAAACCTCTCCAGCTCATGAGAATATAAATGGAAGACATTAAGTAAGGCATGTTATAGAGGGAGTGGAGTATCTTGATGGTTTCCCCAATATCTTGGTCATACCCCAGAAAAATGTAGCACAAGATGAAACTGATAAAAACTCATGACGTAAAGGGTGAATAAGCCAGTGAGATAGAGAAGCACAAAAATCGATCATACTCAACAGACACAATGCATTCAAAGGTCACTGGAATTTAGAAGGATGAGGGGGGATCTTATTGAAACATATAAGATAATTAGGGGATTGGACACATTAGAGGCAGGAAACATGTTCCCAATGTTGGGGGAGTCCAGAACAAGGGGCCACAGTTTAAGAATAAGGGGTAGGCCATTTAGAACGGAGATGAGGAAGAACTTTTTCAGTCAGAGAGTGGTGAAGGTGTGGAATTCTCTGCCTCAGAAGGCAGTGGAGGCCAGTTGGTTGGATGCTTTCAAGAGAGAGCTGGATAGAGCTCTTAAGGATAGCGGAGT
Organism: Rhinoraja longicauda; assembly: GCF_053455715.1. Lineage (NCBI taxonomy): Eukaryota > Metazoa > Chordata > Chondrichthyes > Rajiformes > Arhynchobatidae > Rhinoraja > Rhinoraja longicauda. The sequence goes on from NC_135954.1 coordinate 100,141,942, forward strand.
GAGGGGGTATGGGGAGAAGGCAGGAACGGGGTACTGATTGAGAGTGATCAGCCATGATCGCATTGAATGGCGGTGCTGGCTCGAAGGGCATAATGGCCTACTCCTGCACCTATTGTCTATTGTCTATTGTGACTAATAATGGGATGGAGAAGTTTAGTGTGATATTTGGAGGGGATTTGGCAAATACATGGATCAATAGTGTCATTTTTAAACAGGATGCTCCCACTCCCTCTATAACATTAAACAGGATGCTCCCATCTGGTATGTTGACCAACTAGTGGCACATCTCACGCCAGAATATCGCTGAGCAAATATTGTAGAGGCAGGGTGAAGAATTATAAAAAACAAGTCTTTATGGTCAATGGTTGGCACCATCAGGCCTTGTTCTCAAAGATCCAGATGGTAGGAACTTAAAACATAAAATAACCAAGAACTGGACCTCTGCATCACAGTGTCCTTGGTTGTTACCTCAGAAACCACAGAACTGGAAGTAGGTCATCCTCAATCCCCTGAAAAAAGATTACGGAAACGCAAGTTCAAAGAAATATTACTTGCCCATCCAGGACAGAAATGGAAAGTAATAAAACATCTAATGGGTTTCTACCGAGAGCACTCAAACCAAAGAGGAAACCACTGGGCCAACAAAGCTGGAATATTGTGAGCTGGTTTTTTTTGTCCATAGTTTTTAGGAAGGGCATAGAGGTACTGTAGTGAATGATACCTAAACTCGGAGGCTTGAGTTTACAAGCTGAGATTCTACAAAGTAAAATCAAAGGCTAAGAGGCATTTTGATCAAAATTTTCCGAGTACTAAGGATATATGCTACCTCCTTCTGGAACTAAGGGATTGTGTCTAAAGATTAGAGCCAGGTGATTCAAGAGTGAAGTTAAAATACATTGTTTCCGCAATAGATGTTTGAAACATTTCGATAAACAGCGACTACGTTGAATGCTGGTTTTACAATTTATGGCATTCTCAGTCAACGCAGCTGCAAAAATGTGATCTTAATACAGAAATGTCAAAGGAAGGTTAAACTTGGGAATTAAATTATTATCTCAATGGTGTCAGGTTAGGTAAGGGGGAAGTGCAGCGAGACCTGGGTGTCCTTGTACACCAGTCACTGAAAGTTGGCGTGCAGGTACAGCAGGCAGTGAAGAAAGCTAATGGCATGATGGCATTCATAACGAGAGGATTTCAGTATAGGAGTAAAGAGGTTCTTCTGCAGTTGTATGGGGCCCTGGTAAGACCACATCTGGAGTATTGTGTACAGTTTTGGTCTCCTAATTTGAGGAATGACATCCTTGTAATTGAGGTAGTGCAGCGTAGGTTCGTGAGATTGATCCCTGGGATGGCGGGACTGTCACATGAGGAAAGATTGAAAAGACTAGGCTTGTATTCACTGGAGTTTAGAAGGATGAGAAGGGATCTTATAGAGACATATAAAATTATGAAAGGACTGGACATGCTAGATGCAGGAAAAATGTTCCCAATGTTGGGCGAGTCCAGAACCAGGGGCCACAGTCTTAAAATAAAGGGGAGGCCATTTAAAACTGAGGTGAGAAGGAACTTTTTCACCCAGAGAGTTGTGAATTTGTGGAATTCTCTGCCACAGAGGGCAGTGGAGGCCAAATCATTGGATGAATTTAAGAGAGAGTTAGATAGAGCTCTGGGGGCTAATAGAATCAAGGGATATGGGGAGAAGTTGGGCACAGGTTATTGATTGTGGATGATCAGCCATGATCACAATGAATGGCGGTGCTGGCTCAAAGGGCCGAATGGCCTCCTCCTGCACCTATTTTCTATGTTTGAAATGGGGGCCATTTCAATCTAAAAAAATTATGATGCATCCAACAAATAAGATTGAGCCCCCTAACCAGTAGATGCCACATACTTTTTCAACAGACCTCAAACAACTTTGTCTACCCACTATGTCAATTCGATGCTGTAAATTATCCCAACCAGTGAAAAGAAGCTTGGATCTGTGAGGAACCTAGTGAAAATAAGTGCCAAATTCAATATCTGATGAGAGAAAAACAATTTATCTGCAAGTCACAGTTCTTATCAGATATGGCTACTTGCTGTTTGAAAGTACATGTGGTACCTGGAGGACAGGATCGTCACAATTGTGAAGTCCGCCACAAATGACTATTCAATGCTTAGATTAAGAATGGATGTTTGGGCAGGATAATGCGTGAGACACATCACCATGATTCAATGTTTTCAGGTAGGGAGAGATCGTTAATCTATAGTTTATCTAATACCATGGTAACTTTGGTTACAGATGTGTACTCTCGTCAATAATCTACTGCACAACAGCTTACAACCACAGCAGCTTCTTTTCACAGTTTAGTCTGTGCCCAATTCTGATCTGTGTGCAAAGCAAGACAAATCATGCAAAGTCAATTGGATATAATAAAGCTTTGAAGTATTCGATAACGATAATTTTAAAAACCATTAACATAACATTTATTCCAATTTTCCAAACTAATGCTATTGTTAATTCTTCCTGTATCAGCAGATCCATCAGTAAAGATACTGTATGCAATAGTGCACACTCATCAATTTCATGCTTCCTGCTCTGCAAATGTTAATTTTTCTGAATTAATTTAACTTAGAATCCAATAGTGCAAAATTAGATGGCAATAGCTTTAAGATTAGTTTAGTTTAAAGCTACAGTGAGGAAGCAGGTCCTTCGGCCCACCGAGTCCGCGGGAGTGAACTAACTAGGCCATTATAAATCTTTGCCTGCTATAAAAAATTCACTAGAGCTGATGGCTTAAAATCAAACTATTATTAAATGGCAACTTATAATCAGGCGCAATGAGTTAACAACAGCATAATATTTTGTTCTGAATTCTAAGAAAAAGCTTTAGTTATGAATACTAAGATCAATCAACCCATGCAAGGGGGATTTATCACACAACAATTCAAAAAGACGAAAGAGCTAATTTTACCACAGGTGTCCACACATGACACAGTAAACAAGCCGACAGTGTAAAATGGTTCCAAACAGATTTATGCCTGTGCTAGAATTTGAGGTATATATCAAAACCAGGGCTAAGGAAACACTTTTCATTGAATAAATCCCAGCAAAAGCAAATGCAAAGAAATACTGGCGAACCATTAGCTTTGCATTTCAAAATAATCAGAGTTATCATGTTTCTATATATTGCACACACTGTACATATCATTCAGAGTAGAATTAACTCACAAAAGATCGCATGCTCAATTCTGATTTTTAATTTGTCGGGCAGCTTGGTGAAAGTAATTTTTAAAAAAGGCAATATATTCTCTTTAGTTAGATTGTAGTGGCCTAGTCAGCAGAAGTAAGAATGAAATCAGTCAGAAGTGCCAACATAATAGCTACCCACTCAGCTCTGCTGGAAACCTTTGATGCGTGTCGAACTGGTCTCCACCCTGCCTGCTTCCAACAAGCTATTTCGCCTTGATTGTCCCAGAATCTCCAGATATTAAAGAAAACACCTGCAGAAAACCTAAGTTAAAAAATTATAGAAATATTTTGTACAATTTTTGTTGTTATGGGCTGCACGATGGCGCAGCTGTCGAGTTGCTGCTTGACAACACAAAAGACCCGAGTTTGATCCTGACTACGGGTGCTGTCTGTATGAGGTTTGCATGTTCTGCCCGAGACTGCTAGGGTTTTTTGTTTTTTTTTTAAATCGGGTGCTCCGGTTTCCTCTCGCACTCCAAAGACATACAGGTGTGTAGGTTAGCGGGACAGGCAGCATCTCTGGAGAAAAGGAATGGTGACATTACGGGTCGAGTCTTCTGAAGAAGGGTCTCGACCCAAAACGTCACCCATTCCTTCTATCCAGAGATGCTGCCTGTTCAGCTGAGTTACTCCAGCATTTTGTGTCTATCTTCGGTTTAAACCAGCATCTGTAGTTCCTTCCCACTCAGGTTTGTAGATTAATTGGCTTCGGTAAGTTGTCAAAAATTATCCCGAGTGTGTAGGATAGTGTTGGTGTACGGGGTGATTGCTGCTTGGCACAGACTCAAGGGATCTGTTTCCTCAATGTATCTCTAAAGTCTAAAGCTCACAATTGTTATAAAAAAATGCAGGAAATGGGAGAAGTGTCTAATTGGCTGCTTAGAATCATCCAATCAGTTTAATGAATCTGTTCATTGATCAATGTGTAGGAAGGAACTGCAGGTGCTGGTCTAAACCAAAGATAGACACTGAAGTGCTGGCCTAACTCAGCGGGACAGGCAGCATCTCTGGAGAGAAGGAATGGGTGACGTTTCGGGTCGAGACCCTTCTTCAGCATTCCTTCTCTCCAGAGATGCTGTCTGTCCCGCTGAGTTACTCCAGCACTTTGTGTCTATCTTTTGTTCATCGATTAATAAGGGCGAGCATTGCGCAAGGAGGACAGAGGTGACCAATGGTGGGGTGAATGGAATCTGGAGGTCATGTGATGAATCGGACGCTTAACAGAGGGATTTGTTTTGGCCTCAGCATCATCAGGTTCAGGAAAGGCCATTGGGAGCAAATAGAAGAATATCGATGAGGACGAAGACATACCTCAAATGCAACGCCCACCTTCGATCGAATAATCAGTGCCAAAGGACAAAAAGTGCTGGAGTAACTCAGCAAGTCAGGTAGCATCTCTGGATAACCTGGACAGATATCTATGTTACATATCTATGTTCCCCAGAGATGTTACCTGTCCTAGAGGAAAGAACTGCAGATACTGGTTTAAATCGAAGGTAGACAAAAAATGCTAGAGTAACTCAGCAGCATCTCTGGAGAGATGTTTCGGGTCGAAACTCTTCTTCAGACTGAGGAATTGGGTCTGAAGAAGGGCCTCAACCCGAAATGTCACCCATTCCTTCTCTCCAGAGATGCTGCCTGCCCCGCTGAGTTACTCCAGCATTTTGTGTCTACCTTCTGCTATCTATCCTGCCGAGTTACCCCGGCACTTTATGTCCTTTTGTGTATTAGCCAGCGTCTGCAGTTCTTTGAGGAAGGGTCTCGACCTGAAAGGTCACCCATTCCTTCTCTCCAGTCTTGTTGCCTGTCCTACTGTTTTACTCCAGCATTCAGGGCCGTCTTAACGCATGGGCCTGATGGGCACTTGCCCGGGGGCCCACGAGCATAGGGGCCCCATGCTGATCTGTGTATGTTAAGTGACTTGCAATAAATAAATACTACTTTAAAAATGTAGGTTCAATAAGTGCTTTTTTCGCAACATTTTCGGTCACTAAGTGCTTCCTCACAGCGATCTGTAAGTGCTTTTCGCAACAGTGTAGCACCCTAAGTCCATCGCTAAGTGCTTTTCGGTAAGTGCTTTTCGCCGGCACGACGGGGGGGGGGGGGGGGGGGGGGGGGGGGGGGGGGGGGGGCTGGTAGGGAAAGGGGGGTGGGGGAGAGTAACGGTAGGGGCCCCAGTACACTGCTTTGCCCTGCCAGCATTCAGTGTCCATCTGCAGTTCTTTGTTTCTACAATCAGTACCAAAGCTTTTCCATGAATAACTAATACATTGAAATGGTGCAGATGGTGCCAATGGAACAACCACTCAAGGACTCACTAGCTGCAGGAAAGTGAGGGGCACAGAAACTGACTAAGAAAATCTAATCTCAGTAGATAATTATTTTACATAAAAACACACTGGAGTAAGCTACTCAGTCATAAATCTTTGGCTTGCAGAGGTTCCACCTGCGATAAAAACTCAAGAAAGCTGATGGCTTGAGACAAAATAATTATTAAATGGCAACTTCTAATCATGCCGGATGTATCAGCATTTGCTGCAGGGCTGCACAGCAATGTCATTGCTCATCGCCTCTCTCCATGCCATCCACGTTGTAAAGGAACATCGGCAGTATGAAGACGTAGGTGTAAAACAAATCATCCTTCAGGATGTCGAGTGGACTGAACGCGGCTCAGGAATGCTAATGGGAAAACTTGACAAAATAAAAATGAGGTCTGCTGGCACCTCCAAGACTTTATTTCTTTCAGCCAGCTGCCTGATACTTAATACCAATAAATGTTAACCGAAAGCAACTCAGACCATCTCGACAGTGACATCTCTTAAATGCTGCGTAGAGTGCTGGTTGCCACTTTGTGCAAGACGAGTGCTGACAGGCCAGAAGACGAGGTTGCATCATTTATTTATGCTTCCATTTGGGGCTGCTTTCCTTGGCACCATCTATCTGCCCAGCTGCTGGGCAGGAACAGCGTGACGCTAAATGTCAGTGAATCGAGAGAAACCGAATACAAATCAAAGCTGAATTTTCACTGAACCTTAGTTGGGTTGCAGTGTAGCACAAGTTATGGTCATAAGCACGAACAGACGTACGGAAAATAATCCAGGCGTTTCTTAAAAGCACTTCTCTTTGCTTGTGGAATCTGCTGCCTTGGCCACCCACGAGTTGCCTCTGGAAGGTGTTGGCCTCCACAGCCCACTAATATCTGAAGAAGGGTCTCGACCCGAAACGTCACCCATTCCATCTCTCCAGAGATGCTGCCTGACCCGCTGAGTTACTCCAGCATTTTGTGTCTCTCTTCGGTTAAAACCAGCATCTGCAGCCCCTTACACATTTGTGTCTATCCACTAACATTAACACAACCCTCAGTTGTGTTGACCAAAGTAATTCCAGTAAAATGATTAAACAATAAAGCACTGCACACCCCAGTTTGAATAATGCAAGATTGAAACGTGTTTCCAGCACAATTCATAGAAACATAGAAAATAGGTACAGGAGTAGGCCATTCGGCCCTTCGAGCCTGCACCGCCATTCAATATGATCATGGCTGATCATCCAGCTCAGTAGCCTGTACCTGCCTTCTCTCCATACCCCCTGATCCCTTTAGCAAAAAGGGCCACATCTAACTCCCTCTTAAATATAGCCAATGAACTGGCCTCAACTACCTTCTGTGGCAGAGAATTCCACAGACTCACCACTCTCTGTGTGAAGAAATGTTTTCTCATCTCGGTCCTAAAAGACTTCCCCCTTATCCTTAAGCTGTGACCCCTGGTTCTGGACTCCCCCAACATTGGGAACAATCTTCCCGCATCTAGCCTCTCCAACCCCTTAAGAATTTTATATGTTTCTATAAGATCCCCCCTCAGTCTTCTAAATTCCAGCGAGTACAAGCCCAGTCTATCCAGTCTTTCCTCATATGAAAGTCCCGCCATCCCAGGGATCAATCTGGTGAACCTTCTCTGTACTCCCTCTAAGGCAATTCAGTTCTTATCTTACAGATGGACACAAAGTGCTGGAGTAACTCAGCAGGTCAGGCAGCAACTCAGGAGAAAAAAGATCAGTGGCGATTCAGGTCGGGACTCTACTTCAGACTGAAGGGTCCAGACCCGAAATGTCCCCTATCCTTTCTCTCCAGGGATGCTATCTGAACTGCTGAGTTACTCCAGCACTTTGTATCTATCTTTGGTATAAACCAGCATCTGCAGTTCTTTGCTACTACTCAGTTCTTATTCCTGTTGGAGCACAACAAAGGGAGCCACCATCAAAATAACACTGGTCATTTATTGCAGTATGTCCTTTAGATCAAAACTATTCCCAGCAATATATTCCAGTGATGAAGAGATACTGAATCAGGCAAAATAAGGGCACCAGTCAAGTAGACTGCTGTAGCATTGGGCAGCACAGTGGTGCAGCGGTAGAGTTGCTGCCTCACAGCAACAGAGACCCAGGTTCAATCCTTACTACGGGTGCTGACTGTGTGAAGTTTGTACATTCTCCCTGTGACCGCGTGGGTTTCCTCCAGGTGCACCGGTTTGCTCCCACATCCCAAAGACATGCGGGTTTGAAGGTTAACTGGCTTCGATAACATAGTAAAAACTGTCCCTAGTATATGTAGGATAGTGTTAGTGTACGTGGATCGCTGGTCAGTGCGGACTCAGTGAACCAAAGGGCCTGTTTCTGCGCTATATCTCTAAACTCTAAAGATAGACAACAGTTAGATCAGTGGAACTATCCTGGCTTGGTTGCACTTGTAACTGTTCAGTCCTAGCTGAATTATCACTACCAATGGCTTCTTTTTTCACCCAGACACTCTCAGGTTCAAACAACATATTCTTGGCTCATTCCTCTTCTTCACCAATGCAGTCCATCCTCAGGATGCCACAATGTCACACAGAAATTCCTCTACATTATCAAAGCCAATTACTCAGCTGAACATCACCAATGTTCATTCTAAATGATTGAATCAATCATTCCGGATCCCTGTTGTGACATACTCTCACAAATGAGCCACAGTTTCCTCCAGTTGAACAGTACAAACATAGGTCCAGCACAGCAATATGTATTTATAAGGCACCATTAGCAAAGTAAAACATCCACTGACACAACACAAAACTGGCCAGTATCCCACTGAAAGTGCTATTACAACTAATGATGACAAGCTGGAAAGTTTCAAGGAGCATCTTAAAAAGGAGAGGGTTGGAGAAGTTTCATGAGGGAATTTCCAAGGCTGGAGCCTTTGCTGTCAAAGGGATATTGATTAAGACTGAGAGGACCCTGGAGAGTAGTTACCACAGATGTTTACAGGACAGAAATATTCAGGAAAGGATATTTAGAGCAAATGGAAGGGTATTGGTGAGAACAAGGCTCATTGTGGATATGATGCCCATCTTCTATCAAATAACCCGTTGTACTGTTCGTACAATGACAATAAAGGCTTATTATTATTATTATTATTATTATTATTACAGGTTTGTAGTTTAAGATAGACACAAAGTGCTGGAGTAATTAGGCAGGTCAGGCAGCATCTCTGCCTGACCCACTGTGTTATTCCAGCACTTTGCATCTACCTTTTGGTGGAATCCAGCATCTGCAGTTCTTTGTTTCTAGGTTTGTAAGTAAATTGACTGTTGTAAAAATTGTCCGCAGTGTATTGGATGGAACTAGTGTACGGGTGATCACTGGTCGGTGCAGACTGGTGGGCCGATGGGTCTATTTCCACGCTATATCTCAAAACTAAACGAAACTACAACAAGTTGCAAAAAGTTACAGACAATAGACAATAGGTGCAGGAGTAGGCCATTCGGCCCTTCGAGCCAGCACCGCCATTCAATGTGATCAAGGCTGATCATTGTCAATCAGTACCCCGTTCCTGCCTTCTCCCCATACCCCCTGACTCCGCTATCTTTAAGAGCTCTATCTAGTTCTCTCTTGAATGCATCCAGAGAATTGGCCTCCACCGCCTTCTGAGGCAGTGAATTCCACAGATTTACAACTCTCTGACTGAAAAAGTTTTTCCTCATCTCTGTTCTAAATGGCCTACCCCTTATTCTTAAACTGTGGCCCTTGGTTCTGGACTCCCCCAACATTGGGAACATGTTTCCTGCCTCTAACGTGTCCAACCCCTTAATAATCTTATGTTTCGATAAGATCCCCTCTCATCCTTCTAAATTCCAGTGTATACAAGCCTTGCCGCTCCAGTCTTTCAACATACGACAATCCCGCCATTCCGGGAATTAACCTAGTAAACCTACGCTGCACGCCCTCAATAGCAAGAATATCCTTCCTCAAATTTGGAGACCAAAACTGCACACAGTATTCCAGGTGCGATCTCACTCGGGCCCTGTACAACTGCAGAAGGACCTCTTTGCTCCTATACTTAACTCCTCTTGTTATGAAGGCCAACATTGCATTGGCTTTCTTCACTGCCTGCTCGACCTGCATACTTCCTTTCAGTGACTGATGTGTAAAAGAAATATCAATGCAAGTTGTGAGATTTGCCTCAGCAACGAATGACTCACGAGAATAATCAACCGGCACCTTATTGTCACGATCACTTTTGACAAAATTGGAACAAAAAGCTGATCATCTTCACACAAAAAGTATTGCTTTCACAAGCATTTCCAAAAGCCTACACAAAGCTTTGCCCTCATTGCTTAAAGGTGTTAGCATTCACAAATCCAGGTTTAGACTGCCCTGGAGCTGGAACGACACAGTTCACACATCGCTGGTTTCACTCCCTTTGCAGGAAATAAGTGAATGCATCAATTCTGGTGACAGCTAATGTGTTGTAAGTTGCTAGATGTGATAGCCCGCTGGATGCAGTACATAATTGTTACTGCCCAGGGACAACCTCTCAGACAAGCACCATGAACTGACTTCATAAATGTGCGTAGGTGGGGTCTGAGGCACATATCAAGTACATTCTGCACTTGGATTATGCAGTTGAATTTCTACACTGGCAAACCCAGGGGCTGGCTGAGTCGCAGTGAGCTCGTGGAAGGGAACTTGGCAAGTAAAATAAAATCAAAAAACATAAAGCAATGGAAACAATGGCAAGTGCAAGATTTTATTCCAGAGGGAATTCATTCCCAGCAAAACACAAATTGCTGGAGAAACTCAGGTCAGGCAGCATCTGTGAGGGAAATGGACAGATGATGACAGAAACATATTCGCAGGGTGGAAATGTCATAGAGTAGAGCGCATATCTTTAAGGACAGAGGGGAAAAGTTTAAAGGGGATGCGCAGTGGGTTTGTTTTTTGATTACACAGAGTAGTGGATGCCTGGAACTCAGCCAGGAGTGGCGGTGGAAGGGGATATAATAGAGGTGTTTAAGAGGCTTGGATAGGCATATGGATAGAGCCACAGCGACATACAGCGTGGAAACAGGCCCTTCAGCACAACGTCCCAGCTACACTAGCCCCATCTGCCTGTGTTTTGCCCATATCCTTCCAAACCCGTCCTACCCATGTACTTGTGTAACTGTTTCTTAAATGTTGGGATAGTCCCTGCCTCAACTACCTCCTCTGGCAGCTCGTTCCATACACCCACCACCCTTTGTGTGAAAACGTTACTGCTTAGATTCCTATTCAATCTTTTCGCTTTCACCCATGTCCTCTGTTCCTCGATTCCCCTGTGACGTTGTGCATCTACCCGATCCATTCCTCTCATGATGTTTTACACCTCGACAAGATCACCCCTCATCCTCCTGTGTTCCAAGAAATAGAGTCCCAGCCTACTCAACCTCTCCCCATACCCCAAACTCTCAAATCCTGGCAACATCCTCGTAAATCTTCACTGTACCCTGATGCAGGGAATTGAGAGATATTGATTACATGCAAGCCGAGGAGATTAGTTTTACATGACATCATATTCAACAGACATTGTAGGCCAAAGGGTCAGCTCCTCTACTGGACTGTTCCATCTTCCACCCTTTGTTAATGTACTTTATGTCTCTACATTCTGAAAATAACGGAATTGTTAATCGTTTCCATCCTAATAACAAGATGCTCAAGTGAACAAATTCAAAATGTCAAGCAAACGTCAAATCGATTCAATTATCAGGCTTACAATGTACAGATCCATTAACATAATCAAATTCCACTGAATAGGTAGCATGGGAATCTCCTAGCAATGTAAAGTTGCATGTGATATTGTACTTTGCATTTCTCTAATTCCAAGCAGGGATAGGTGTCTTCATCCCAAACACCTCCCACCTTTCAAGGTATCAAATTTGTTGAACGGTGTTGCTTATCAGATATGTTTTGACTGTAATTTACATAGCAGGCACAGTATAAAATTGCAAATATATTTGAAAGAGTGTCTAAAGTCATTAGGAGGTCATTTGTTAGAAATGTATTCTTAATTACTACAGCACTAAAAGGCACAACACTGATAGTGTGCAAATACTGAAGTTATTTTGAAGAAGCCATCACAGTCCATTATATTTATGAAATTGATATAACTCCATTGTACATTTATCATCAACCACACACTGTAAGAGATAGTGTCAGATCATCAAATGCATGGTGTAACTCAGCAAATTTTGCTGCATCATCAACAGCACAAATATTTAGAAACATAGAAAATAGGTGCAGGAGTAGGCCATTCGGCCCTTCAAGCCAGCACCGCCATTCAATATGATCAGGCTGATCATCCAAAATCAGTACCCCGTTCCTGCTTGCTCCCCATATTCCTCGATTCCGTTAGCCCCAAGAGCTATATCTAACTCTCTGTTGAAAACATCTAGTGAATTGGCCTCCACTGCCTTCAGTGGCAGAGAATTTCACAGATTCACAACTCTCTGGGTACAAAAGGTTTTTCCTCATCCCAAATGGCCTACTCCTTATTCTTCAACTGTGATCCCTGGTTCTGGACTCACCCAACATTGGGAACATTTTTCCTGCATCTAGCCTGTCCAAACCGTTAAGAATTTTATACGTTTCTATAAGGTCCCCCCTCATCCTTCTAAATTCCAGTGAATATAAGCCTAGTCGATCCATTTAGGCTAAGAAACAGAGGGCCAGACATACTCCTAACATCATTGTTGCAAGAGCTTAGCTTCAAGTTGGCCTAGCTTTTAGACAAGATTTTAGTGTGGTTTGAAGATCAAATACATTTTGCAATCCTGACTGATATTTTGTTTCAAGTCAATGCAGACATTGCAATGAAATTTTTGAATTCTTAGCGTTAGAACAATCATCCCCACGCTTTTTGATAAAACATTTTTGATTACTTTAAGGATTGTTCATAAATGCTGGACAAATGCACCATTTAGGTTTGAAACTGTTAAGACCAGAGCAGGACAGGCAGCAATCCGAATTATTTGACAGGTGAAGCACACTTGAAAAATAAATCAACCGGAACCTTTTGGAGCCACAGATTCACAACCACACATTATACACGTTACAGTCAATCATCCCAGCACCAGGCGAAATTTGAAATATAGTTGGGTTCATTACAAGCCTTTCAACTGGTTCAAATTTACATTATAAACAAATAACATCTGACTGCACAGTGCATAGCAGCAGTCTACACTGCCAGGGACAAGCAAACTGATAATTATCTACAACCAATTAAACTTTATAGTCAATTCAGAGTATTCTCTTAATGGGACCAACATTATTTTGTCCAAAGAACAGGTTGGAGGTTGTAAACGACATCATAAAATATAAGAGGTTCACCGAGTCAGATTAAAAAAAAAGATACCATGTTGTGTAACTGGGCATGATTTAGAATTATATTCCTTGATTGATGAGGACTGAGCAGATAGTTTATTTTGGGGCCAAGGCGTGAAATAAAAGAAAATAAACCTTTTTCTTTCTATTCCTATGAATGACTTGAGAAGATTAAACAACTGGATAGTTATGATATTCTCAACAGTCCCCACAGCCCAACCCATTCCAGATTCCAGACATGCGGATCAACTGAATAAGTATTTTGCATCTGTCTTCAAAGTGGAAGACACCAGCAATGTGGCAGAAATGCAAGAGAGCCAGAGGGCAGAAGTGAGTGCAGTCACTATTACAGAGGAGAAGTGCTTGGGAAGCTGAAAGGTCCAAAGGTGGATAAGTCACCTGGACCTGATGGACTACACACCAGGGTTTTGAAAGGGGCAGTTGTGTAGATTATGGAGGCATTAATGGTGATCTGTCAAGAATCACTGGAATCAGGAATGCTTTCAGAGGACTGGGAAATCGCACGTGTGATTCCACTGTTTAAGAAAGTATTAAGGCAAAAGAAAGGAAATGATGGGCCAGTTAGTCTGGCGTCCATGGTTGGTAAAGTTTTAGTCTATTATTTAGGTTGAGATTTTGGGGTGGGGTACCTGGAAGCACATAATAAAATAGGCCAAAGTCAGCGTGGTTTTCTCAAGGGGAAATCTTGCCTTTTTGGACTTTTTTTTGAGGAGGTAACAAGCAGGATGGGCAAAAGAGAGTCGGTGGATGTTGTTTTCAGAAGGCCTTTGATAATGTGCCACACGTGAGGCTGCGAAACAAGACAGGAGCCCATGGTATTAGAGGAAAGGTACTAGCATGGATAGAAGATTGGCTGACTGGCAGAAGGCAAAGCGTGGGAATAAAGGGGGTCTCTCCTGACTGGCTGCCGGTGACTGATGATGTTCCACAGGGGTCAGAGTCCATATTTCTTCCCAGCTGTTATCAGGCAACTGAATCATCCTACCACAACCAGAGAGCAGTGCTGAACTACTATCTACCTCCTTGGTGACCCTCGGACTATCCTAGATCAGACTTTTTCACAAAGTGCTGGAGTAACTCAGCAGGTTAGGCAGCATCTCGGGAGAGAAGGAATGGGTGACGTTTCGACCCTTCTTTGTGAATAAATCGATTTGTACCAGCATCTGCAGTTATTTTCTTATACTAGATCAGACTTTGCTGGCTTTACCTTGCACTGAACGTTATTCCCTTACCATGTATCTATACCCTGTAAATGGATCGATTGTCATCTGTTGTCTTTCTGCTGACTGGTTAGCATGCAAAAAAGCTTTTCACTGTACCTCGGTACACGTGACAATAAACTCAACCAAACTGCTTCACTGACATTTTTATAAAAATGGCTAATTTTTAATATTCAGCAATTCTAAAGACAATTGGCTAACTTCATATAATTTTCTTCCTAAGCATCAATATTTGAATTCACTTATATAGTCAAGAGCAAAATAAAAATTACGGGAAAATCTTGAATTAAATGCAAGAGCTTATTGCAGTTATTACCACTGGGGCTGAGGTGGATAGGTTTTTTTTAATCACTGGGTGAGATGGATAGGGGAAAGTATATGGTTGATGATAAGACCCATAACAGCATTGATGTGCAGAAGGATCTTGGGGCTCACGTCAATAGCTCCCAGAAAGTGGCAACACAAGTAGTTAGAGTGGTAAAGAAGGTGTATGGTGTGCTTGCCTTCATCATTCAAGATATTGAGCGTAAGAGTCAGGAAGTCATGTTGGAGCTTTATAGGACTTTGGTTAAGCCACATTTGGAGTACTGTGTGCAGATCTGGATGCCCTAATACAGCAGGGACGTAGAGACTTGAGAGGGTGCAGAAATGGTTTACCAGAATGCTGCCTGGTTTAGAGGGTATTAGCTATAAAGAGAGGTTGGACAGGCTGTTTTCTCTGGATTGTGGGAGGTTGAAGGGAGTCCTGATAGAAGCATATAAAATTATGAGAGACCGTCTGAACGTTTTCCCAGGATTGAACAGTCAAATATTAGAGAGAATACCTTTAAGGTGCGAGGGGCAAAGTTTAAAGGAGATGTGCAGGGGAATGTTTTTACACAGAGAGTGATGGGTGCCTGGAACCCACTGCCAGAGGTGATGGTGGAGGCAAATACAATAATAGCATTTAAGGAACTTTTAGTAAGACACGTCGATATGCAGGGAATGGAAGGGTATGGATCACATGAAACCAGAGATTAGTTTAACTTGGCATTATGTTTGGCATGGACAATGTGGGCCGAAACCTCAGCACAAGTGCTGTACTGTTCTATGTTCCACTTAACACTCTGCATTACATTTATAAAATTATTGCTTCCTGGCCTTCTCCAATGTGAATGTCAGCTTGTTTGCAATCTGTCAGTATGTTGCTGCAACATCTGCTGGATTCTAGGCTTCCTAATAAATAGATATCTTGAAGAAGTCAAAGTGGAAAAGAAGAAATTCTCGCCAGGGAGATTGGCAGCTCTCAGTGGAAAGAATTTGTCAAGTCTATAAAAGCACTGATGCATTTCCACAGTAAATGCCGAGTCAGGTTTTACTTATTATTTTAGGTCTGAATTCCTGACAAAGTTGAAGAAAATTCAAAGAAAGTTAAAAGGCAATGGCAGAACAAATGTTCATACCAATCTTGAAATGTGCATTCACTCAATTTTATTAATATCCTGTTTAGAATCAGAGTCATACAGCACAGAGACAAGCCCTTCGATCCAACTCATCCATGCTGCCCAAAATGCCCCATCTAAGCTAGTCCCATTTGCCCCTGCCTGGCCTATAATTCCTCAAAACCTTTCCATGTAACTATCCAAACGTCTTTTAAATATTGTTTTTGTACCCGGCTCAATGACTTCCTCTGGCAGCTCGTTCTATATACCCATATGTGTGAAAACGTTGCCCCAATTCTATTAAATCTTTCCCCTCTCACCCTAAATGTATGCCTTCTAGTTCTTGATTCCCATATCCTGGGGAAAATGACTGTGCATGTTCACCCCATCTGTTCCCTCGTGATTTGATGCACTATGAGATCACCCCTCCTTCACTCCAAGGAGTAAAGTTTTACCCCATACTAAGGCCCTCAGGACATGGCAACGTCCTCGTAAACCTCTACAATCATTCTTCCCTTCCCTAATAAAAAAAACCGCAAGAAACCTCAACATGTATTCTAATTACAATGCGGGATGTAAAAGAAAACACACAAATTGCTTTTTGATCTTGGGTGACAAAAAAAGTGGCCAGGTTTGTTTCCTGATCTGTGCAGAGTTATCAACATCAGAAGGGTCCCGATCACTATCCATGTTCCCCAATGATGCTACCTGACCCGGTGAGTCACTCCAGCGCTTGGACTAACCATCATGGCCGGCACAGTGGCGCAGCAGTAGAGTTGCTGTCTTACAGCACCAGAAGCCCAGATCCAATCCTCACATTGGCTGCTGCCTGTACGAAGTTTGTACGTTCTCCCTGTCACTGTGTGGGTTTTCTCTGGTCTCCTCCCTAACTCCAAAGTCATACAAGTGTGTAGGTTAATTGGCTTTGGTAAAATTGTCCCTAATGTGTAGGATAATGCTAGCGTATTGGTGAATGCTGGTTAGCGCGGACTTGGTGGCCTGAAAGGTCTGTTTCCGCGATGTATCTCTAAAATCTATATAAGTCTAAAATCACTTTGTGTCTTTTTGGTAAACCAGCATCTGCAGTTCCTTGTTTCTACAGAGTTACCAACATATTTAGATAGTCCTGGTGTCACCGGGATTTTAATATTAAATGTCTGGACACTAAATAAAGTATTAATCATAAAAATCATGGGTGCTTTGATTTTTTTTTTGTAAAATCCAATGGATGAATGAAAAGTTCAATCACTTTTTGCAAAATAAATTGATCTAAACCAGTTCCTAAATTAACACCTTCAGTTAAAGTACATTAATTAATGAGGATAGACACAAAAAGCTGGAGTAACTCAGCAGGACAGGGAGTATTTCTGGAGAGGAATGGGTGACGTATCGGATGGAGAGCCTTCTTCATAATTAATGGAGTGTCACAACAACGCATGCTCTTTTTCATAACTTATTTCAATTTAATTCTTCCCTCCATATTTCTACTCAATATTTTGGAATACTGAGAATGAACAGGATGAGGTGAGTTGTGGCAACACACGCAAACTAAATTAATAGCTGAGACACTTCCATTGAAGTGGCACTTATGTCGCAGATTTTAATTTCCATACATTAATTTTCATTCACACTCCAAGTTGGTTCCTTGGATGGGATAATTAACATCTTAACATTAGCAGCGTGAAGAACATTTTTGTGAAAAGAACATTTTTTTTGCCAGAGTTTATCAAAAGTACGACCAAAGACAGAAGGGGATGGATCACCCATAATCTTACTCCTTGAACAGGTCCAAGGAGCAGAATGGAGGCTCCAGTTACTGTTTCTCATTGCCTTGAGGCCATTTTGGTAACGTACAATAGAAATCACTTTCACTCAAATTCCTTTCACCTTCTTTCTCATGAGATTTCAAATAATTTAATATTTACTAGGCATAGATAGGGTAGAGTCAGAATCTTTTTTTCCCCCCAGGATGGCAGGCAATGTCAAGAAAGAGAGAGCATATCTTCGGGGTGAGAGGGGCAACATTTAAAGGAGGTGTACGGGACAAGTTCTTTTTTACACACAGAGTGGTGGGTGCCTGGAACGCGCTGCCATGGGTGGTGGTTGTGGGAGATACGATAGATGGACTTAAAAGGTTTTTAGGTAGGCACATGGGTATGCAGTTAACAGGGGAATATGGATCACATACAGACGCAGATTAGTTTAACTTGGCATCATGTTTGGGACGGACATTGTGAGGCAAAGGGCCTGTTCCTGTGCGATGTAAACCCAAGGAACAAGACCAACGGGAGATCACTGGGCTAAGGCCTCCATCCATTTTCCCATATTGTCCCTATGTCCTTTTATTCACTCAGTTGTTTACATAGATACATAGAAAATAGGTGCAGGAGTAGGCCATTCAGCCCTTCGAGCCGGCACCGGCATTCAATGTGATCATGGCTGATCATCCATAATCAGTACCCTGTTCCTGCCTTCTCCCCATATCCCTTGATTCCACTTGCCCTAAGAGTTCTACCTAACTCTTTTGAAAGCATCCAGTGAGTCGGCCTCCACTGCTTTCTGAGGCAGAGAATCCACAACTCTCTGCATCAAAAAAAAAAATCCTCATCTCAGTTCTAAATGGCCTACCCCCTTATTCTCAAACTGTGGCTCCTAGTTCTGGAACCCCAACATCAGGAACATGTTTCCTGCATCTGGCGTGTCCAATCCCTTAATAATTTTATATGTTGTGTTGGTATAATAAACCAAGACTTGGTCATCACCATTTACTAATTTCCAACATCTATAACTGAAATAAACCTTCAGATGCCACACCTGTATTCAAAACGTATGCATCTTATATTTTAATACTCAAAAGTTGCAATAAAAAAAATAGGACCTGAAGGGTATTTTGTTTGCCCAGCAGATACTATTTGTGGCAGTTTAGTGTGGTGAACTAATCTTGAAGTCCTATCTTCATTCATATTAAATCAATTAGTGCAATAGACTACTGTACTTGTCAGTCAAATTTATTCTCACCCAAAGAATGGAAGATCCGTGACACTGCATGAAACTTGTGTATTTTGCAGGAAAAAAAACCAATAAACATTTTAACTCTGAAACACCAATCAGCTATAGGCTTGGAATACAAATGTCTCTCACCCATCCAACTATTATATCTTCATGATTCGGACCAATGATATCTATGCTTCAGTAGTTTATTTAGAGATACAGCATGAAAACAAGCACTTCAGCCCACCAAGTCCGCGCCAGCCATCGAGCACCCGTACACTAGTTCTATTGTTATCACACTTTCACATCCTACTCACTGGGGGCAATTTACAATTTTACCAAAGCCAATTACTCTACAAACCTGTAGTATAAGAAAATAACTGCAGATGCTGGTACAAATCGATTTATTCACAAAATGCTGGAGTAACTCAGCAGGTCAGGCAGCATCTCGGGAGAGAAGGAATGGGTGACGTTTCGGGTCGAGACCCTTCTTCAGTCTGAAGAAGGGTCTCGACCCGAAACGTCACCCATTCCTTCTCTCCCGAGATGCTGCCTGACCTGCTGAGTTACTCCAGCATTTTGTGAATACTCTACAAACCTGTCCATCTTTGGAATGTAGGAGGAAACTGGAGCACCCGGAGAAAACCCGTGCAGTCTCGGGGAGAATGTGCAAACTCCATATAGACAGCACCCAAGGTCAGGATCGTGCCTGTGTGAGAGGCCTCTTGAATTTTTGTTGTGCCACTGCGCAATATTTTAAACACTATTTATTACCTTTTGTATCATTTTTTAAGTAAGCCGAAGGTAGGATGAATAAACTCAATTAACTTGTTGAAAATAAATAGCTTACCCAGAAAACATCAGATAAATTTGTACAATTCTATTCCTGAGGTATACGTCCATGACCCAGAAAACCCAGAAAACATCAGATATATTTGTACAATTCTATTCCTGAGGTATACGTCCATGATTTTGCACGAATTGAACTAACTCATCCTAGCTTTCAAACCCAGAAATCGACTGTCACATTAATACAAATTCTAGGAGACTTCAATTGAGACATAAACTGTAGAGCTGAGCATGTGATGGGAGTGTGGAGATAGTTATCTAAGAGAAGTGAAAAAGGGTTTCCCAACTAAATGAGACGTGGAAAAAACAGAATAAGAATTTTGATTACTAATGATAACAATTTATTCAACTATTCAGATCTATTGCACGTTAGCATACAGTTTAAGTTAAATAATGTCAAAACTTCCAATAACCAATCTCTCAAAAGGCTTTTATTTCACATTAATCATCTTCAAAAACGATTGAATATTGTTGTTGATATTCCCATTCACCCATACCAAATCTATCGTCTAGGTAGTTCCAATAACCAGATGTGTGCCAGGTGGCGATACAAACATCAAGATAAGCAAATAATTGAAAGAGATATTAAATAAAATTACATAGATGGAGTTTTTATCATTTATCATTTAAATTATATTAGTGCTGCCATTAACTCAGCACTCTGTCACTTAGATATTACAAGTGTCAGAGTATAAAACTTTATTACTGCTAATATTTATGGGAACAGGTTGAAGTTTGGTCATTTGCAGTTTAAACTCAGTAACAAATATGCAGTCACAACACCTGACACATGAAACAAAAATGATTTGATTTCACTCGCTTATTAAAAATCAGCAACTCAGCAAATATAAATTTAAGATGAAGATAGATATAAAATGCAGGTCAGACAGCACCTCTGGAGAGAAGGAATAGGTGCCGTTTCGGGTCGAGACCCTTCTTCAGGCAATAGTTTATATATACAAATATAAATTTAATAAATTTATAAATATAAATGCTTTTGAAGCAAAATAACTGGTGGGAAATGGCAACTAATGTCAAGGAACCATTTCTTTGGCCAAATATTAGCCTAACCTTCCTATTGCACAAACAGTTATATCTTGAGCCATCTTTTAAAATACTGATATCCCACAGTGTCAAAAATTGCACTCAACTAGTCTTCTGACTCTACACCACTTTTCTTTTCAGTGGCGCCTAACCATTTGTTCCAGTCCCAACCGACGACCATGATGAAAATGGTGACTGATGACGATGAGTAAAGATGATGAAGATTAAATAAAATGATCAATTGCAACAAAACCTTTAGCACTGAAAAAGTGGGCAGTAGAAGTAGTCATAGAAGATATCAGCCATCTATTTTCAGTATTACGGCTGCATCCCGTGTATTGCAGGCATGCAAGGGTACACACGATCCTCAAAGCATCCAACACCCATCCCAAGCTATTTAAACTAATTCCAAGGATTTTATTGGATCGATTCTGACAACTCTCATCAAATCCTGAAAACAATCCAACAGAGGGCAGCACAGTGACGCAGCGGCCTACAGCGCCAGAGACCCGGGTTTGATCCTGACTACAGGTGCTGTCTGGACAGAGATTGTACGTTTCCCCCTGTGAACGTGTGGGTTTTCTTTGGGTGCTCCAGTTTCCTCCCACATTCCAAAGATGTGAGGGTTAATTGGCTTCTGCAAATTGTCCCGAGTGTGCAGGATAGAACTTGTGTACAGGTGATCATTGGTCGGCGTGGACTTGGCGGGCTGAAGGGCCTGTCCACTATCTGAAACCTAAACTAATTTTCTCATTTTCAGAGAGGGGAAGCCAACTCTTTATTACTAAAATGCCTGATAACCACAAATACCATTAAGTAGCTGTTCATGTCTAGAGCTATACAGCATGGAAACAGGCCCTTCGGCCCAACTCTTCCATGCCAACCAAGTTGCCTAAGCAAGTTGATCCCACATGCCTGCGTCTGGCATGTGGATCAGCAATACAGCTCCAAGTCAAGATAGCGTGCAACATGAAGGGGAATTTGCAGGTGGAATCCTCCACTAGGTGGAAAGGGGTTCACAAGTCATAGGAGCAGAATTAGACCATTCGGCCCATAGACACTACTCCACCGTTCAATCATGGCTGATCTTTCTTTCCATCTCAACCCCATTCTCCTGGCTTCTCCCCATAGCCTTTGACATCCTTACTAATCAAGAACCTGTCAACCTCCTACATGGGTCTTCTACAAGAACCAATATATCTACGAGATTGGAAGGAACTGCTGACAATACTAGGCAAATTTGAGAAGCATGGTGTGGAAGGAGTAAGATTACCATATATTGGTTCTCTGGAGAAATAAACTTATCTGATTCAGAAATTCACAAAACCATCTCTTGGTTACATAAATCACATCTTATGTTTTTAACTATATGGTTATCACTACACACCACACTTTTAGCACGGGCAGTTCTCAATAATCAGATAATTGGTGTTATTGTAGGAGTCAATCGTAAAGCAACCACTTATAGCGTATTAAATGTACGGGTGATTTTGTGCAGTTCATTAAGTACTTATCCCCACTGGCCAAAGTAAAATGCTCTGCTGATTCCATCCAAAGTCAAGGATCAGAGCAGTTCCAATCAACTGCTCATACTTTGTTAAAGTGCAATGAGCTTAGTAATTGAGATACAGCCAATTATTAAAAAGGCAATTGCTAAATGATGATTTCCTTTTTAAAAATATATTGGTAAATATACCATTTTAGTTTTATAACATCGACTGTACATCTTAGGCAATTAGTGTGAACATGCAACTTTTAAAAATCAATTTCACAGGTTGCCGGCATTTAATTTCCATCTCTCATTCTCCTTGAAAAAGTGTTTTCAATGTTAAGAGCACATTTTAAAGAGTTAACCACATTTCTCCCCCTCCCCCCCTAACAGAACAAGAATAGAGCTCCCCTTGTCCTAACCATTCACCCCACCTGCCTTCTTATCCAACACATCGTACTCCAACATTTCCACCACCTTCAACATGATTCATAGAAACATAGAAACTAGGTGCAGGATTAGGCCATTTGGCCCTTCAAACCAGCACTGCCATTCAATATGATCATGGCTGATCATCCAAAATCATTACCCCCGTTCCTGCTTTCTACCCCCATGTCCCTTGATTCCATTAGCCCTAAGAGCTATATCTAACTCTCTTGAAAATATCCAGTAAATTGGCCTCCACTGCCTTCTGTGGCAGAGAATTCCACAGATTCATAACTCTCTGGGTGAAAAAGGTCTCCATCATCTCAGTCCTAAATGGCCTACCCCTTATTCTTAAACTGTGACCCCTGGTTCTGGACTCCAACATCAAGAACATTTTTCCTGCATCTAGCCTGTCCAATCCCTTAAGAATTTTATATGTTTCTATAAGATGCTCTCTCATCCTAAATTCCACCACCAGTCACATCTCCCATCTCCACACATTTCTGAGCTTATTCAGTATTAGGGCTGAAGGCTGAGCAGTAGTCAATGGTTAGCATCTTCACTTTGGTGTTCTTATTGTCGAGATAATCCAGAATGAATCCAGTGCAAGTGAAATGGCATCCTCACTCCTATTTTTCCTGCATGCAAATTGCAAGGAGTCTGGATTATCGGGTAGAGTGCCACTGATGTGGACCATTACCAATTATTCAATGCACTGTAATATGGTTATGGTGAGAGCTACTGGTCAGGACGTGGCTGAGAATAGTTTACAGGGAAGTTGGGGATGGTATTGATGGGATCATTCAGAGCTGGCGCAGATCCAATGGGCTGAATGGCTTCCTATCTTTAGACTTCAGAGACACAGCGCAGAAACATGCCTTTCGGCCCACCGATTCCACGCCGATCAGTGGGAGGAAACCGGACCGTCTGGAGAAAACCCATGCAGTCACAGGGGGAACCATAACATACAAATTGCACACAGACAGCACTTGTAGTTAGGATTGAACCTGGGTCTCTGGCGCTGTAAGGCAGCAACTCCACCACTGCAGCACCGGGCCGCCACCTTCTTACATGTTGCAAGGAGAAATAAGAACAATAATGCAGGCAAATGAGATTAGTTTAAATGGGCAATTGGATCAGCAGAGATGTCATGGTCAAAGGGCCCATTTCTGTGCTGTAAATCTCTCCGAGTCCATATGAAAAATCCCCACCCATGTTCTTTAAAGTAACAGATTCAAATATAAGCTTCTGGTTCATATACAACTGAAGAACTTTTACATCTCGTACAATACCATCGCGTTATCATCATTCACTTAATGTCCATTTCACAGAACCTTGCATACAAAGCAGCTGCCGCATTTAACGCCAGGAAAAAAATATTCATTGGCACGAGACTACTTTGGAATGTCAATATGAAAGCTGATATATAATAGCTTTATGAGAATACATTGGTTCAGGAATTGCTTTTTAAATGATCTTAATTAAGAAACTCTATTGCTGATGGATAAGCATGATTAATTTAAATGTTGCTGCTTTCCTGGAAATGTACTGGCAAAGCACATCCTTGAGTTGTGGATTTTTGAGCAGATGCACACAACCATTGTCACAAGTGGTAATGCCCTGATGAAAACACTGCAGGCTGCACGCTGGCTTTTCATTACGCACACTGCAAGTGTGTGACTTGTGATGTTTAGATGCTCAGCACAGATATGATACAGACTGACAAATGCAATGTAGTGAAGTTTAATCACAACATGAAGAATCTTAATTCGCATCCAATCAAATGGAAAAATACGTGCCTGCATAAACAATATTTTTATATTACTAGTCTAAAAACTGGTAATATATATATAGAAGGTAGACACAAAATGCTGAATTAACTCAGTGGGTCAGGCAGCATCTCAAGAGAGAAGGAATGGGTGACCCATTCCTTCTCTCCAGAGATGCTGCCTGACCCGCTGAGTTACTCCAGCGTTTTGTGAATACCTTCAATTTAAACCAGCATTTGCAGTTAAAAAAAATATATATATATATTTATTTATTTTTAAATTATATATATATAAAAAAAACTGCAGATGCTGGTTTAAACAGTTCATATACACAAATATAGACGTACATATACACAAATATATATATAGAGATATGTATATATTTGTGTATATGAACTTTTTCTCTATTATATTGTTTACAGTGCACTATGTTTACATATTCTGTTGTGCTGCTGCAAGTTAAGAAATTAATTGTTCTCTCTATCTGGGACATTTGACAATAAAACACTCTTGACTCTGGGCTCAAAAGGCTAAATTTTCTTTTGCACAATTTGAATCTTCCAATAGAATCAACTAAAACAAAAGCCATTTTTCCCAATATATAAAAGCTCCATAGGCATTACCACATGGTGAATAATAATGATAATTATGAATAGTTGGGAATTAAGAGATCATCCTGCACTTAGTGACAAGTCAGAACAATAGGTGTAGGAAGGAACAGCAGATGCTGGTTTAAACTGAAGATATACACAAAATGCTGGAGTAATTCAGCGGGACAGGCAGCATCTCTAGAGAGAAGGAATGGGTGACGTTTCTGGTCAAAACCTTCTTCAGACAACAGCCTGAAGAAGGATCTCGACCTGAAATGTCACCCATAACAATAGGCATTCCTCACGTGTTGTTAATATGATTTTAGTTAAGCTAGAACCGACTTCCGTTCTACATTTCTATCTCAACAGTTCATTTGGGAACATTCTTTCCCCAGGATCACAAGGCCATGTGTTTAACCTGCCCTTTCTGTTCATGTCCAGGCTTAAGGTAGATGTATACCTGGGCCCTGATCATTAAACACATTCACATAGATAAATAGTGTAGGAAGGAACTGCAAATTTTGGTTCCGACCAAAGATAGACACAAAATGCTGGAGTAATTCAATGGGCCAGTCAGCATCTCTGCAGAAAAGAAATAGGACCTTATTCCTTTTCTCTGGAGATGCTTCCTGACCTGCTGAGTTACTCGAGTATTTTGTGTCTATCTCAGGAAGATAAATACCCAGGCTGAAGTGTGAAGTTGTACAGGTGTATAAAATCATGAGTGGCATAGATGAGATGAATAGCCAGTCCTTTCCTTGGGGTAGTTTCCTTCTAAAAGGAAAGGGTAAAAAATGGGAATGGGAAAGGAATGGGAAAAATAATTTAAAGGGACCCAAATGGCAACATTTTCACACAAAAGGTGGTGCATGCATGGAACGAGCAGCCAGATGAAGTGACGGTGGCAGGTACAATTATGACCTAAAAAAGACAATTGGACAGATACATAGATATGAAAGTTTTAAGGGATATTGGTCAGGCACAGGCAAGTAGGACTAGCTCAGATGGTGTGGAAGAGTTGGGCAGAGGGGTCTGTTTCTGAGCAGCATGGCTATATGACAATGACTCTGACTTGGTGCAAAGCAACACAAAGAACACTCCACAGTTGTTGAGACTTGTTTAAACCAGCACCTATTCAGTTGAATTTCCAGTGCTGTTGGAGATGCATACCATTTACTGAAGATCTACGAATTGTTCTTGTGTCTTGATCAATATTCCTTGCTCAATCAATATAAGTCGTGCCAATTTAAAAAAAATTGGTCATCCCCTTACCACAGGACATTACTATCACAGAGTACCAGGTTGATTTAGCCAAATTATAGTCAGAACATTTGATTGAAATACATAAAATGTGTCAAATTTTGAATTTTAACTCGGTCATATTTTGGAAGAGAGATTTGTGCAATACTTAAGAGCAGAGATTGATTTAATTTGGCATCAGTTCAGTACGGACAATGTGGGCCGAAGGGCTTGTTCCTATGCTGTACTAAGCCCTGTTAAAAAAAGAGGGGCTCACAGATGTCAATAGGGACCATGTAAACATAATTTTTTTAATGAAAATTAAAATGAATTTTTTTAATGAAAAATAGGTCAATATAAAATATCTGAACCAAATAAATTGTCAAATCAAGTTGAATTTCTATTATACCCATTGTATAACAATTCTTATATTAAAAATTGCAAAAGTGACAACTGGATCCTATCCTTCATCGAAGTACACAAGTAAACCTTCAACAGTAAATGTTAAAAAGATTAAGGTTTTTTTGCAAAATAAAAAGATCAGGCTAACTATTTTCTCTTCCTGTATTTGGTGGACTGGGAACGCGGCCACAGGCCTTTATCGAGGCGCCGCGGTCTCGATGCCTCCCTGATCGCCGCGTGGAAGCCCGGGTGGGGCGAAGTGACCGACGGAGCCCACGGCTGGGGCCCGGGTCGGCACCACGGAGGCGTGGTGGGGCGTCGACAGCGGTGAGGCCTCGGCAATGCCCCGCGGGTCGAGGGTCAATGAGACCGTGGAGGACCACTGTTGGGGGGGGGGGGGGAGCGGAAGAACAATGGAGGACTCGACATGAGGGGACCGCCGTGAGGGAGGTGGGGGAGCACAATGGACAATTGGGGGGGGGGGGGGAAGAGGACAAAGGACAATGGGGACCCAGCGTGGGGGAACTGTTGCTGGGAGGGGGGGCAAAAGGAGGAGCCGGCGTGCTTTGTAACTTTGTCAGCGCCATAGGTGGCTGCTATGTGTATACATTATGTATGCAAGCAAAGAATCTCACTGTGCCTAGTCACATGTGACAATAAAGTATTCCTATTCCTATTTATTGAACAGTAAAAGCAGCATGTATTTTCTACATGTCTTGCTTGCGTCTCTCATGTGTCCTTGGAGCCCGAGCTCTGCAGATTTCTCCATGACTCAATCCTGAATCATGCAGATGTCTCAGTAACAACTGCAGTAAAATATCTCGGCTGAAGTCAGGGTGTCCCACTTGTTAAGTTACTAGTACTTGGCTTTCTGCACATTTACTGTGAATTCAAGATAATCAAGTATAGAAGCCCAGCGAGAGATTACAAAGGCACAAGTCTAAGCTATGTTCTCGGTACTGTCAAAACCTCTTAGAGATATTGGTTGACAGATACATCGTTGTGACAAGTCCTTCGGCCCACCGAGTCCATGTCGACCATCGATCGCCTGTCCACACTAGTTCTATGTAATCTCGCTTTTGCATCCAGTCCCTACACACTAGGGGCAATGTACAGAGGTCAATTAACCAACAAACCCACACGTCTTTGGGTGGAATGTGCAAACTCCACGCAGACAGCAGCCAAGGTCAGGATCGAACCTGGCTCTGCCAGCCCTGTCACTGTGCTGCCCTCCATGCCAACAGCTAAGAAGATATAACAAAATCATATTCTCTGTATCTGTACACTTTGGGCGCCTTGATTGTAATCGTGTAAAGTCTTTCCACTGCCTGGATAGCACACAACAAAAAACCTTTTCACTGTACCTCGGTACAGGTCACAATAAACTAAACTAGGAGATTAAAGCACACATCTTGCATGAAATCCAGTGCAGATTTACAGGAGTAATGTACAATTCTTGCTGCCATTTTTCAAATAATGCATTCAATTTAATCCGCCCTCCACTTTCGCAGTTAGGTGTAAAGGATTGCATATTACCACTTGGATGAACAGGTGGGAGATATCCTTGGGTCAGGGGGCTAATATTTACCACAATTTAATACCTGAAAACAAATTATTTAATCAAGATCACATTCCCGTTTTTAGGAGCTTGTTTCGCACATTTCAACCAATGAAGTAATGTGCTTGGGAGCATCTTTATGTTGTGCCGAGAAGTTTATCTTTCATTCCATCCTCCCCTCCATTGTGTGCTTTCTTGAAGGGTAAATGTACTCAAGTGTACAATGAAAAAGGACAACACTCACATTAACTGGTTGTCGGTCTCTGACTGAATTACAACCATAAATAACAAAAAAAATAAACAATTCAAACAATTGACTTGGATAAGTGAACTAGCTTTCAATTCACGATCTAGACTGGACAATGTCTAGACTCCTCATTGTTCCCATTCTTTACTTGACTGGCTATGCAAGGTATAATTATGAAGAACTATTCAGTTGAAAGCCAATAATAGTTGGTACACAAGTGCTTTTTAAATTAAAATGGAATCATATTTGGTGACAAATTACATGCCTCGCTGCCACACCGCCCCTCTTTCTTAACATAGCTTAGAACAGCATAGGAACAACAATGTCTGCACTCAACTGATGCCAAATTAAATTAATCTCCTCCTCCATGGTGATCCATATCCCTCCATTTCCTGCATATCCATGTGCCTCTCCAAAAGCCTCGTGAATGCCATTATCATATCCGTCTCCACCACTGGCAGCATTTTTACAGGTACCCACCACTAGAGTCACAGAGTTATACAGCGTGGAAACAGGCCCTTTGGCCCAACTTGCCCACACCGGCCAACATGTTCCAGCTACACTCGTCCCACCTGCTCACGTTTGGTCCCTATCCCTCCAAACCTGTCCTATCCGTATACCTAACTGTTTCTTAAACGTTGGGAAAGTCCCAGCCACAACTACATCCTCTGGCACCTTGTTCCATACACCCACCACCCTTTGAGAAAAGTTACCCCCCAGATTCCTATTAAATCGTCTCCCCTTCACCTTGAACCTATGTCCTCTGATTCTCGATTCCCCCATTCTGGGCAAGAGATTCTGTGCATCTACCCGATCCATTCCTCTCTTGATTTTATACACCTCTACAAGATCACCCCTCATCCTCCTGCACTCCAAGGAATAGAGTCCCAGCCTACTCAACCTCTGCCTATAGCTCACACTCTCTAGTCCTGACAACATCCTCCTGAATCTTCTCTGACCCCCTTAAGCTTGACAATATATATATATGTATAACTAAAATTCTCATCTTGTGTAATATACGTATATAGATTTAGTATGTTCCCGAATTATAGCCAAAACTGTACACGATAGCATGACAATTTTAGCACCACCTTAATCACCATTGTCTTGTGGTTCAAATGGCTGTTGTGGCGGATCAGGCCACTCCTCGGGTCAGCCCCCTCGTTACGTGACGGACAGGTGAAAGGAGTTAAAAGCCAGACCAAGGGAAGGCGTGGATCATCCCTTGGAGAACTACGCTGTGGGCACCAGCTAATAAAGCAATCTAACAAAACACTGCCTGGCGTCTTGCCTTTTCTCTGGCCTCCGCCAGGCCACTACATTGGTGACCTCGACGGACATCACAAGTAGTGATGTCGAACAATGGACAACCCGGTCCTGCCGCCCTCGCGCAACCCGGTCCTGCCGCCCTCGGCCCTGCCGACCTCGAGGCCGTCTCCCTCAAACTCCCGACCCTGTGGACCGAAGAGCCTGAGGTCTGGTTCCAGCAGGCAGAGGCACAGTTTGCTGTGCGAGGGGTAACCGTCGACTTGACGAAGTACTATTACGTCGTCGGCGCCCTGGACCAGGCGACAGCAAGGCGAGTAAAGCCTTACCTTAATGAACCCCCCGCGGATGACAAATATAAGGGCCTGAAAGAACTCCTTATCAGGAGGTTCGGCCTCAGCGACGCCGAGAGGGCAACTCGCGTTATGAGCCAGGGGGGGCTCGGGGACCGACGGCCGTCGGCCCTTCTGGAGGACATGCTCGCCCTTATGGGCGACCACCCGCCCTGTTTTTTATTCAAGCAGGCCTACCTGCGGCAGCTCCCGGTCGACCTCCGTTCTCAGCTCGCAGAAGACCCCTTCACCGACACGCAGCGGCTGGGCGAGCGCGCTGACCAAATTTGGATGTCCCGTCGGGAGGACCTGGCAGCCCTAGCCGTCTTTTCCGCGGCGTCGGGAGGCCAACAGCAAGCTGGGGCCGCCGTCGACCCCGTTTCAGGACGACCCCCGCGGCGAAATCCGGCCGCCATCGGGAACCCCGGTGCCGGCACGTCCTTCTCACACGGCTCGGCCACATTCGTTCTGGACATGGGGGGTCGCAGAGAGACTGTTTCGATCGCACGGCTGAAGCCGGCACACGTGGACATTGATCGGCCGGTGCCGGTTGCACAGCCCCGCCCGCGCGGTCGCCCCCCGTCCAAGCTACCCCCTCCAGTGTCTGCTACGACCCCTCCACCTGTCGGTCAGTCGCCGGTCCCTGCGCCGGTCATGGTACGCACCCGGGCTGGTCGCCTCGTGCGCCCTCCTGTCCGTTTTGTACCTCCGGTTCTTGGGGGGGGTCCTGTGGCGGATCAGGCCACTCCTCGGGTCAGCCCCCTCGTTACGTGACGGACAGGTGAAAGGAGTTAAAAGCCAGACCAAGGGAAGGCGTGGATCATCCCTTGGAGAACTACGCTGTGGGCACCAGCTCACAGCCTAATAAAGCAATCTAACAAAACACTGCCTGGCGTCTTGCCTTTTCTCTGGCCTCCGCCAGGCCACTACACTGTTATATTTTATTTTATTCACTTTTTAAACATTAAAAAAAACACTTTTCCATGTTCCCTGGCCGTCAGCCGCATTCAACGACACAATGGGACCCGCACAAGTGACAGGAGTGGCGGCCAATGAGAGGGGGGGTGGGCATGATGGCCTCTGGGGGACGGTGTGGCGGACAATGAGGGGTTACGCGCGTTCCCCCACCAGGAGGACCAACGCCCATCCCGGCGTACACCACGCCTGACCTTCCTCCCGTGGTGCAGCGCAGCGGCAGAGGGTCCAACAAGATGGCCGTCACCATGGTTCGCCGCTGAGCTGCGGGAGAGGTTTCGGGTCCATGGCTCGCTCTGCCCACAGCGCTGGCCACACAGGGCCGAGGTGAGGGGCTCCCCCTCCCCTTCCCTGTCCCCCCTCGCCCACCCATGGCACCGGGGGACAAAAACCTTTTCAACTTTAATGCTTAGGTAAGTTGCCCGCCGATCACTTTTTCCAACTTTAATACTAAGTAAGATGGCCGCAGCATCCGCGCGTGCGCAGTTGGGGGGAGGGGCAGGACCCGCGCGAGTGACAGGAGTGGCGGCCAATGTAAATTGTCCCTAGTGTGTGGAATCGTGCTAGCGTATGGGGTGATCACTGGTCAGCATGGACTCAGTGGGCCAAATGACCCATTTCCATGCTGAATTTCTAAACTATGTAGTCTAAAGCCAAACTTGAGCAGAAAAAAGTGCATTTAAAAAAATTAAATACATGAAGAAGCTCACTTAATGAGTCATTTGGGTCACACAACATCTAAGAAAATAAAATATCTTCATGGTTTTTAATCCATGTTCTCCGCCACCTGGGAGCCTATAGCATATTGTGAGCATGGATGATGAAATAATGTGATAAAGCCTGGTGCCAAGGGTTCCCGAATAGATGCCAAAAGGCTCTGCAATTGTCTTATCTCTCCAAGCCAACAATTCAGAAGTGCAGGCTCCTGGAGCCAAAATGTAATCAGAGGTTGCGGGTAAAATTATTTCCGTCACTGAACTCTTTCTACTAAGTCACTGTGCCAAACCCAGACCAAACAAAGCATTAATCGACATTCAGGTCTGCCAAATAGTGATTTTCTTAAATATTTGTGTTTATTCACTGCACGATGAATAGAGAGTGTCAAAAGCACTTTTAACCTGGCTCTTTGATAGCAGACAGAGTCAGTAACTTATGTTCCTAGTTTATTATTGGAGATTCCAAGCTTTTAAGCAGGGGTCTAGGGGTCTTATTCTAGCATTTTTGTATTTTTTCCATGCAAATTGAAAATTAGAGCCTTTGGCCAAGTGATCTTGAACATCTGGCAGGAATACACAATGCCAAAGTATGTATATTTCTTCAGCTAGCTACAGCGTGTGAATGTCCCTTCAGATGAGGTTAGTGCTGCTGATTTTCACCACTATATCAACGAGTTTGTCCTCAGACTCTGTGCCAGTAAACTCTCAATGGCAATCTCATTCCGCTTGGCCAAAACACAAAGTGGTTCCCGCTGCCCCTACAATAGCAGACTAACTAAATATCATATCGTCGTTTAATGTCATTGCCTGAAATGTGTTATTTGCTGTAGATAGACAATAGACAATAGGTACAGGAGGAGGCCATTCTAGCCAGCACCGCCATTCAATGTGATCATGGCTGATCATTCTCAATCAGTACCCTGTTCCTGCCTTCTCCCCATACCCCCTGACTCCGCTATCCTTAAGAGCTCTATCCAGCTCTCTCTTGAATGCATTCAGAGAATTGGCCTCCACTGTCTTCTGAGGCAGAGAATTCCACAGATTCACAACTCTCTGACTGAAAAAGTTTTTCCTCATCCCAGTTCTAAATGGCCTACCCCTTATTCTTAAACTGTGGCCCCTTGTTCTAGACTCCCCCAACATTGGGAGCATGTTTCCTGCCTCTAACGTGTCCAACCCCTTAATAATCTTATACGTTTCGATAAGATTTATACGAGATGCTGCCTGACCTGCTGAGTTACTCCAGCATTTTGTGAATATATCCCAACATGAAGATTCATTGATATAAGGGGACAATGAACAAGACCTGAAAACCTGAACACCTATCCATTTTTCCAGAGATGCTGCCTGACCCACTGAGTTACTCCAGCATTTTGTATCTTTTTTTGGAATACAGTTAGTTCTGCTAAAATGAGTGTTCCCATTACCGTGAATTGGAAGCAGCATGATCGATGAAGTAGGGGACATTATTAGCATTACGCGGCCCAAATTGGTAATAACATAATTTCAATTGGGAATTGGAGAACTACTTACAAGTTACTTTGCAAATTGAAAAACAGAAAAAATCTGTCCTACAAAAAAAGTCCAAAGAAAAAGTGTTTCTATACAACCTCCCACATTAATCAGTCACCATTGCCTCTTAAGAACACAATCTGTCAGTTTCACCGCAAGTGGCCATTGAAGTTTGACACGTTGTTATTTCTACTGGCACTTGTGCAAATGCACTCTGTTAAACAATGCAACATGCAAACTACCAACAAAAATAAACTTAAAGCTGTTAAAATGGCCTTTATTTTTAAAAATCGTGCGGGGACAAAAAAATAAATTGAGAGTCTGAAATTCTCTAGCCCATTCCAAGTAAAACCTTCCAATTAGCTTCATTCACAGTCAGTGAGGGAAGAATTTTAACTTATGCCTAGAAAAAGAAAATACTATGTTTGCAGAATGTTTGCTAGTCTCAAGGGGGTAAAATTAGAACTATTGTCCACCAAAGCTTCGAATTCAGCGAAAAAGCACTGTCACATTCTTGAGAAATCAATCAGGGTTTAGTTTCGTTTATTGTCACGTGTACCGAGGTACAATGAGAAGCTTTTGTTGCGTGTTAACCAGCCAGCGGAAAGACAATACATGATTACAATTGAGCCACAGTGTACAGATACGTGATAAGAAAATAATGTTTAGTACGAGGTAAAGCCCGGTCAAAGATCGTCCGAGGGTCCCCGATAAGGTAGATAGTAGTTCAGAAATGCTCTCTGCTTGTGGTAGAGGTAGCTTTAGTTATAATCCTGAGCAAGTACAAAATTAGTGAATACATGGGCACCCATTCCAGGAGTAAATTTTAACCTGGAATGCAATTATCTATTCCTGAAACTATGCAGAGTGGTTTACAGCTGTTGTAGCAACAAACCAAATTCTTTTGTACAGTAAATACTATTTCACTTGGCCAGAAGCATGAATGCCAGCAATGCAATTGGCATGAAGAGTCACACTAAACAGCTGAATTTATATATAGCCATGCAAACAGACATAAAACAAATGCATTCAGGCACAAACCATTTGTGACTTTGCTGAAATGGCAAATTTTGGTATACTGGGCAGGGGTGACCCAACCAAAATGCAACTTATATTTAGGATTCTACAAAAGTATTCACATGCAGTTTTAAGCCAGATTATAACTTACTTGTGCACATTTCAGCATGTCACATTAAATCAGATAGTATTGGAACTACGAGAGGTCTGTGGCTATCTGAAGGGAAGAAGATGTAATGAGTACCTAATCTAAAAATCGAGTCTCATCCAAAACCCATCACACTCTCTCTGGATCTCTGCTTTACTTTGGCATTTAATAACCTGACATCTACAATAGGCAATGGATCTAATGATCCGTTGCTTACAATTTTGAGACAGATTTGAAAAATTGATGGAAAATGGAAAATAATGGCATACAGTTGCCAGGCATCCACACTAGCTTTCTTCAAGTCAAAGCAATGAAGTATACTTAACCATAGAATCAGAGAGTCATACAGCATGGAAACCACTCCTTTGACTCAACTCATCCATGCCAACCAAGATGGTCAGCTAAGCGAGTTCAATTTGCCCACTTTAATATCCTTCTAAACCTTTCCTATCAATGCACCTGTCCAAAAGTATTTTAAATAGTTAGCACACCTGCCGCAATCACTTCCTCTGGCAAATCGTTCCATATATACACCACCAGCTGGGTGAAAAAGTAGTCCCTCACATTCCTTTTAAATCTTTCCACCCTCAGCTTAAACCTATGCCCTCCTGTACTTGATCCTAACCTGGGGGGGGGGGGGGAAGAAACTGTGCATTCACCTGATTTATGCCCCTCAAGTTTTGATACACTGCTTTAGGACCACCCCTCAGACTCTTACACAACTGCAGCATAACATGCCAACCTCTGCACTCAATACCCTTAATGATGAAGGCCAACATGCCAAAAGCCTTCCTCACCTCTTGGACTACCTGTAATGAGACTTTCAGGGAACTACGTACTTGTACTCTTGAGTCCCTCTGGTCTATATTACTCCCCAGCACCCCAACTCCGAAAGTCCTCCTCTGGTTTGACTTCCAAAAAGCAAACACCCCACACTTATTTGAATTAAATTCATTTGCCATTCCTTAGCCCACTTACCCAGCTAATAAAGATCCCAATGAAACTGTTGATAGCTTTCCACACTGTTTACAATACCACCTATTTTATTATCATCTGCAAGCTTACAAACCACAAGAGCCCCTCCAACTGTGCCTTTCAAGTCATGCTGAGAGTAGGCAGCTCACCTATCCTCCACACTTAATAAGCAGCAAATACTCCCAAAAGATCTGTAAATACCCAATACAGATCTAGAACGGAGATGAGGAAGAACTTTTTCAGTCAGAGAGTGGTGAAGGTGTGGAATTCTCTGCCTCAGAAGGCAGTGGAGGCCAGTTCGTTGGATGCTTTCAAGAGAGAGCTGGATAGAGCTCTTAAGGATAGCGGAGTGAGGGGGTATGGGGAGAAGGCAGGAACGGGGTACTGATTGAGAGTGATCAGCCATGATCGCATTGAATGGCGGTGCTGGCTCGAAGGGCTGAATGGCCTACTCCTGCACCTATTGTCTATTGTCTATTGTCTTAACATGCTGCAACATTATCCCGCATCCACAACATTAGAGCGCACATGGAGCCAGAGTAGAGTAATATTCTGCTGGAGATAGACAAAATGTTGAAGTAACTGAGCAGATTTAGAGATACAGCACAGAAACAGGGCCTTCGGCCCACTATCCGTTCTGACCAGCGATCCCCACACATTAACACTATCCGACACACACTAGGGACAATTTACACTTATACCAAGCCAACAAACCTACAAACCTGTGCATCTCTGGAATGTGGGAGGAAACCGAAGATCTCAGAGAAACCCCACGCGGCCACGGGGACAATGTACAAACTCTGTACAGACAGCCCTCGCAGTCAGTATCGAACCCGGAGTGCTGCAAGTGCTTTAAGGCAGCAACTCTACCGCTGCGCCACAGTGCTGCCTTAAAATCCATTCTAAACCATCAACCACAAAGGATTAGGTGGTGTTACAGGTCAGAACCCTTCATTATGGACTCCACCCTACCCGAGGACACCTGTTGCCAGCCCCGATTTGTTCTGGCCTTTTCTCACCACCAGGGTCCACATCCCCACACTGCTCTTCCGACCCAAAACCACCTATTCCTTCCCTCCAGAGATGTTGCCTCACCCGTTGAGTTACTCCAGCATTTTGTGTCTATCTTCGGTATAAACCAGCATTTGAAGTTCCTTCCTACACATAATATTTTGCTGATATTAAGTAGGTAATTTTACAGAACATCTAAATGGAAGAATAGATTGACATTTTTCATATGCAATATACTGAGAACTATTTAATGCTGCATAAAATCACAACTAAGATCTCAATCGCTCAGATATATTAGTGCAAGGCAACGCTATAATTGACAAAATGACAACCCTCAGAGTATTTGGTTATTCCTCAGAATGACCAATTCATTTACATTTGTTTCATCCAAGATTAAGCATTACATGGGAAACGCATCGATTTCTAATTTATATCTACTATATTATACAACATTAAACGTTGCAGTACTACGTGATGGAATTCTTCTTAGACAGTCCATCGGCATTGAAGATGACTTTTGCCTCCACTCCCGAGTTGTAAGATGGCTGATGTTGGCTTATTTCGACGCTGCCACAAGAGGCTCAGGTGGTGCCTGAAAGGGTGAGTAGATACCATGGAAGTTGGTTCACGCCTTTCGCCATTTTTGTCAGAATGGATTCTAGGTTCCCCTTGTATATTTTAAATCCTTCTCCATTTCTAACATCCATGGGCCAAGTATCCCTCCAGATT
The DNA here is from genome assembly GCF_053455715.1 of Rhinoraja longicauda. Classification (NCBI taxonomy): domain Eukaryota; kingdom Metazoa; phylum Chordata; class Chondrichthyes; order Rajiformes; family Arhynchobatidae; genus Rhinoraja; species Rhinoraja longicauda. The sequence continues at coordinate 100,178,790 of NC_135954.1, forward strand.
GGTGAGTATGTCATACTTTTTTTCCCTGGGGAAACATGAGAACTCACTTGAATACTTTCCCCTGTGTATCTGTGTAATCTTCTATCGTGACAGGGCTCAGAAAAGATCGCATATTTCAGATATTTCTGCCAGGCAGAATTGACAGAGTTTAATTGGGGCCTTAATCTGGGGACCATGCTAGGACTTGGGAGCGTATCCTGCCAGTGGGTTTGAAGGCTTTTTGTGGAGATACCGTTGACGATAACATTCAGGGGCCTTGCGGTCCCAGTTGTACACAGTCCAGGTCACAGAAACAGGGATCACTGCTGTCTGGCAGCCAACGAGCTGAATATTAGATTTAAGGTCCTGATCTTCAAACATTCTTTGCATCAGACAGCTTGACAGAATGATTCGTCACTCACTCCATGGCAAATGTTTCAATGCTGCCTTGAACATTTATTGTATGTCCCTGTGAAGAAGCGATTGAAAGGGCTGTGTGTAAATTAAATAAATCTCTCAACAGAAGATGTTCCAGTCAACAGACCCCAATCAATTTAGGCTGCCTGTACAAGAATAATGCTGTGCGTTGCTTTTCACTGCTCATTGAATCCCTGCTGCAATCAAAACTAGTAATGTTGATTCAACATTTAAGACCTGAACTCTTTTGTCTTTTAACTGAATAGAGAGCCTTAAAATACATTCCAAACTAACACGTTCACAATGGTAAAAAAAATGACAGTGTTCAATTCAAGGATGAACAATTTTATCACAGGAAGAGTGACCAGATTGGTTCGAGTTCCCCGAAACATTGCCATTTGTAAACCTGAAAGACACCACCTCGAGTAGTGGATATTTATTAAAGTTTTCGGTTTGACTATTTACAGTGCGCAATACATCGCTGGCAATCAAAAAAAAAATGGGCCAAGATAAATCATGAGCAGTTGAGGAAGTGATGAAATTTAATGCGAGGCATAAATCGATCTTGCAGTCATCATTGCAGCAAGGCAAATATTACAACAGATGATTGTGCATCAAATGGACTGACATCAGCTAAGGCAACATTGAAGGAAGCACTATATGTGTGTGTATATATATATATATATATATATATATACACACATATACTAGACCAAGTGGACCCGTTGGGCCCAAACCTCTCCTGCATTGGTGCAGCACCCTCTCCTCTCCCCTCCCCCTCCCCAAATCCTCCTCAACCCCCCTTATTCTCCCTCCTCCCTCCCTAAGAGATAGATTTAAACTTTAAAATGTGAATTACTTTAAAAATATAACACCGATTTCAATGAAACTTCTTCCATTAGCACCAAAGGGCCGACGGTGAGTAAGGTGGGCCTAAAATTGTCGCGCTATCTTGTCTGTAGTTCAGGAACAAACAAACAAGATTTTTAGTATATAGATTTTATATATATGGTGCTTCCTTCAATGTTGCCTTAGCTGATGTCAGTCCATTTGATGCACAATCATCTGTTGTAATATTTCATATATATATATATATATATATATATCACTATCCATACCATGATTCTTAGTTCAGTTGGCAGTGTTCAAAGAGCCACCAGGATAATTATGTGACTGCTGCTGTTTGGATAGATTGATAGGCTTGTGTTATCCATACTTTACACAGCAGGGGAAAAAAAACACAAAATAGTAAACCAAAACTCAAGGGGAGCAGATAATCAACTTTTCCATGCTTAATCATCACCTAACACCGGAGAACATGAATAAGAATCAAATCTAGACAAGCAACTCGAGAGACTTGCATTAATAGCGTATGTATCCTATGTGTAGGAAAGAACTGCAGATGCTGGTTTAAATCGAAAGTCGACACAAAATGCTGGAGTAACTCAGCGGGACAGGCAGGGATTGTTTCTCTGGAACCGCCAAAGGTTGGGGGGGGGGGGGGGGGGGGAACCTGACCCCAGTGCATAGAATTATGAGAGGTAGAGACAGAATAGACTGTCGGAACCTTTTTCCTAGGATGAGAAAAATCAAATACTAGAGGGCAGAGATTTAGGGTGTGAGGGGCAAAGTTTAAAGGAGATGTGCAGAGCAACTTTTTGTTTACATAGAGGATGTTGAGTGCCTTGAATGTGCTGCCAGTGGTGGTGGTTGAGCAAGATACAATAATGGCTTCTAAGAGACTTTTGGATAGGCACACAGATATGCAGGGAATGGAGAAATATGAATCAAATGCAGGCAGATTAGAGTTGGTCTTGGCGTCATGTTCGGCACAGTCGTTGTGGGCTTTATGTTTTAAATGCCAAGATCCCTCATTTCTTTTTCTTGAAAACAGACAGAAAAGCAAGCAAAAGTAAAGATTTGCTGGGTGCAAAGTAAGAGGCAACACAATGGCCAATTCACCAACAGTAACTGGCTAAGGATTTGACCCAGAATCATTCAGAATCATGCAGCTTATGCATTCAATATCAAGACACTAGGGCTAAACACAAGGTGCCGGGAGTTACTCCGGCACCTTGCATCTTTTTTTTTTCGAGACCAGCATCTGCAGTTCCCTGTGTCTACGTAAATAGGTTAGACAATAGACAATAGGTGCAGGAGTAGGCCATTCGGCCCTTCGAGCCAGCACCACCATTCAATGTGATCATGGTTGATCATTCTCAATCAGTACCCTGTTCCTGCCTTCTCCCCGTACCCACTGACTCCGCTATCCTTAAGAGCTCTATCTAGCTTTCTCTTGAATGCATTCAGAGAATTGGCCTCCACTGCCTTCCGAGGCAGAGAGTTCCACAGATTTACAACTCTCTGACTGAAAAGGTTTTTCCTCATCTCCGTTCTAAATGGCCTACCCCTTATTCTTAAACCGTGGCCCCTGGTTCTGGAACTCTCTGATTTAGGTTGCATTTCTGTGGGTAATGCATGCTGAGTGGCAGGTAATTGTCTCAGGATAGAGTTTTAGTCTTAGAGTTACAGTGCAGAAACAGGCCCTTCGGCCCACTGAGTCCGCGCCGATCAGCGATCCCCATGCACCAGCACAATCATACGCACACTAGGGAAAATTTACACATGCACCAAGCCAATTAACCTACATACCTATACATCTCTGGAGTGTGGGAAGAAACCAAAGGTCTCGGAGAAAACCCATGTGGTCACGGAGAGAACGTACAAACTCCGTACAGACAGCACCCGTAGTCGTAATCTTACACAGGTCTCCGGCACTGCAAGGCAGCAACTCTACCGCTGCGCCACCGTGCCGCCCAAGAGAAGTGGAAATTCTGAAATTGTACCATGTTACTTCGACTATGAAGCAACCTTCTATTTGATGTCTTCTTACAAAATTTTCTTTGGAAATATATGGTAGAGAACAATTAAAGTATAATTATTTACTGTTTCAGGTGGAATATTTTCATTAACTTTGGCTATGTACACCATCTGCCTTATAGCCAGAGGGAAATAAATAATTTTCAGTACTCCCACAGGAATGAACTGGTGACGGTTAGATACCTTTGGTTGGGTTAGTTATTTGTCACGTGTACCGAGGTGCAGTGAAAAACTTTTGTTGCGTGCTAACCAATCAGCAGAAAGAAAATACATGATTACAATAGAACCGTCCACAGTGTACATGATAAAAATGGTTAGTGGAAGAAAAGGTCCAGTAAAGACCGATTAAAGATAATGTCGGAAATGCAGATGCTAGTTTAAACGGAAGAGACACACAAAATGCTGGAGTAACTCAGCGGGACAGGCAGCATCTCTGGAGCGAAGGAATGTGTGACGTTTTGGGTCGAGATCCTTCTTCAGACCCAATTAAAGATAGTCTGATGATCTCCAACAAGGTAGATTGTAGCTCAGGACCACTCCCTGTTTGTTGGTAGGATGATTCAGTTGCCTGATAACCGCTGGGAAGAAACTGTCCCTGAATCTGGAGGAGTGTGTTTTCACACTTCTGTACCTTTTGCCTGATGGGGGAGGAGAGAAGTGGGAATGACCAGGGAGAGACTCAATCTAGATTATGCTGTTGGTCTTACTGAGGCGGCGTGAAGTGTAAATGGAATCAATGGAAGGGAGGTTGGTTTGTGTGATGGTCTGGGCTGCGCGCACAATTCGCTGTAATTTCTGGCGGTGGTGGGCTGTAGAGGAGTTTCCAGGGAAATAAGTGGAGGAAGGGGATTGATGGAAATGTTCTGAGGGTTAGCATAAACTCAATGGTTTGAATGGCCTCCTCATGTGCCATTATGAAATCCAAAATCTAAAAACAGAGAAAGCGTGAATCTGAAATTACATGATGGCACATTTTACTTCCATCTGAGTGCTTAATGCATCACCTCCATGGAAGCATTTCCATTGCCCTGTGCTGGTTTTTCCACCTGCATTTTATGCTCAGGACTCTGAAGTGGGGAGGTCCCCCAACAAAAACATTTTTAGCCAAACATTCAACAAGAGATTAAGTGTTGTCGAGCAGGAATTCCCAAGCACACTTTAATTCTTTTTAAAAAGAAAGCGGTGCGTGACTTGGCCAAGATAGCATCGATTGGTGCCAGTAATGTTTTAAATTAGTTCCTGATTTTGATTAACTAGATTGGCTTGTGAAGTCAGAGAGTCATTAATCTCCCTGCATTGTCCTTTATCATGGATGGGGGGGGGCTGAGAGAATGAAATCTGTGGTTAGTTGTTAATGGTTGAAAACAGCGCGTCCAGCAAAGCATTCTAATGAGAGTTGATTATAACAAATGTAACCTTTTTTACCCCCTTGCTCTTCCCACCTCAACATGTTTTTAAAATTTTAATTTTACACAAGTCATCAGAACAAATAAGCTCTAAGCAGGAGCAAATTAAATAATTAGTTGCAAATACACCAAATGGTGTGCTTTCTGCCAAAGGTTTCAAGTGTGCATTGAGCACAATGCAGCTCAGTGAGTCTAAGCCAACCAAATGTTTTTACTTTTAATCCATTTACAGTTTTTAAAAAAATGTTTTTACTTTTAATCCATTTCTGCTTGTAAAAACAAGGAAATGCAGATGTTGGTTAACAAAAAAAAAAGTACACAAAGTGCTGGACACTGAATGCTGGATAAACTCAGCGGGTCACTCTAGTACTTATCAAACCATTTCATATCGAAGGTATCACAAAATGCTGGAGTAACTCAGCAGGTCAGGCAGCATCTAGGAGAGAGGGAATGGGTGACATTTCCGGTCGAGACCCTTCTTCAGACTGATGGGGTCAAACCATTTCATATTATACTTATACGAGGAATAATGGGCTAAAGATGTTGGAGGAACTCAGCGAGTCAGGCAGCATGTGTGGAGAGAAATGCCCCAGCACTTTTGTAAACCAGCATCTGCAGTTCCTTGTTTCTACACAATGTCCTGGTGTAACTCAGTGTGTCAGGCAGCATCTCTGGAGAACACGGATGGGTGACGTTTTGGGTCAAGACCCTTTTTCAGATAGATTATTTTGGGGGGGGGGGGTGGGGGAGGAGGAGGAGGGCAAGGGAGGAGAGAAAGCCAAAAGAATAAGGGCTGGACAAAGCCTGGCAGGTAATAGGTGGATACAGGTGTGGGGTTGATATGCAGATGGTTGGACAAAGGCCAGGGATGAGATGGCAATCGCTGTAAGACAAAAGGATTGAAGAGTTTTGAATTGTGAAGCTTGAGGAAGGAATGTAGGTGGAAGAAGAGGATAGATATAGGTGGCAGTCCAGGTTACGGCACAGGGTGGGGGTGGCGAATGGAAAGAAAAGGTGATGGGAGGAAGGAGGGGTGGATTATTTGGTGCCTGGTCTCAGGAAAGGTTTACGTGTGTCTCAAAGTGTTTAATACTTTGAAATAGAACTGCAGATCCTGGAAATCTGAAATACAAATGCAAAAGGCTGGAAACATCCCTCAGGTCAGGCAGCAATTGTAAGGAGGCGGAGGATTTAACATTTTCAGCTTAAAGACACTTTGTCAGAACATTGGCGGGAGGTTGGAAGTCAGGATAGAAGACAGGGTGGATGTGGAAAATGCCAAGCCATGTGGAAAATGTGAAGTCATTCTTTTTGGGTAGAAAAGAGAAAAGTGGACTGTGTTTTAAATGGCGGGAAGTGGCTCTTGCATGCACTGAATCTAGAATCAGAGTAGGGGTGGAGTCGCCAGTATAAAGAGATTGGGGGGGGGGGGGGGTAAGACCTTGCAGCTTGTCTAACAGCGTTGAATTCTCCAGTTTGAGATAATGTGCACCCTCTGTCCCTTTCTCTCCTACTTATCCTAACCTACCCTAACATGGTCCTCGCACATCCTCCTCTCCCCCCCCCCCCCCCCCCCCCACCTTGTATACACTGGAATTTAGAAGGATGAGGGGGGATCTTATTGAAACATATAAGATAATTAGGGGATTGGACACATTAGAGGCAGGAAACATGTTCCCAATGTTGGGGGAGTCCAGAACAAGGGACCACAGTTTAAGAATAAGGGGTAGGCCATTTAGAACGGAGATGAGGAAGAACTTTTTCAGAGAGTGGTGAAGGTGTGGAATTCTCTGCCTCAGAAGGCAGTGGAGGCCAGTTCGTTGGATGCTTTCAAGAGAGAGCTGGATAGAGCTCTTAAGGAGGGGTACTGATTGAGAGTGATCAGCCATGATCGCATTGAATGGCGGTGCTGGCTCGAAGGGCCTGAATGGCCTACTCCTGCACCTATTGTCTATTGTCTATTGTCTATTGAATGCATGTCAGGATGCATGTTAGACTTCATGTCATATTTAGCGTCAACAAGATGACATTGACAATTCAGCATACATAGAGCACTGGTTAAACCTCCACCTTACTATCTTCTGATGTCAAATATAGCGTTTCATTTTATGATTTCCACGGTTCTAATTCCAGGAGCAGAGAATGGTTGGGGGAAACACAAAAAGCAGAATTGAGTAAAACTAGGATAAATTGAAGAAAAGGAGCCAAGTTTAAACATTTAACTCCTGTAAGAAATGGAGGAATATGGATCCTGTGCAAGCAGATGAGATTGGTTTATCTTGGCATCATGTTTGGCACACATTGTGGGGCGAATGACCTGTTCCTGTGCTGATCAACTGTTCTATGTTTTATGTTGCTGAGATTTTATTGGGTACACAGCAAATGACTCGAGGGAAAGAGCGTCACAATAGCATTAATTTGAAGCCCAGCCAGAGAGCTGACAGTCATAACAAGCTGAAAGGACTCCTACAAATGCTGTGATGGAGAGAAAGTTTGGCTGCATCGTAACATCCTAATTATATTGTTATCGAAAATGGACCTCTGTCAAAGTGCTCCACGAACCATTTGTCCCTTTCCATAACGAATTAAACAATATTTTTTAATTTGCATTTTAAAGCAGTGGGGAGTTTAAAGCTCTCTATCCATGGTGACCCGATACTTTGGATTCAGAACTGACCTGTCCATGGAAGACAGAGGGTAGTGGTCCTTCTGGTGTTCAATGGTGTTCCACAGGGATCTGTGCTGGGATTTCTGTTGTCATGTACATTAATGACTCAGGACGTGTAGATGGTAAGTAATTATGCAGACGACAGAAAAATGTCAGAGTTGTGTACAGTGAAGAGGCTACAGTACAAAGTAAACAGTAGGATACAGCTACATATATGGCAGTTGGAGTTAGAGTCAGGGAGTCTTAATGTAGCTTTATAAAATTTGGTCAACAAAGATGTGCAGGCTTTGAGAGAAGGTGCAGAAGAGGGTCACCAGAATGTTGCCTGCATTAGAAGGTAATAGCAATGAGGCTAGTCTGGATAAACTTGGATTGTTTTCTCTGGAGCAGAGATTGAGGGGAGACCTTTTGTTTAGTTTAGAGATACAACATGGAAACAGGCCCTTCGGCCCATCAGGGTCTGTGCCGGCCAGCAACTCCCACACTATCCTACACGCACAAAGGACAATTTACAATTGTACCAAGCCAATTAGCCTACAAACCTGTCCGGCTTGATTGTGGGAGGAAACCAGAGCACCCGGAGAAAACCCATGCGGTCACAGGGAGAACTTACAAACCATACAGACAGGACCTGTAGTCAGGATTGAACCCAGGACTCTGGGTTGAAATGACCTCACTGCATTCTTATTTTAGGGATTTTATGATTTCTCAGCCTAATGGCAGTGACATTAAAGACTACATAGTACTGTAATACAAGTTGCAACCAAGTACTGACCATCAATTGTCCCTTAAATCATAACGGAAAAAAACAAAATGCCTTTCACAGTTGCTCATTGAATCTTTTCGCATAAAAACTGACTGGGTGATTTTGTCTGCAGTTCAAAACTAATTAATTAGCTGGCAGGTCTCGAGGGATAGCTGAAGAAATGAAAACTGCTCTATAAATGAATGTTCAAAGTCACATGCTGTTACAAGAGAGAAGAAAATCACAAATGATTGATTAGCTTTATGCAGGATTCTTTGTCCTAACCTGCTTGATATTGCAGCATTGGTAATTTGGTAATTTGACAATTTGTAGCAATCCAAGAAAAGCAAAGTCCAATCTGCCCTACAACCATGTAAACTACAACTTAGTTTGAAATAAGTTAATTACAGATACATAGAACAATGTGGGATTTAAAAAAATCAAAGTATCGTAAATTAGTCTCAATATCAACAGTGCACAAGTGCAACATTTAAAGTGACCTAAAGCCTCAGCCGTCTCACAGATAACGACAATGAAATCATTGGCACAGATTGCAAGACATCAAAGCACAAAGAAGCAATCAGACCTAAAGGAATGGCTTGTGAATCCTGACAAAACCAACAAGCAAGTTTTATCATATATATACAGCCGGAAACAGGCCTTTTTGGCCCTCCAAGTCCGTGCCGCCCAGTGATCCCCGCACATTAACACTATCCTACACCCACTAGGGACAATTTTTACATTTACCCAGCCAATTAACCTACATACCTGTACGTCTTTGGAGTGTGGGAGGAAACCGAAGATCTCGGAGAAAACCCACGCAGGTCACGGGGAGAACGTACAAACTCCTTACAGTGCAGCATCCGTAGTCAGGATCGAACCTGAGTCTCCGGCGCTGCATTCGCTGTAAAGCAGCAACTCTACCGCTGCGCTACCGTGCCGCAGCTTCAGCTTCACAAGTTTATGTTAAAGTTTATGCAGAATTAGTCCATTCGGCCCATCAAGTCTACTCTGCCATTCAATCATGCCTGATCTATCTTCCCTTCTCAACTCCAACCTCCTGTCTTCTCCCCATAGCCCCCGACACCCTTACTAATCAAGAATCTGTCAATCTCCACCTTAAAAATATCCATTAACTTGGCCTCCACAGCAATCTGTGGCAATGAATTCCACAGACTCACCACCCTCTGACTAAAAAAAATCCACCTAATCTCCTTTCTAAAGGCACATCCTTTTATTCTGCGGCTGGGCCATCTGGTCGTGGACTCTCCCACTAGTGGAAACATCCTCTCCACATTCACTCTATCCAGGCCTTTCACTATTTGGTAAGTTTCAATGAGCATTCCCCCTCAGCCTTCTAAACTCCAGCAAGTACAGGCCCAGTGCCTTCAAATGCTCATGATATGTTAACCCAATAATTCCTGGGATCATTCTTGTAAACCTCCTCTGTACTCTCTCCAATGCCAGCACATCCTTCCTCAGGTATGGGGCCCAAAACTGCCCACAATACTCCAAATGCAGTCTGACCAGTGCCTTATGAAACCTCAGCATTACATATCTGTTTTTATATTCTAGTCCTCTCAAAATAAATGCTAGCATTGCATTCGCCTTCCTTACTACCAACTCGACTTGCAAATTAACTTTCGGGAATCCTGCACCAGTTCTCCCAAGTCCCTTTGTACCTCCAACTTCTCTCCCCATTTAGAAAATAGTTTACGCCTTTATTCCTACTACCAAAATGCATGACTCCACACTTTGCCACGCTGTATTCCATCTGCCACTTCTTTGCCCACTCTCCCAACCTGTCCAAGTCCTTCTGCAAAGTCCCTGCTTTCTTTACACAATCTGCCCCTACACCTATCTTCATGTTGTCTGCAAACTTGGCATCAAAGTCTTCAATTCTGCTATCCACGTCTTGTAGGGCAAAAGCATTATGCAGATTTATAGGAATGCATAGGCTGACACAATAGGAGATTTATTTAAACTTGCACTTACGTAAACAATTCTGCACTCAGTCCCGAGTGCAACCATGGCAATTTGTAATTAAAACACTGTGCAATCGCTCAAGTTTACATCGGAAGCAAGCCAGTCATGGCAGTGATGCTAAGTAAGAAGGCCATGTGTCACAGAAAATACCCCAACAGCAAGATCGAACACAATAGCTCAATCATGCTTTATTTGTCACATATACAACTGCTCATCTCAGTTCTAAGTGGCCTACCCCTTATTCTTAAGCTGTGGCCCCTGGTTCTGGACTCTCCCAACGTCGGGAACATGTTTCCTGCATCTAGCGTGTCCAATCCCTTAATAATTTTATATGTTTCTATAAGATCCCCTCTCATCCTTCTAAATTCCAGTGAATACAAGCCCAGTCGACCCATTCTTTCATCATATGACAGTCCCACCATCCCAGGAATTAACCTTGTGAATCTACGCTGCACTCCCTCAATAGCAAGAATGTCCTTCCTCAAATTAGGAGACCAAAACTGCACACAATACTCCAGGTGTGGTCTCACCAGGGCCCTGTACAACTGCAGGAAGTCCTCTTTGCTCCTACACTCAACTCCTCTCGTTATGAAGGCCAACATGCCATTAGCCTTCTTCACTGCCTGCTGCACCTGCATGCTTACTTTCAGAGACTGACGTAGGTCTCGTTGTACTTCCCCTTTTCCTAATCTGACACCATTCAGGCAATAATCTACCTTCTTGTTCTTGCCACCAAAGTGCATTATCCACATTGTACTGCATCTGCCCACTCTCTACATGTCAAATTTCACACCCTTCATTTTTTTTCTTCTAATTACCACATGTAAACCTTGCAGCATCAAAGACAGGTAATAGAAGGGCTTTGAACTTGTATTCTTGCGCTATTTGATGTGACAATAGACAATAGGTGCAGGAGGAGGCCATTCGGCCCTTCGAGCCAGCACCGCCATTCAATGTGATCATGGCTGATCATTCTCAATCAGTACCCCGTTCCTGCCTTCTCCCCATACCCCCTGACTCCGCTATCCTTAAGAGCTCTATCTAGCTCTCTCTTGAATGCATTCAGAGAATTGGCCTCCACTGCCTTCTGAGGCAGAGAATTCCACAGATTCACAACTCTGACTGAATTTTTTTTCCTCATCTCAGTTCTAAGATAATTATTTTGCAGCACGAGGGAGATTTAGCTCCCACAAAGATAGGATAACTTTGCAACAGAACATTTAACCTCAATACTCGTAGTTCTCAGCTCTATCAGCATGAAGTACAGAAATAAGAAGTTATGCTCAACCTCTAAAAGAGCAGAGTTCAAACCAAATATCAAGTTCACTTTTGTCATGGCATTTTAGGAAGGACACTGGGACATTGGAGAGGGTGTGGAGGATTTCATGACAATGGTTCTTAGGATGATGAACAGCAATTACGAGGATAGCTGGAACTGTTTTCTTTGGAGAGAAGGTTCAATGATTCAATGGTTCCTTTATTATCAGGTGTACCAAGGAGCAGTGAAACTAGTTCTGTGTTATGGGGCAAAGGTAGGAGAATGGGGTTGAGAGGGAAAGATAGATTAGCCATGATTGAATGGCAGAGTAAACTTACTCTGGGCCTCATGGCCTTATTCTGTTCCTAGAACTTATGAACTTGGCAGTTCTGAAATGCATCTAAATGTCTCATGAGTTTACTTATCGTGAAGCACAGCAAAAGAAATAAGGAGCTCCAGTTGTTTGGAACAGGTATGGTTTACATCTAACTCGCATTTCAAAGATTTAACTGCACGAGTTTTCAACTTGTACTCGCTGGAGTTCAGAAGGATGAGGGGGACCTCATTGAAACTTACCGAATAGTGAAAGGCTTGGCTAGAGTGGATGTGGAGAGATGCTTCCACTAGTGGGAGAGAACAGGACCAGGGGGCAAAGCCACAGAATTAAAGGACGTTCCTTTAAGGAATAGTGGCGGCGCCTAACGGCAGCGGCTGACTAGCAGTCTGTCCGTCTTTTTTTCCCCTTTTTTTGTTGTGTGTCGGTGTTGGGATGGTTTTTATATATATTTTTTGGTTGTGTATGTGTGGGAGGGGGTGGTGGTGTGGGTGGGTGGGTGTGGGGGAACTTTTCTCTTCCTCACGGCGCGGGGTGCGGCTCGGCTGCGGGGCCTAACATCGCCCGCTGCGGCTCGGCCGCTGGACTTTACATCACCCGGTGCGGCTTGGCCGCTGGACTTTACATCCCGGTGCGGCTTGGCCGCTGGACTTAACAGTGCCCGGTGCAGCTCGGCTGCGGGGCTTAACATCGCCCGGTGCAGCTCGGCTGCGGGGCTTAACATCGCCCGGTGCAGCTCGGCTGCGGGGCTTAACATCGCCCGGTGCAGCTCGGCTGCGGGGCTTAACATCGCCCGGTGCAGCTCGGCTGCGGGGCTTAACATCGCCCGGTGCAGCTCGGCTGCGGGACTTTTCACCGCTGGTGCGGCTCGGCTGCGGGACTTAACATCGCCCGGTGCGGCTCGGCCGCGGGGCTTAACATCGCCCGGTGCAGCTCGGCTGCGGGGCTTTTCATCGCTGGTGCGGCTCGGCTGCGGACTTGACATCGCCCGGTGCGGCTCGACCACGGGACTTAGCTGCGCAAGGCTTGGTCGCGGGCCTTTCATCGCCCGGTTCGGCCGCGGGACGTTTCAGCGCCCGGTGCGGGGACTGTGCGGGTCGGTCGGGGACGAGCTGTCTGTCCGTGGGCGTGGGGAAGAGAGTGGAAGTTTTGTTCCCTCCATCACAGTGAGGGGGTGTTTGGAGTCACTGTGATGGACGTTTGTGTTGGGGTTATGTGTCTTGTGTTCTTTTTTTTTCTATGACTGCTATGTAGTTTCGTTCGGTACTTCGGTACCGAACGACAAATAAAGCTCTGTTATACCTGTTATACCTGTTATAGGAAGATGAGGAATTTCTTTAGCCAGAGTGTGGTGAATCTGTGGAATTCATCGCCACAGACGGCTGTGGAGACCAAGCCAATGGGTATTTCTACAGCGAAGATTGACAGGTTTGTGACCAGTAACGGTATCAGGAATTATGGGGAGAAGGCAGGAGAATGGGATTGAGAGGGAAAGATAAATCAGCCATGATTGAATGGCAGAGTAGACTTGATGGGCCAGATAGCCTAATTCTTCTCCTATCACTTATGATCTTATGATTGGTGGCTAATCTTTCCATTCAATCAATCTACACAATGAGTTAGCAGATCATCATGTTGCACACTTCAGCGTGTTGACAGACGTGCCTGCAACATTGACAACAAATGTTCCCGTAAAATAGTTCTCGAATGCTGCGGTTCATCACAAAATATGAGGCCTTCACATTATTTCATCTGTTTCTCAAGGCCAAAGAGAAACGTTAATAAATGGGGATTGCAAATGTGAAGAAAGTGATTGATGATCCAGCGTGGTAATTTGACCTTCTGTTCTTCACAGCACAAGTCAAAGGAAGACATATTCTGAAGATAGACACAGTGCTGGAGTAACTCAACGGGTCAGGCAGCATCTCTGGGGGAAGAAAGGAACCTGCCTGGCCCATTGAGTTACTCCAGCACTTTGTGTCTATCTTTGGTATGAACCAGTGTCTGCAGTTATTTGCTTCTGCAGACATTTTTAAAAAAAATTTAAAAGATTTTTTAGAGATACAGCGCGGAAACAGGCCCTTCGGCCCACCGGGTCCGTGCCGCCCAGCGATCCCCGCACATTAACACTACACACTAGGGACAATTTTTACATTTGCCCAGCCAATTAACCTACATACCTGTACGTCTTTGGAGTGTGGGAGGAAACCGAAGATCTCGGAGAAAACCCACGCAGGTCACGGGGAGAACGTACAAACTCCGTACAGACGGCGCCCGGAGTCAGGATCGAACCCGAATCTCCAGCGCTGCATTCGCTGTAAGGCAGCAACTCTAACGCTGCGCCATTCTGGACCAGATGCATTAAGCAGCGGTAAATCTCAAGAAATGTGAAGTGACACATTGTCAGAAAATACAAAGCGAGACAGCACAGCACAAAATAAATAAGAGATCTAAAAAGGAATCCAGAATCCTGGACACCCATAAAGAGCTTCAGGTTCTGTGGTGTGTAAATCACCAATAATCTGTCCTGAACCATCCACATTGAAGCACCAGTCAAAAAAGCATTTCCTCAGGAGACTGTGGAAAGCACAAGTCAAAGCACAAGTCAAAGTCAGGTTGCATCACAGCTTGGTTTGGGTTCAGCTCTGCCCAAGACCACGACCACAAGAAATTACAGAGAGCTGTGGATGCAGCTCAGTCCATTACACAAACTAGACTCCCCACTATCGACTCCATCGACACTTCATGCTGCCTCAGGAAAGCAGCCAACATAATTAAGGACCTTAAACCCAAATCTGAACCTAAATCACTGAAATGGTAAAGCATGTTGAAAGAATCGTTGGATGATCTTCAGCCGAAATTTAAAAAATACAACACAGTGCCAAAGTTGGGAGTTGTGTTGAACATATGCAAAATACTGGTTAGGCCAAAACTAGAGTACTACATCCAATTTAGGTTGTAAAGGGCCTAGCTTGCATTCAGAAGATACTTCGAGGATGGTTCCAGGAATAAGGGGTTTCAGCTTTAAGGTTAGACAGAAGCTGGGGCTGTTCTCCTTGATGCTAAAGTTGATTCAGGGAAAATTTCATGGAGATGTACAAAATCATGACTTGTTTAGAAGGAGTAAGCTGGTGTTAATGTATCCTTCAGCAGATGGTTCAAGAGCTAAGGGGCACAGACTTCCAATTCTGACCAAAAGATTTCAGGAGATTCTTTTATTAAAAATGCACTGAGGTAATGATCTCAGCTCATTGCCTGCGAGGGTGTTGGAAGCAGAATGAATCAGGTCTAACAAGAGGGAAATGAATGGGAAACTGATGGAGAATAATTTGAAGAGCCAAGTGGAAAGAATGTAGAATGGGATTTTATTGAATTGTTTGTAGGATGGAAAGATCCAGCATGGAAGCAAACCTTTTGGCCCACAAATCCATGCCAACCATTGATCACCCGTTTGCACACTAGTTCTATGTTATCTCATCCACTCCCTGCACTATAGGGGCATTTTACAGAGACCAATTAACCTACATGTCTTTGGGATATGGGAGGAAACCGGAGCACCCGGAAGAAACCCACAGGGAAAAAGTGCAAACTGCCCACATGCAACACCCAAGGTCAAGATAGAACCAAGGCGTCTGTTGCTATAATTTGAGCCGCTCCACCTGCTGCACTATTGTGCCGGCCTCGGTAGACTGTTTACTAGGACCCAACAAGATGGGCAAAATGGCCGTCTCCAGTGCCTGAACAATGCCATGGCTCTAAGATTCCTGACATAATTGGATGATTGGTTCAGCCTTTTTTTCCCCACTACTACACTGCAGGAATTAGGACCAATTAATCTCTTTCTTCCACTCACTCTTTCCAATCCTGATTCCGAAAGTTATTCAAATGTAAAAATTGTCCCTAGTGGGTGTAGGATAGTGTTAATGTACGGGGATCGCTGGGCGGCACGGACTTGGTGGGCCGAAAAGGCCTGTTTCCGGCTGTATATATATGATGATGATGATGATAACTGTGGAGTAAAAAGGAACTGCAGATGCTGATTTAAACTGAAGATAGACACAAAAAGCTGGAGTAACTCAGCAGGACAGGCAGCATCTCTGGAGAGAAGGAATGGGTGACATTTCGGGTTGAGACCCTTCTTGTGCCTAACATTAATTATTCTTTCCAGAGACTTCACCTGACTTGATAAGTATTTTCAACTTTTTCTCCTTCCATCTCTTTAGTTGAGTCACCTGTGCATGTTTCAGGGCTGATGGGAGTTGAAACTCCAGTTGCTTTGGGCCTTGCAGTATCCCTATTTAAGTCCAGATCTCAAAGTGAACTTCGACCTCTGAAGATCATTGCAAAGTGCACCAATTTTTTTTAAAATCTATACGAGCTTCTGCTCTCCCTTTTTTTTGCCTCCTCTGCCATCAAATTCATTGTAGGAAGGTCAAGCATTTCTCTAAAAAGCAAAGAAAATTAGAGGTGGTGCTGCTCTTTGGTGAGGCAACATGTCTTTTGCCAGCTGCCACGCTGGATCATTAATGGAGTCCTTGCTGTAGGTCACTTAGTCTCTCAATTGAAGTTAATGCATGACTAATGAAAAGAGATTCAATACCATTGTAAATAAGTGACAGCAGACCTATTTAAGCAAACGGTCCTTATTTCTGTTAAAGATTCAAGTCATTAACTTCTTATTTTTAACCGCAGAATGCCCTGATGAAATCCATCACAAACTACTCTTTCAAAGAACAAAAAGACCTATATATGCAATGTATCGCACCCCAACAAAGTGTTGGAATTACTTGATTGACGTGCATTGCAAGCTGCTGCCTTCACTGATTCTGTCCCAAAACCTTAGCAATCCTGACCTAACAACATGGTTGGGTATGTTCAGCTCCTGGACCTTAACGCTCACCACTACATTATCAAGGACAACCAAGTATGAGTTATAATTTATATGCTTCCATGGCCATATCCCTAATTAATTTTTCTTAAAAAGAAATCACTCCCAAGCTACACGTTTCTTATTTTGTGGTGCAGGGATTGAGGAAGCAATTCTGCACTAGCAGAGAAGTATTACATTAACTTTGCTTTATGTCAGATCAATGGACAAAGTCACCTTGGGCTCCTCACATGCATGTCTGATTGGCCTTTTTGACAGCAGGACCGGCAGAAGCTCGGGATCACAAGCTCTGGCTGTCTTAGATATAATTCTGGACGAGGGATCAAAGAGGAAAAAGATTTTATTTTAAAACACTTAAACCAAAACAAAATCAATACACTATAGAAGTGACTCCTTTAACCTTATGCCCTCTGAACCACGATGTGGCAACTTACAAAGTCAGCACTTTTTCAAAGCAAAATGCAAATGCATTATAGACTGAACATCAATCATTTGTGCATGGCGGTTTCTAAAACCAGCATTACCAACTGCAAAAAATACACATCAAATCATGCACTAATACCTTCTGAACTGTCTACTCATCAGCTTTCAACCAAATTAACATTACTCCTTTGTCAAAATTTCCACTATGTGAATTTTACTGCTGTTACACTATTGAAAATGGCACTTAGTGTTCTTCATTGGCCACCCTTCATTAAATGAAATTGCCATTCTACTTTGGAACACAAAATGATAAATCTTTTGAAGGCCATTAGGTTACCTTTAACTTAAATAATGTTAAAGGATAAATTAAAATAAGAGGATCATTCAAGATGGAGTACTTGTACTGCATCAAAAGCAAAAAAACATTATATTTTAATTGTTGATAATACTCCTTTTTTTGTTTTTACCCTGCCTTATGTGAATTATTACAAATCTGCAGCATTTAGAAAATCTCCCGACTTAAATAGGACTTGCACAGTAAAGCAAAATGATGGTCACTCATCCCCATTATGAATGCTAATCAGGAGCTATTGAAGCACAAATAGTCTGCACATCAGACTTTTCAATTAAATTGAAGGATCAAATGGAGTGACAATTTGCAACCAAAGGATTCTTGCCCAGCTCCTGCCCGGCTCAGTAGCTCTTCAATTGTCCATCAGTACTGTCAGCAGAAAAAGCACAATATTTACTGTCACCACAGCTGTTTTCCCTTGGTTCGACCGCACAGATCAAGACCAATTTTACGCCAAATAGTAACCTATTGCTATCAGAACTGGGCAGCACAATGGCATGGCGGTAGAGCTCCTGCCTCACGGCACCAGAGACCCGGGTTCGATCCTGTCTACGGGTGCTGTCTGCGCGGAGTTTGTACCTTCTCCCGGTGACCGTGCGAGTTTTCTCCGGGTGTTCCAGTTTCCTCCCGCATTCCAAAGACGTGCAGGTTTGCAGGTTAATAGGATTCTGTAGATTATCCCCAGTTAAACTGGGATAGCATTGAACTAGTGTCCGGGTGATCGATGGTCACCGTGGATTTGGTAGGCCGAAGGGCCGGTTCCCACGCTGTATCTCTAAACTAAACTCTTCTTACCTAAATCTTCATTGAAGGGTTTCATAACAGACGTATGGTGCAATGGGTCATGACTGTATGCTTAAAACCTTCATTCCAGAACAAGGGGTCACAGTTTAAGGATAAGGGGGAAGTCTTTTCGGACCGAGATGAGAAAGTTGTTTTTCACACAGAGTGGTGAATCTGTGGAATTCTCTGCCACAGAAGGTAGTTGAGGCCAGTTCATTGGCTATATTTAAGAGGGAGTTAGATGTGGCCCTTGTGGCTAAGGGGATCAGGGGGTATGGAGAGAAGGCAGGTACGGGATACGGAGTTGGATGATCAGCCATGATCATATTGAATGGCGGTGCAGGCTCGAAGGGCCGAATGGCCTACTCCTGCACCTATTTTCTATGTCTATGTCTATTTTACTTGAAAGAGAAAAGAGAATTGATATACTGTACCTTTTTGATGAGCAAAGGTTAGTTTATTTTACAATCTTGATTGGAATCTTTTAAAATGCAATAAAAAACTAAAGCACTTCAATATAATTAATTCCGTCAGTAAGATGCTGCCCCCTGTATTGACCCGGATGATGCAAACTTGAAAAGAAGTCAATATTTTGTACAAACATGATTTAATAGAACGGGGCGGCACGGTAGCACAGCAGTAGAGTTACCGCCTTACAGCGCCAGAGACCCGGATTCAATCCTGACTGCAGGTGCTTTCTGTACGGAGTTTGTACGATCTCCCCGTGACTGTGTGGGTTTTTCCGGGGACTTCAGTTACCTCACAGCCCAAAGATGTACAGGTTTGTAGATTAAGAAGGGTCTCGACCCGAAACGTCACCCATTCCTTCTCTCCTGAGATGCTGCCTGACCTGCTGAGTTACTCCAGCATTTGTGAGAATAAATACCAGGTTTGTAGATTAATTGGCTTTGGTAAACATTGTTAATTGTCCCCAGTGTGTAGGATAGTGCTCGTGTACGAGTATGATAGCTGGTCAGCATGCACTCAGAGAAACATAGACAATAGGTGCAGGAGTAGGCCATTCGGCCCTTTGAGCCAGCACCGCCATTCTATATGATCATGGCTGATCATCCACTATTAATACCCTGTATTCTCCCCATACTCCTTGATTCCGTTAGCCCCAAGAGCTACATCTAGCTCTCTCTTGAAAACATCCAGTACAATGGCCTCCACTGCCTTCTGTGGCAGAGAATTCCACAGATTCACAACTCTCTGGGTGAAAAAGTTTTTCCTCATGTCCTAAATGGCCGAACCCTTATTCTTAAACTGTGACCCCCTGGTTCTGGACTCCCCCAACATCGAGAACATGTTTCCTGCCTCTAACGTGTCTAACCCCTTAATAATCTTATATGTTTCGATAAGATTCCCTCTCATCCTTCTAAATTCCAGTGAATACAAGCCTATTCGATCCATTCTTTCATCATATGTCAGTCCCGCCATTCTGGGAATTAACCTGGTGGGCCGAGGGGCCAGTGTCCATTCTACATCTAAGCTAAACGCATTTCAAACATCCTTCTCTTTAAAGGTATGGCAGACCGGGGAGATCACAAGTCTCCCTTTGCAGTCTGAGCTTCGTAGGTTCGGAAACATGTACCACACCCAATCCGTGAGAGTAGATTAGATAGGCGCAGTGTCAATTTAAGTCCCTAATCTTCACCTGTGCTGGGACTTCCAGAAAAAGCCAGTGCCACAACACCTCGCATAAAATAAAATGGAGAAAAAGTGCAAGTTCATGCTCAGTGCAAGTTTGGCACTCAGTATGCAATTCAGCATGCGTACAAGTGTCCTTTAAACGACACTTAGACAGGTACAAGGATAGGAAAGGTTTAGAGGTACATGAGCCAAATCAATGGCAAATGGGATTAGCTTAAATGGGGCATTCGGGTCGGCATGGACAAATTGTGCTGAAGGGTCCGTTTCCGTTCGTATGACTATCAATTTTCAAAGATGATATTATCATATCACATATACTAGCATTATCAGTGAGAGGCATAGTTATGGTAGACAGTCAGAATCTTTTCCGCATGGTGGAAATGTCTTAGCTTTTAGTCATAGCTCAGACGGCATAGCTTTAAGACGGCATAGCTTTAAGACAAGAGGGGGACATTTTATAGGACGTGCGGGAGAAACCTCTTTTTTACACGGCAAGTGGTGCATGACTAGAATGTAGTTGTAAGATGTAAGTAGTTGTAAGGTTTAAGCCTAAAAAGGGAAGATGTCGATCAATCCCTGAGGCGGATTGATCCATGCCCGACTTTCATATTGCTGACCTGATCTATGATCCATGCCTGGTTTTGGTAGTGTTATCTGTATTATGCTGCTGATTAAATTCGTTTCACTTTGTAACTATGAGGTGTGCCATGCAGAGGTTTTCTCACTTGCTCTCTGCATTGTATTTGTAATAAAAGTTATATAGAAGTTAAACGATTTGTGGAAATCTACACTTCTTACATGCACTGTCAGAGGCGGTGGTGATGGTGGAAGCAGATAAGAGAGTGATGTTTAAGAAGCTTTTAGATAGGCAGTGTAAGAAAATAACTGCAGATGCTGGTACAAATCGAAGGTATTTATTCACAAAATGCTGGATATGGATCCCATGCAGGCAGAGGAGATTAATAAAGCACAAACATTGCAGGAATGGGTCTCCCAGAGACTGGGATCCAATCCCAACTATGGGTGCTATCTGTACGGAGTTTGCTCCGGGTGCTCCGGTTTCCTCCCGTGTTCCATAGACGCACAG
Source organism: Rhinoraja longicauda (assembly GCF_053455715.1). NCBI lineage: Eukaryota > Metazoa > Chordata > Chondrichthyes > Rajiformes > Arhynchobatidae > Rhinoraja > Rhinoraja longicauda. The sequence continues at coordinate 100,199,649 of NC_135954.1, forward strand.
GTTTGTAGGTTAATTGGCTTCTGTAAATTGTCCCTAGTGGGCAAGATAGAACAAGGGTACGGGTGATCGTGGTGGGCCGAAGGGCCTGTTTCTACGCTGTATCTCTAAAAAGAGACACCCCAACCAGAGACATGTTTACTGAACAGAAGTAGGGCAATATACATTGCAGTAGATAAGATGATATGATGTAAAATGCATTCCAGTGAATTCACAAAGGAATTGGGAGGCTGCTATATTATTTTGTTGTAATATTATTTAACTATGAAATAACTAGTGACAAACAATATTACTGCAGTTCCATTCTGCTAAACAAAGCTTATTTTATTCCCAACTGTTTTACAGGAATTTATTTAATTTGGTGAAGTTTGCTAAATATATATTACTAGGGCGGCACGGTAGCGCAGCGGTAGAGTTGCTGCTTTACAGCGAATGCAGCGCCGGAGACTCAGGTTCGATCCTGACTACGGGTGCTGCACTGTAAGGAGTTTGTACGTTCTCCCCGTGACCTGCGTGGGTTTTCTCCGAGATCTTCGGTTTCCTCCCACACTCCAAAGACGTACATGTATGTAGGTTAATTGGCTGGGTAAATGTAAAATGTAAAAATTGTCCCTAGTGGGTGTAGGATAGTGTTAATGTACGGGGATCACTGGGCGGCACGGACTTGGAGGGCCGAAAAGGCCTGTTTCCGGCTGTATATATATAACATAACATAACATATATATAACATATATATATATTCAAGAACCGTAATAACCGTAATACAGGATTCAGTTACCTCCCAAAATTCCTGGTATTTAAATAAATCTTAGATCCAGGTAACTGAAGATTTAACACCTAACGGATGTGAAATCCTGTGTACTTTTTAGAAAATAATTGCTAGTCTATTTAAAAGGCCAGATTGCCAACTTGGTCAGCATGGATGTCTGGGCTGAAGGGCCTGTATCTGTGCTGTGTGACTCTATAACTGAAAATCAGACTCTTATGCCCGCTCCTTCATTTAATAAGATTTTTATTGAACTTTTACACTATTCAATTTAGTAAAGCTATGAAGAAGTCACACATTCTTAAGATATTGTTGATTGTGCCTAATCTCTTGGCATACAAGATGCATTTCCAACTATTCTTGGTCCATCCAAATGCGAAAAACTCTGCAGGTTTGAAGGAGCACCAAGGGATTTGAATAATGGCACCAAAAACAACAGCGCTCGCACATGTGTAATACATGCAAAATGAATTTCACTGTGCAGCTGCATACATGACAAAAAAGTCACTATTGACATCAGAAGAGGGACAAGAGAACAAGCATCCTGTTGTTCAATAGTGGTGAAGGACCACAGGATATTTATGAAATATTATCAGCTACAACCAATAATTATATGGCACCAAAAACTTACCATTTTACCCGATAACAGCACATGGAATGCTAGGTAATTGTTCTGGTACACCAGGCAAAAAGCAAAAAGTAACTAATCAATACTACATGTTTAAAGTATCTTACTGCAAAATATTATGTTTTTTTTATCGTGAGAGTGCTGAAAATGGAGTTCACGAAGGATAACACAAGTCCGTAAGTCAGAGGAGCAGAAGTAGGCCATTCGCCCATCGAGTCTACATCGCCATTCAATCATGGCTGATCTATCTTTCCCTCTCCTTTCCCCATTCTCCTACCTTCTCCCCATAACCTTTCATACCCTTACTAATCAAGCACCTGACACTCTCTGCTTTAAAAATACCCAAATACTTGGCCTCCACAGCCATCAGTGGCAATGATTTCCATAGATTCCCCACCCTCTGGTTAATGAAATTCCTCCTCATCTCCTTTCCAAAGGTACGTCCTTTTATTTTGAGATTGTGACCTCGGGTACTAAAATCTGCCACTGGTGGAAACATCCTGTCCATATCCACTCTATTCAGGCCTTTCATTATATGGCAAGTTTCTATGAGATCTCCTCCTCCCATCCTTCTAATGTTGAATGCTACTCTAGTTTAGTATATTTTATTGTCATGTGTACCGAGGTACATTGAAAGGTTTGTTGTTGCGTGTTATCCTGTCAGCAGAAAGATTATACATGATTACAATTGAGCCGTCCACCGTGTACAGTCACAGGATAAAGGGAACAACGTATAGTAGTACAAGATAAAATCCAGTAAAATGAAGCTACAGTCCCTATAATGTTTGGGACAAAGACCCATCATTTATTTATTTGCCTCTGTACTCCGCAATTTGAGATTTGTAATTTTAAAAAAATCCCATGTGGTTAGAGTGCACATTGTCAGATTTTAATTAAGGCCATTTTTATACATTTTGGTTTCACCAAGTAGAAATTACAGCAGTGTTTATACATAGACCCCCCCATTTCAAGACACGATAATGTTTGGGATACAGTAATGTCATGTAAATGAAAGTAGTCACGTTTAGTATTTTGTTGCATATCTTTTGCATGCAATGACTGCTTGAAGTCTGCGATTCATGGACATCACCAGTTGCTGGGTGTCTTCTCTGGTGATGCTCTGCCACGACTGTATTGCAGTCATCTTTAGCTTATGCTTGTTTTGGGGGCTAGTCCGTTCAGTTTTCAGCATATAAAAGGCATGCTCAATTGGGTTCAGATCGGGTGATTGACTTGGCCACTCAAGAATTGACCATTTTTTTTCTTTTAAAAAACTCCTATGTTGCTTTAGCAATATGTTTGGGATCATTGTCTTGCTGTAGAATGAACCACTGGCCAATGAGTTTTGAGGCATTTGTTTGAACTTGAGCAGATAGGATGTGCCTATACATTTCAGAATTCATTATGCTACTACCATCAGCAGTTGTACCATCAATGAAGACAAGTGAGCCAGTACCTTCAGCAGCCATACATGCCCAGGCCATAACACCCCCACCACCGTGTTTCACAGATGAGGTTGTATGCTTTGGATCTTGGGCAGTTCCTTCTCTCCTCCATACTTTGCTCTTGCCATCAATCTGATATAAGTTAATCTTCATCTAATCTGTCCACAAGACCTTTTTCCTGAACTGTGGTTGCTCTTTTAAGTACTTCTTGGCAAACTGTAACCCAGCCATCCTATTTTTGCAGCTAACCAGTGGTTTGAATCTTGCAGTGTAGCCTCTGTATTTCTGTTCATGAAGTCTTCTGCAGACAGTGGTCATTGACAAATCCACACGTGACTCCTGAAGAGTGTTTCTGATCTGTCAGACAGGTGTTTGGGGATTTTTCTTTATCAAAGAGAGAATTCTTCTGTCATCAGCTGTGGAGGTCTTCCTTGGTCTGCCAGTCCCTTTGTGATTAGTAAGCTCACCAGTACTCTCTTCTTAATGATGTTCCAAACAGTTGATTTTGGTCATTCTAAATTTTGGCTGATGTCTAACAATTTTATTCTTGTTTCTCACTCATAATGGCTTCTTTGACTTTCATTGGCACAACTTTGGTCCTCATGTTGATAAATAGCAATAAAAGTTTCCAAAGGTGATGGAAAGACTGGAGGAAAGACTAGGTGCTGAGAGCTCTTATACCTGCATTAAGGAGGCAATTAAACATACCTGAGCAATTACAAACACCTGTGAAGCCATGTGTCCCAAACAATATGGTCCCCTGAAATGGTGGGACTACGTATAAACACAGATGTAATTTCTACATGGTGAAACCAAAGTGTATAAAAATACCCTTTCATAAAATCTGACAATGTGCACTTTAACCACATGAGATTTTTTAAATTACAAATCTCAAATTGTGGAGTACAGAGGCAAATAAATAAATGATGTCCCAAACATTATGGAGGGCACTGTATTTTCATGAGATCTTTCATATTATTCCATCTGGCAACTTGAGCAACTGTCAGCAACAGCAAAGGCCCGGTAGCAAGTGTGACTATCTTAGTCAGTGTGGATGAGTTGGCTGAAGGGTCTGTTTCCATGCTGTATGACTAACAGAGCAGTTGATTTTTAGTTTAGTTTAGAGATACAGTGCGGAAACAGGCCCTTCGGCTAACGCGTCCGCATCGGCCAGCGATCCCCGCATATTAACACTTGATACACTAGGGACAATTTACACTTATACCAAGCCAATTACAAACCTATACGTCGAGTGTAGGAGGAACCCGAAGTTCTCGGACAAAACCCACACGGTCACGGGAAGAAAATACAAACTCCGTACAGACAGCATCCGTAGATCTGGGATCGAACCCGAATCTCCGGCGCTGCAAGGCAGCAACTCTACCGCTGTGCCACCGTGCCACCCTATATGATGTACAATGCTTTAAATACTATTGTGAATAGAATCAGAGGAACAAATAAAATACCATGGCACTGAAAACAATCACCAGCATCAACATGATGATTAGAACTCAAAACTGTGCTATTATCGTGGAGGCAGCTGCCTCCAAAAAGCAAAATTACCTGCTGACACAAACAGTGCAAGTTATGTCTAAAAGCCACCCATCCTGTGTAAACATGACCTTAAGCAAACCCAGAATATCAGAACTCAGACCATGAAGCAAATGTTGAAGCTATTGCAGATGGCATCAACAATTCATTTGACGGTGGATACAATTTGCTCTTAAAAATAATTGTCAAATTACTCAGTAAAGATAGAAGTTAATGACATCGGACTCCGAAAAAAGTGACCTTCAGGGTCAAGAACAGCTTTTTCCAATCGGGTTCGTGAACACTGCAAACTAAACGATGAAATATGGACTGTCTTGGTTGCATGAAGGGCGATGGGCTTTTATGCACTAGTATTGGGTTATTAATGTTTTTTTGTTTATTATACGTATTGTGTTCACGGGCAGTTAAGTTACTGCAAGTAAGAAATCCAATGTTCCGTTATCAGTACATGTGACAATTAACATTCTTGCCTCTTGACCTTGTCAAAAGTTTAAATAAACGTAGACAACATCTACTGCCCTGTGTTCATCAATTTTGTTGGTTTCCTCCTCAGAACACTCAAGATAATGATCTTCCCGGCACATATCTGTTGTTCTTTCCACAGAACTATGATCTAACCAATGGTTTTAATAACTCCAACATCTTGTAGTCAGTGACTCGGCCCTTGAATGCAAGCCTATCAAATGCCTTGATAGACACAGAATGCTGGAGTAACTCAGCGGGACAGGCATCATCTCTGGAGAGAAGGAATGGGTGACGTCTCGGGTCGAGACCCTTCAGACTAAAAAGTCTAAATAAAAATAAGTCCAAACGCCTTATTCAATATCCTATTCGCCACTTTAGGAACTTGCACCCTGACGTCCCGAGGGTCCCTTTTTATTTCAGATTTTGGCATCTGGACATATCATATCATATATATATACATCGCGGAAACAGGCCTTTTCGGCCCACCAAGTCCGCGCCGCCCAGCGATCCCCGCACACTAACACTATTAACACTATCCTACACACTAGGGACAATTTTTACATTTACCCAGCCAATTTACCTACATACCTGTACGTCTTTGGAGTGTGGGAGGAAACCGAAGATCTCGGAGAAAACCCACGCAGGTCACAGGGAGAACGTACAAACTCCTTACAGTACAGCACCCGTAGTCAGGATCGAACCTGAGTCTCCGGCGCTGCATTCGCTGTAAAGCAGCAACTCTACCGCTGTGCTACCGTGCCGCCCACATGTTTTAGGGATTTGCATGCACCGTTGACACTGATGATTAAGAGATTTGCAGCCTACTCGAGTTGCACTGGTCACAAAGCACACCTGCTGACCATGAACCATTGGTGAACTGGAGAGATTTATGCAAACAGTAAAAGCAATCTGTACTCAAGGCGGCAAGAATTTTACCTTTAAAAAAAAAAAAAAAATCAAGATATAATGCCCCAGTCAATAAAAACATCCGCTTTTACAACCAATACTCATGCCTTCCAGAGATACCCTGTGAAATTGATGATCAACATTTACTCAAGGATGGCAAAATCAGGAAAAACAGCATGAAAGCAAATGCAGAGAAATATGAAATTTACACCTACATCATTGGAGCCCAAGGATGTGGTTATTCTGACACGCATAGTGCAAGCAAAAAACTCCATATGACATGCAGCTGTTATAAGCGACCGCTGCAAAATAATTCATAATCAGAGCACCACATGGTCCACGATTCTTCATACGAAATGTGTCTTACTTCAAAGCATTCAATGCACCATCGACCATCAGTGAATCTGAAATGGATAACTTCAAGATCAAAGCAATGCCAGATGACCCAAGAGCCAAGTCTCTTGAATCTGGAATGCACTGAGTGTTACCCAAAACTTGGGTGGAAACTTCCTTTATGCTGGAGATACACTGAAGTGAAGCATTATCAAGAATAAAATTGGAACGCCTCCATTAATTAACAGTTGTAGTATTGTTATACTATGTTGCTATCTTTCCTTCAAGAACACTACGTACTTCCACTTTAAGATTATTAGTTTGCCCAGTACCTCAAATGTGGCAAGAAAGCAGCCATTGTTTATGCTGCAGTTCATTGCAATTACATATGCTTAACAATCATTGTTTACAGACATGGCTCTGTATTCATTTAATTATTGCTCAATGTAAGCATGCACTATTATGGTAGCACATAGAAGCTACACACAGATCCAGGCCCATCGGTTCAACTGATTCATGCTGACCAAGTTGCCAAAACAAGCTTGCACCCAGCCTAGATCCCTCCAAAGCTTTCCTTTCCACGTATCAGTCCAAGTGTACTTTAAATGTTGTAATTGTACCGCTCTCAGGCAGCTGGTTCCATTTACACAGCACCCCGTGTGTTTAAAATTTACCCTCTCATGTCCATGTTAAAGCTTTTACCTCCCACTTAAATCTATGCCCAAGATTCTCCCAGCTTTAGACTCTCCTGCGCTGGGGATATTCACCTTATGTATGCCCCTCATGATTTTACAAAACCTCGAGACGGTCACTCCTCACCCTCCTATACTCCAAGGAAAAATGTCCTAGTGATTAGCTTCAAACCACACACTTCAAAGGTTTAAGTTATTGATTCCCCCTGAACACCTACGCAAGAACAACAAGGACTGGCCAATGTACATTGGCCTTGCCAGTTACAACTAAGAGATTAGGTGAGAATGATATGCATTTAAGCAGAGCTTATAACCACAGACCATCTGAACCTTCTCTGCTCACATATCACTTTACATTCATTACGTACTCAAGTCCCTGAGTAGAGTCCAGTTCCCTGTCCATTCAAGAAAATCACGATGCATTTAACTTCTGGGAAGGGTCTCGACCTGAAACGTCACCCATTCCTTCTCTCCTGAGATGCTGCCTGACCTGCTGAGTTACTCCAGCATTTTGTGAATAAATACCTTCGATTTGTACCAGCATCTGCAGTTATTTTCTTATATAACTTCTGGCACCACTCACCTGGCACTGCATGCTGAGATAGGTTGCGATAGTAACAGTAATGAGCCGTCAGAAATAAACTGCTTCATCCATCCAAGTCTGTACTGCAGACAGGAGGGCAGGAAGAATAACAGCATTTGCTAATTGGGAACCCACTGTGATCCAAATTACTCGAATCTTTGTAATGACCAATTCTATTGGAAACACTCTACTCTCGTAATGGTCTCCCCAGCTCATCCTCAATATTAATGTGATAATAACTTAGTTAATCTTTCAGTGAAATGACTGAGTGCTGGAGTAGCTCAGCAGGTTGGGTAGCATCTCAGGAGAACATGGATAGGTGACATTTCAGGGCAGAAATCTTCTTTAGACTGATGGGTTCAGACCCGAAACGTCACTATCCAAGTTTTCCGGAAATGCTGCCTGACCCGCTGAGCTATTCTTTTGTAAACCAGCATCTGCAGTTCTTTGCTCCCAATTTAGTTTAGAGATGCAGCTCGGAAACAGGCTCTTCGGCCGACCAAGTCCGTGCCAACCAGTGATCCCCACACGTTATTACCCCACACAAGCTAGGGACATTTTACATTTATACCAAGCCAATTAACCTACACACCTGTGTCTTTGGACTGTGAGAGGAAACCGAAGATCTTGGAGAAAACCCACACGGTCACAGGGAGAACGTACAAACTCTGTACAGACAGCACCCGTAGTTAGGATCGAACCCGGGTCTCTGGCGCTGTAAGATAGCAACTCTAGCAAGGGGAATAAATGGAAAGGTTTAAAATCGGGCACAAACACAGTTTAATGGGAATTCGCAGACCTCATGTCCCTTGACTTACAGCAGCCACCAGCAGAAAAAAAATGGTAATACGGACCAAGTTTGTGAATATGCATCATGTTGTGTGCTGCGAGCAATTTGAATTTTTTTTAAATTTTTTATTTTTTTTAAAGTACGAAGCACATGCCATCATTCAAGAATAAAAAGGCTTTTCATTAAGCCTCAGTTCAGACTGCTAAGTCATAAAAATAAACTGGGCACTTTGTCTTGAAGAATGCAGTTACAAAGTGGGCCAATTGTTCCATAAATATCAGTGACAAAGAACAGATTGCTGAATTTGAGAGCTCTTGGGTTCACCGATAAAGGAGACGGATTCTTCAAAGTTCCAATCTCTGCTCTGTGTAATTCACGCATTTGAGAATGGGCCACCAATACAGTATAAAGATGTGCTTATGGTAAAACATGCAAAGATCATTCTTAAAGCCCATTATGTACTGTACACCATTGACATTAATCTCACATCTATTAAATGCAAATAAATACAGATGCTCATCGAAACTAATGCTCGCAATATAATATAAACACAGGAGTTGACTACGATCAGACTAAATGATGCACACCATTGATCTTCAAAAGGTGAACTCACAAATAACCATCAAAAGCACGGTAATGCAATCAAACCCATTGTCCAAGAACAACACGGGAAGCAAGTCCGTTTTTGAAATCTGTATTAATTAATTTTAATAATTTGTATCATGCAAAATGACATCTTTCCAGAGTGAAACCACCAATTCCTAAATAGTTATATTCCACTGAATATTTGCTTGAGTCGTGTTAAGTCAACATTAAATGCAGATCTAAAAATGCCAGCCCAAAAATAGATTTAAACATGTGCTGTCAGCAATTTTCTGTACTTATTGAATATGAATGGTCAAAGCAAATTGATAGACAGTTAGGAACAATAAACAATAGGTGCAGGAGGAGGCCATTCAGCCCTTCGAGCCAGCACCGCCATTCAATGTGATCATGGCTGATCATCCACAATCAGCACCCTGTTCCTGCCCTCTCCCCATACCCCCTGACTGCTATCATTAAGAGCTCCATCTAGCTCTCTCTCGAAAGCATCCAGAGAATTGGCTTCCACTGCCTTCTGAGGCAGATTTACAACTCTTAAGTAAAAACTACACGATAATCAATCAACTTGACAGCAAAATGATAAATCAATACTTTATTATTTCACTCCCACCCACAAAACACACCAAATTTTAATCCCTCCTCCAGAGCAGACTGATGATTAGTGTGTGGATTAGCCTTTAGAGGTACAGATACAACACGGAAACAGGCCATTCGGCCCAATGAGTCCACGCAGACCCCAATCACCCTGTACACTAACCAACACACACAAGGGACAATTTTACAACTTACCAAATTAACCCTCAAACCTGGACGTCTTGAGTGTGGGAGGAAACCAGAGCAACTGGAGAAAACCTACACGGCCACAAGAAGAACATACAAACTCCATACAGACAGCACCGAAGATTGAACTTGAGTCTCTGGTGTTGCAAGGCAGCAACTACAACATGGCGCCACAGTGTCGCCCAATGCTACTTGGGGGGGGGGGGGGGGAGAATGATTAAAGACTGCTGTAGAGACCTAACAGAACATCTCACCTCTTGGCACTAAGCCTTTATTTCCTCACTACCCCAGCCAGAGAGCATCAGCAGGCCTCTAGATTAGAACACGAGTTACTTTGCAGTCGAGACTGGCTTTGTTCTCAATCCCGCCCTTCGAGGGTGACATCTATGCTCACTGGAAATTCTTTCCCTCTGCAACCCAGGTGTGCAGACCAACTACATGAGAATGCCCTTTCTGCTGAAATCCTGGCATCCATACTCTCCATCTGTTTTATACATACATTTTAAAAATATATATATATTTCACTCTCTCCTAGATGCTGCCTGACCTGCCGAGTTACTCCAGCATTTTGTGATACCTTCGATTTGTACCAGCATCTGCAGTTATTTTCCTACACTATATATTTCACTGTTCAGTTTCAGGACATAACAATAAAACACTTGACATGTAGGTTAATTGGCTGGGTAAATGTAAAAATTGTCCCTAGTGGGTGTAGGATAGTGTTAATGTACGGGGATCGCTGGGCGGCACGGACTTGGAGGGCCAAAAAGGCCTGTTTCCGGCTGTATATATATATGATATGATATTGTTGGATACTACTTCACATTAGTCACATTAAGATTATCTCAATTGACAATTTCCACCATTAAAACTTACATTTAGTAATAACGACTGTTTTGCTGAACTCTTGCACTCTGTCCGCCAAGCCCTCCTGGATCTCCCGGTCGCGAACCATTCCCACACTGACCGTTCTGTCCTGGGCCTCCTCCATGCAAACTGGATGAACAGCACCTTATATTCCACTTGGGTAGCTTCCAACCCAACAGTATGATCTTCCAATTTTAGGTAACCTGTTACTAACCTTCCATCTTTTCTCCCCCACATTACCCCCCCCCCCCACCCCCTTCCCTTGGCCCCATGTCACCTATATCTCCCCTTCACCCTCCCCCCCCCCCCTACTCTCCTCCCACTATCTTCACAATCTGAAACTCTTCAAACATGTCTCACACCTATTGTTCTTATCTCTGGCCTTTGTTCCAACCATCTGCCTGAAAAAAAATCCCTGTTACTAGTGTTGCCCTATTACCTGCCACGCTTTATCCTGCCTCTCCCCTTTTACAACTTTCTTCATCTCCCCCCACCTTAAAGTCACTGAAGAAGGGTCTCAACCCCATCTTGTACTACACGTTATTCCCTTAATCTGTATAGTGGACAGCTCGATTGTAATCATGTATTTCTGCTGACTAGAAAGCATGCAACAAAAAGCTTTTCACTGTACATCGGAACATATGACAATGAAGTAAGCTAAGGAACTGCAGATGCTGGTTTACAAAAAAGGCACAAAGCAATGGAATAACTAAGCAGGTCAGGCAAGTCCCGAGAGAACATGGATAAGTGATGTTTCAGGTTTCTGAAGAAAGGTCCGGACCAGAAACATTACCTATCTGTGTTATCCCAAAATGCTGCCTAACCTGTTGAGTTACTGCAGCACTTATCTTTTTTTATGATAAGCAGACTCCCCTGTTCAGAAGAATGCAAGGTGATCTCATTGAAACCTACATATTCTTACAGGGCGTGACAACTTAGATGCCGAGACAATGTCAACCCTGGCAGAGATTTCCAGCACCGGAGGTCAAAGTCTCAAAAAGGGGCCAGCCATTCAGAATCAAGAGCAATTTCCTCACCGAGAGGGCAATGGGCCGGCCCAAGAGCAAAACACTGTAGATAAGTTCATAATTCAGGAGCGGAATAAGGCCATTTGGCCCATCAAGACTACTCCATCATTTAATCATGGCTGATCTATCTTTCCCTCTCATCCCCATTCCATTGCCTTCGTCCCATAATCCCCAACACCCTAATAAAAAATCTGTAAATTTCTGCCTTAAAAATATCTATTGACAACCTCCACAGCAACGAATTCCACAGATTCATAAGTGATACGAGCAGAACTCGGCCATCCGGCCTTTCAAGTCGACTCCGCCAGTCAATCATGGCTGATCTAACTCTCCTTCCTAACCCCATTCTCCTGCCTTCTCCCCATAACCTCTGGCAATTGTACTAATCAAGAATCTATCTATCTCTGCCTTAGAAATACCTATTGACGACCTCCACAGCCTTCTGTGGCAAAGAATCCCACAGATGCTGCAAAGACAAAATACATACAGAAAATTATGGAATTACCCAAGTGTGGAGAAACAGTGTCTAATGAAAGGTCATTGACTTGAAACGTTAGCCGTTTCCCTCTCCCAGCGCTAACTAGCTGAGCATTTTTTCAACAATTTCTGCTTAAATTTCAAATATATTTCCATTCTGCTAACTCAGCTTTGCTGGAGAGCACATTGGTAAAAAAAAAACAGAAAAAAAGAGACCATATGTTGTCTACTTAACCAGCATGAAATATCACCCTCAGGACAGCCAACCAAATGTAGACAAATCATCTTCACCCCAGGTATGGCACACCCAATGTTCATGCAGTCTGGGATCATCTGCCTTGTTTTTGCTTAAGTTAGTCTCTATCACTAAAATACAGCATTTGTGCCCATGGGTTGATATCTCCCTCTCTCCTCGATTTTAAAGGAAACTAGACGGGCATGGACCCGTTGGGTCCAAATCTCTCCTGCAGGCCCGGCAACCCTCCGTGCAAACAACCCCCCCACTCCATCACTCGGACCTTATCCCTTTGTGACGTCGAAAACGTAGCTCGGCAGCGACGGCCATCTTGTTTGACCCTCTGCCGCCGTGCTGCACCACGGGAGGAAGGTCAGACATGGGGCACGCCGGGACGGGTGAATGTCCTCCCGGCAGGGGGGGGAGGGGGGGGGGAAAGGAAGCACATTTATTAAAGTTAGCGGCGGCACGGCGGCTCAGCAGCTTCCCCCCTCATTTGCCGCCACTCCCATCAATCTGGCGGGTCCTGCCCCCAGCAGCCATCGTGCCCCCCCCCCCCCCTCATTGGCCATCACTCGGGCGGGTCCCATTGTGACGTCGAACGCTGAAGATGACCATCGCAAGATTAAAAGGTAAATTTTAAACTTTAAAATGCCTATAACTAAAAATACAAGACCAATTTGAATGAAACTTGCATTAAGGTGACCCCAGGACAATGGCAAGTAAGGTGGTCCTAAAACCGTCGCGCTATAATGTGACGGGGGCACACAAATAAGGCATGATCAAGCAAAGAGTTTTAATAATCTATATAGATGATACATATTTTGGGGTGGTGCCTTGATCACTGTCTGACTGAACCCGAGACTTCCTACTGGCAGATGGCACATTTACCACCAGGCAAAGACAAAGCATGAACGTGCACCACTAATGAGATCCTGTCACAGACACTGTTGTGAATCACCCTGTGGCTACAAGGCCCAATCTGTCTGCATTTCCTTCATGTACTCAGCAAGGCACTTCCAATAAAACCAAAACCCACTGACCCAGCAGCCTGGGCTGACCCAGAGATTTCCCTGCAATGACTTACTGTCCAACCGAATGGATTCATTGCTCGAGGCTTGCATGGAATTAACTATTAAAAAACATTGATTTAAACATTCCTTAAAAGAGACATGGCAAGCCACTGCTAATTGCAAATGATTTGTACAATACATTTCAGCAATAAGGGCAGCACAGTAGCACAATGGTAGAGTTCCTGTCTTACAATCCCAGAGACCCAGGACTGCTCTCTGGTTGCAGTAGAATGGGTTCAGTTGCCTAATAACCATTGTTTGTCAGCACTGGGCCTGCACTCGCTGGAGTTTAGAAGAATGAGGGGGGGGCTCATTGAAACATACAGAATAGTGAATGGCTTGGATTGAGTGGATGTTGAGAGGATGTTTCCACTATGGGAGAGTTTAGGATTAGAAGTCATTGCCTCAGAATTAAAGAACGTTCTTTTAGGAAGGAGATGAGGAGAAATTTCTTTAGTCGGTGGCAAAACTATGGAATTCTTTGCCACAGAAGGCTGTGGAGACCAAGTCAGTGGATATTTTTAAGGCAGAGTTAGATTTTTTGAGTAGTACAGGTGTCAGGGGTTATGGGGAGAAGGTTGGAGAATGGGGTTAAGAGGGAGAGATAGATCAGCCATGGTTGAATAGTGGATTAGACATGTTGGGCCAAATGGCCTAATTCTATTCCTATCCCTTGTGACCTCGTGGCTATAAAGGCCTGTAGTTCTGGCAAAGTTGCAGGGTTGGTCTTGCCCAGAGAAGCTGTAGGTGTTGCCCTGTGCTGCTCCACCTCCCTTCTGACCTTAACAGCTGGGAAGAAACCGTCCCTGAATCTGAAGGTGTGCATTGTCACACTTCTATACCCTTTGCCCGATGGGAGAGAGGAGAAGTGGGAGGAGGCAAGGTGCGACTTGTCCTCAATTATGCTGCTGGCCTTGCTGAGGCAGCACGAGGAACAAGTCAATGGAATGTAGATGGACACAAAATGCTGGAGTAACTCAGCAGGACAGGCAGCAACTCAGGAGAGAAGGATTGGGTGACGTTTCGTGTCGAGACTGTTGTGATATTGCAGGGACTACTTTGTTGTATCACAAGGACTACTTTGTTTGCCTGTGTAGTAACGTCTATATAAGAGAATGAGGTGATTAGGTGGCCACTCTGGTTCCAGGTGGCCGTGGAATAAACAGCCTGGATTTAAGCTCCAACATTATAACCTTTTAAACACGTGTACTTGTGGTCCGTCCAGAGTCTCAACAAAGGTACAACAGATACCGGACCACAAAGTACAACAGAGACCCTTCTTCAGACTGAAAGTCACAGGAAAAGGAAACAAGAGATAGATAATGTAGAGAGTTATAGAACAAATGAATGAAAGATATGCAAAAAAAGTAACAACAGTAAAGGAAACAGGCCATTGTTGGCTTTAGCTAGGTGAGAACAAAAGCTGGTGTGATTTGGGTGGGGGAGGGATGGAGAGAGAGGGAATGCAAGGGTTACTTGAAGTTAGGAAGGGAGGTTGGTTTGTGTGATGGTCTGGGCTGCATCAACAATTCGCTGTAATTTCTTGCGGAAAGCAAGAACCCTGGGAGAGCACTGCTGTTATAACAGAAATACTATACCCCCTATCCAATTACATTCAGCTTCAACTCACTGCTGACAGGATGAGGACCTCTCCAGCACAAATGTAATTCTTCATATGAAGTAAACACTACTTTTTGGCTGAGCCCAATTCCCTGCCAGATGTGGGAGAGTAACAACTGCAAATCAGAGCATGTAATGTGTAGATGACACCAAGATCTGGAAGATTACCAAAAAGGTGAAAAGCTCCAGAGAGTTTCGTCATCCTTTCACCCAGAATCTACACAGGTTGGGAGACCAAAGGCACAACATTCCTGTTGGTAATCACTACTGGTCCAGAACAACTCCTTGTGCCTCATTCTTCTTTCCACGAGTCACAATTTTCAACCAATTAAGTTCCGTCAAAGTTCACCCACATAAAGATGTACGCTAGTGCTAAAACTATGTGGAAATGTGCTATTATCTAACATTTATATGCCTACTTTGCCTTTAAAACAAATTCTAAACAAAACAATTGTATGATTACCTTTCCTCGTGACGTCAAAGTCTATAGCAAATGTACAGGCCAATTGGCTCAACTGATTTATGCTGTTATTTTACGGTTTACTGTCTTCAAGTCACCCAGGTCTTCCTATTCTATCTTCAAAATGCTCCATTGCTTTCCAATTGTTAAGTTGACCACTCACAGGGTGAGAAATAATGTGGGATTATTTATAAATTCAAGGAGCAGAATGAGGCCATTGGGGCCACCATGGCTATATTAATTCAGCTTTTTATTCTCTACAAATTCTACCCCTCATCTATACATGGGGCAATTTACATTGGCCATTTAAGCTACCGACCCACATGGTTTCAGCATGTGAGAAGAACCTAGAGCACCGGGAGGAAATCCACTCAATCGCAGGGAGAACATGCAAACTCCACACGGGCAACACACGAGGTCAGGATTGATTACAGGTCTCTGGCACTGTGGAAGAGTAGTTCCACTAGCAGCAATATTTCAGAATTCCACTTTCGAGTGGCATACCTCTGCTTTATATTTTTAGTTTAGTATTTCAAATGTACTTTAAAATATTACAGAAATTGAGTGGTTATGAAATTTATGCTGCAAAGGCTCAGAATTACCAAATTATTTTACATGGAAAGAAATAACATGAGGCAGCACGGTGGCACAGCGGTAGAGTTGTTGCTTTACCGCGCCAGAAACCTGGGTTCAATCTTGACTCTAGGTACTGTCTGTATGGAGTTTGTATGCTCTTCCTGTGACCGTGTGGGTCTTCTCCGGGTGCTTCGGTTTTCTCCTGCATTCCAAAGACATACAGGTTTGGAGGTTAATTGGCTTCGGTAAAAATTGTAAATTGTCCCTGGTGTGTAGGATAGCATTAGTGCACAGGGATTGCTGGTCGGTGCGGACTAGGTAGGCCAAAGGCCTGTTTCAGTGCTAAACTAAAGTAATAGGATAACAAATTTCCTTTTACCTGAACACTTTACCATTACTCCCAATCTTTGCACCTTTGAAAAATTAAACCTGTATATCATTTAGTTCCAGGTTCCCACTCCACTTCGTGCACAGCTGAACCTTATGCACTTCTCCCAGTAATATATACTATTGTAGGAACATTGGGCAAAGTTTTAGGTGAACGAGAAATCACAGCTGCAATTTTCCCAGCAAGTCCATGTGTAAAATGATAGCATTGATAGGGCAATAATTATGTTTTATTTTAATACATTTGACGGACCACTTTTGCTATTAATCATAATACTAATTATGACCTTAAACATTAATACCAAGCTGGAAAGGGTACGGAAAAGATTCTCAATGGACGTTACCTGGACTGGGAAGCTCGAGTTTAGTTTAGAAATACAGCTCAGAAACAGGCCCTTTGGCCCAAGCCGACCAGCGATCCCCGCATATTAACACTATCCTACACATACTAGGGACAATTTTACATTTACCAAGTCAATTTACCTATATACCTGTACATCTTGTGCGTGGGAGGAAACCGAAGATCTCAGCGAAAACCCACAAAGGTCTTGGGGAGAATGTACAAACTACATCCAGACTGCACCCGCAGTCGGGATCGAACCTGGGTCTCAGATGCTGCAAGTGCTGTAAGGCAGCAACTTCACCGTTGCGCCACTATGCCGCCAAAGGAGAGATAGGGTAGGCTGGGGCACCCTTTCCCTGGAGCACTGGAGATGGAGGCGTGGCCTTGTAGAAAGTATATAAAATCATGGAGGGGGGGCATGCATAAAGTGAGCAGCCAGTCTTTCCCCCAGGTTTTGGGGTCCATAGCAATGGGAATAGATTAAAAATGAGGGGGGGGATTTAAAGAGGAGTAATAGGCAACATTTTCCACACAAAGTGTGGTGGCTACATGGTATGAACTGCCAGAGGAATTGGCAGATCCAATTCCAACATTTAAAATACCTGGACAATCACATGGATAGGAACGGTTTAGAGAACAATAGGCCAAAATCAGGAAGGCAACTTGGTCTGCATGGATGTTGGGCCGAAGGGTTTGTTTCCCTGCTGTATAGCTATCTTTCTATAGACATAAAAAGTACCTCTATCTATAGTGATAGAGAAGCATCTCAAAGAAAAATGATTGCAAATTAACTTATGGCATTCCTCCAACTCGTATTTATTTAGATAAAAATTCTTTAAAAAACAAAACAAGATTCAATTTATGCTGAAAGATGCTGGATTCTAACTTAATGGTGGTCTAAAAAAATCTACAATATTATGGCCAGGGGAAATGGTATAGTCTCTTCAATCTAACTCCATAAATGTGTCAGCCTTAATTAGGCAGTGTCTTTAAACCTTGACAAATGACCAGAGCGCTACCTTTCATCCACATAAAAATCCACAAGCCAAGCAGTAAAGTATGCCACTTAGTATCTCGGTTTCCAAGTCTAGAAATGGAAACACAATTATTTACTCTTGATGACAGAACACAAAATTGGTTACACAGGGATTTTTAAAAAATAATTTAGAAATTATCCAAATTGAGGCAGAAACCCCAGATTACTGGAAATCAAAACTTATAAATCCACAGTTTAATGTAGAAAGGGATTGTAATTCTCTTCCTCCAAGCCAACTTCAAATATAAGAGATTCAGTTAAATTACTAATCAATCAAACCTATACCTCAAATTATGACCACTTATTGCAGAGATTTAATTCTTTTTATTATTGGAGACAGAGAAACTAACCCTTCAGTCCATTATGTTCATACCAAAAATTCAAACAACCATTTACACTTCTCATTTCATTCGCCCCACATTCTTATCAACTTGCTCCAGATTCCCCCACTCACCTACACTCCAGAGGCTATTTACAGTTGTGAATTAACCTACCAACCTATACATTTTTGAGAAATAAGAGGAAGCAAAGCACTTTGGGGATACACATCTGGATACAAGGATGGCATGCAAACTACACACAGAATAGCATCAGAGGTCAGGAGTGAACATAGATCACTGGAGACGCGAGGCAGCAGCTCTTTTAGCTGCACCAAAGTGCCATCTGTTATTCAGCAAGTCTTTCTGAGAGTATCTGAATTACTAATGTTAATAACGTTCATTTGATTACAACTAAAAAGACACATTTTTAAAAAGCTCATAAATAAGGCGAGGGGGGAAAAGATTTTAAAGGGTCCTAAAGTGCAACGTTTCCCACAAGGAGGGTGGTTGGTAATTGGAAAGAGCTGCCAGACAAATTGGTGGAGGTGGGTAGTCACAACATTTAAAAGATGCTTGGACAGGTACATGAAATAGGAAATGTTGGGAAGGATATGGGCCAGGCACAGGCAAGTGGAACTAGCTCAGCTGGACAGCTTGGCCATGGTGGATGACATATGACCCTGTGATACTCAGAGCATAGATAGCTGTCAGCAGACCAATGCAAGATATGAACTCTGCAGTCGCAGAGAGTAAAGTTCCAAGTAAAGAACTAAGTGGTTCTTTTGATCCTCTGAATGTGGACAACGTGGTCATTCATTCTTTGTTGCGATAATGAGGGAATTTCAAAACGCTGCGATGAAGAAGTCTAATTCAGGCTAGTTCACAGGTTAGAGGAGGATTTTACACAAGCTTGCCCACACTGAGAGGAATGGGTCTTCTCCATGTCAGTGGCAGCTGCTGAAGATTGGAGTTGGAAAAGCTTAACTATTTTGAAACAATACACAAACCCATAAAAGATTTACATAACCGTTTGAAGCATTAAAGTGCTTCTCTGACGTCCCTTTTGACTTGCTTGAACATCCAGATTATAATTAGTGAGGGGTGGTGGAGCAATAGATGAAGAGCAATGAAAGGTAAAGTAGATAGTAGGGCAAAGATAAATAGAAAACTTGACTTGAAAAAGGCTACCCTACATGGATCCAAATCACCGACATCAATTAAATACTTCTGAAAACTAATTATTATGGTTTTGCACAAAATAATTCGCACATTGCCATAAATAGCAACTTAACTGCCCGCCGTTTTAGATTTTGTTGAGGGGTAAACTCTAACCAAGAGAATTCCAGTTAGGATTGGAACTGGTTTGTAGGTTGTTTCACGAAGCAATTCAATCCTCTTCACACTCCCATTAAGCAATCTTTTTGTTTACCCGAGGTGGTGGATGTGGCGACACTGCAAAGCTCAGTGAAGTAAATATTGTTTATAGTATCTGCGTCAACTTCCTCCTTTGACAGCTCATGCACCGACCACCCTCTTTATGAGTTGTCCGTTTCACTGTAACCCATGTCCTCTGGTTCTTGATTCACCAACTGAGTAAAAGACTGGGCATTCATCCCATCTATTCTCCTCATGATTTTATATATCTCTACAAGATCAACACTCAGCCTCCTGTGCTCCAAGGAATAAACTCCTAGCCTGCCCAACTTCTTCCTTTCGCTCAAGCTCTTGAATCCTGGAAACATCCTCAAATCTTCCCTGCGCTCTTTCAAGCTTAATGTCATTCTTCCTGTGGCAGGATGACCAAAACCAAACACAATACTCCAAATGTGGCCTCAACAATTTGTTGCGCGACAATAACACAACATCCCAACCTCTACACTCAATACACTGACTGATGAAGGCCAATGTATCGAAAGCCACTTTCAGAAAACTATGTACGTGTACTCCTGTAGCCCTCTGCTCTACAACAATCCCCAGTGCCCCACCATTCACTGTGAAGGTCCTGCCCTGTTTTGACTTCCCAAAACACAACTCCTCTCATATCTGCTTTAAACTCCATTAACCATTCATCAGTCCACTTGCCCAGCTGATAAAGACAGGTTTCCTTCAAGTTTCAAAGTTCTTAAACATGTAAAGTTTTATCTTGGCTACCGTAATAGGCCCATTGCCCTGGTGGCAGCACTGGGTCCTTGTTACTTTAACCCAATGCTTAACCTCAGAGCTTCAAACAGCTGCTGGAAAAGCATTGGGTGGTGGGGAGAAAAGGTATGTGCCCCACACAGAATGGGGCATGATCCCATCCAATATACTTGCGGGTGAGCACAAAAGGTAATCTAGCTACAATGACCCCAATAAGTGTGGGTGGCACAGTGGTGCGGCTGGTGGAGCTGCTGCCTCACACTCAGCACCAGAGACACAGGTTCGATCCTGACCTCGGGTGATGCCTGTACAGAGCTTGCACTCGTGGACTTCCTTCGGGTGCTCCAGTTTCCTCCCACATCCCAAAGATGTGCGGTTTTGTAGGTCAATTGGCCTCCGTGTGTGAATGGAGTGGATGAGAAAGTGGAATAACATAGAACTAGTGTGAATAAGCGATCGATGGTCGACGTGCTGTGAAGTTTTTACATTGCTGAATACTTTGAATGTAAGCTTATTTATTTTTAATGACTTCCTTGTGGATTTATCCGAAGTTTCAATAGCTATTGGCCAAAGCACACCTTTGCTAATGTGTGAACTTGGGAAGAAACTATTAAAGCTGATATGGTCTGCAGGTTAAGTGGTGCTCTTATTCAGGGTAGAAGTAAGTTCTACCCTGAATAAGAGCACCACTTAACCTGCAGACCATATCAGCTTTAATAGTTTCTTCCCAAGTTCACACATTAGCAAAGGTGTGCTTTGGCCAATAGCTATTGAAACTTCAGATAAATTCACAAGGAAGTCATTAAAAATAAATAAGCTTACATTCAAAGTATTCAGCAATGCAAAAACATCGCTCTTCAAACCATTGCCAACTGGCCTCTGCTTTAAGAGGAAGAGGGAACGAACGTCCAATGCATCATTTTTATCATCTCATTGCCACGCACAGCTTGCATAACAATGTGCTTTGGCATGTTTGACATCATCAGGTTTGTGAAAGGGAGAATGATTTGCCGGATACTTTGTGAAGACAAAAATGTTTTCAAACCTATTTCTAAAGCAGCCTTGAATGTTGGCAATGTCTACTTAAACTGTTCAATTAACTGGCAAGATACAATAATACAAGAGACTGAATAAACTTGGGAGTTCATTCTAACCATTAATTAAATTGTGCGTGCAAGAACCTTTTTTCTGCAATTACGTTTTGCCTAATTTTTCTTTAGATTCTTCACAGAATTTGCCAAGGATTAGACCAAAGATCGATCGGCTCATTGTATAAGGCTCGTAGGGCCGGGTTAACAAAAGACATTGCTGGAGACATTGGACATGAGGAGTGGGACAGGAAGAGGGTGAACCAGGGTAATGTCTCCAGAGCCTCCAAATTTGGCTGGAGGAGGCGCCCGCAGGACACAAAGATGGTCGGGCAAGGAAAGGGATGTTAGTTCGCGGGACAAGCCGGTCGAGGGCTATGGAGGAGGCCCTGCAGGAGCCTGGGGCTTAACTAAATCAGGAACTGCTCCAATAGACCAAGTGGACCAGTCTTTGGAAATGTCACCAAAACATGACAGTGCCCGCAAGTGTAAATATGCAAGAAGAATTTCACTGTGCAGTTGTACATGTGACAAATAAAGCACCATTGAACCATTGATGCTGGTATATAGTGCAAAAATCAGACAGCTAGATAACTCAGTAGGTTAGGCAGCATCTGTGAAGGGAAATTGACTGATGACATTTTGGGTTGGGCCCTTCAAACTGGTGGAGAAGAGGGGAGATAGCTGGTAGAGTGAGGCAAGGCTAAGGGGTGGGGTAAGAACTGGCAAGTGATAGGTGGATCAAGGAAAGGAGATGGATGCTGCCTGACCTGCTGAGTTACTCCAGCATTTTGTGATAGCTTCAAGGAAAGGAGAGGTTAATTGGCCAAAGAGCGAAATGAAGGCCAGAAATAGTAACCAAGGCTGGAGATGATAAGGGAAGTAGACAAAGGGTGCACATGGTGGAATCTGATGGGAAACGGGCAGATATCATTAAAAAAAAGAAATTGTAAAATGACCGTTCCTTCCCCAGATGCCATCTAGCCCGCCGAGTTCCTTCACCACGTTCTGCTCATATTGTTAAATGACTGGAATTCAGTATTTTCCCTGATTTAATGATGTGAATGATTTGCTGATAGGGAACACAAAAAAAAGGCACAGGCTACAGTTGAAATACGTCCATTGAGAAAACTTGGTTTGGAGGAACATAGGAGGATTTTTTAAAATCTGCTTAATAACGTGATAGATTTTATTGCAGAGTTTTTGTCGCTAATTTGAGCAATAACAAAAAAGAAAATGGTTTTAATAAACAATGAAGTGCTTTCAATGCTGAAATGGAGGCTCATGTACCTCATGCAATAAATAACGCAGGCTCCCCATTCCACTGTAAAACAATGGAACATTCATTAGCAGTTGGCCAGGGGGAAGAAAGGCTAATTTGGTTAACAGTCTTCCTTTATACTACTTTTGATCATCTAGATTTACTTTCAGAGTATGCATTTTTGACACAAGTAAATAACTATTCGACTGGCCTCATTGATAAAGTGCAGTTAATCTGCTAACTACCACCTGAAAGTAAAGTATGATGAATTAGTGGCAGCATTTGAGAGAAGCCATGGATAACCACAATCACCAACAGCCTGAGTAGAACTACTTAGCTTGTCAAAGGCAACCAACTGACGTTTCTGGTGGTGAATGACATCTGGCTCTTGCCCCATGATTTGATTAACACAATTATCAAATTGTTGGTAAAAACTATTTTTTTTCCAAAATGGAGAATCATGGGCTCACAGCTCTTGAGCCTTGTTCTCCAAGTGTCATGGAACTGTACTGCATGGAAACAGGCCCTTCATACGTTATCAGAGTAGAACCAGGCCGTTCAGCCCATTACATCTACTCCGCCATTCAGCCATGGCTGATCTATCTATCCCTAACGTCATTCATTTGCCTTCTCCCTATAACCCTTGACACCCATACTAATCAAGAATCTGTCAATCTCCACTTTAAAAATACCCAATGACTTGGCCTCGACAGCCATGTCTGACAATGAATTCCACTGATTCACCACCCTCTGATGAAAGAAATTCCTCTTCATCTCCTTTCCAAAGGTCTGTCCTTTTATTCTGATGCTGTTACTTCTGGTCCTAGACTCTCCCACTCGTGGAAGCATCATCTCCACAACCACTCTACCCAGACCTTTCACTATTCAGTGAGTTTCAATGAGGTTCCCTCTCATCCTTTTAAACTCAGCGGGTACACGTGCAGGGTCATCAAACGTTCATATGTTAACCCAGTCACCCCCAGGATCATTCCCGTAAACCTAATCTAGAGCCTCTGCAACGCCAGCACATCCTTCCTCAGGTACGGGGCCCAAAATGGCTCGCTCAAATGCAGTCTGAGCAGTGCCTTATAAAGCCACAGCATTACATCGTTGGATCCATTGATCCCTCTTCTCACTGTTCTTCAATCTCAGTGCACCCCAGTTCCATGTATCCCAACCTTGTTTATGGCACTATAGTTGCCAGCTTCCAAAAACACATACAAACCATATCAGCCATGATCACATTGAATGGCGGTGCTGGCTCGAAGGGCCGAATGGCCTACTCCTGCACCTATTGTCTATTGTTTCCTTTATAATAGCAGTGTACGAAGACCTTTAGTATAATGACTACTGATATTTAAGAAAACTTTCTCCAGGGAACAGCAATTAACTCTGGCTTTTCTGGCTATATCCCACAAAACAATTCCTTCTCCTCCTCCCTCCTCCTCCTCCCTCCTCCTCCTCCCTCCTCCTCCTCCCTCCTCCTCCTCCCTCCTCCTCCTCCCTCCTCCTCCTCCCTCCTCCTCCTCCCTCCTCCTCCTCCCTCCTCCTCCTCCCTCCTCCTCCTCCCTCCTCCTCCTCCTCCCTCCTCCTCCTCCCTCCTCCTCCTCCCTCCTCCTCCTCCCTCCTCCTCCTCCTCCCTCCTCCTCCTCCCTCCTCCTCCTCCCTCCTCCTCCCTCCTCCTCCTCCCTCCTCCTCCCTCCTCCTCCCTCCTCCTCCTCCTCCTCCCTCCTCCTCCCTCCTCCTCCTCCCTCCTCCTCCCTCCTCCTCCTCCCTCCTCCTCCTCCTCCCTCCTCCTCCCTCCTCCTCCTCCCTCCTCCTCCTCCCTCCTCCTCCTCCTCCCTCCTCCTCCTCCCTCCTCCTCCCTCCTCCTCCTCCCTCCTCCCTCCTCCCTCCTCCTCCTCCTCCCCCCTCCTCCTCCCTCCTCCCTCCTCCCTCCTCCTCCCTCCTCCTCCTCCCTCCTCCTCCCCCCTCCTCCTCCCTCCTCCCTCCTCCCCCCTCCTCCTCCCTCCTCCCTCCTCCCTCCTCCCTCCCCCCTCCTCCCCCTCTCCTCCCTCCCCCCTCCTCCCCCTCTCCTCCCTCCTCTCCTCCTCCTCCCCTCCCTCCTCCTCCCTCCTCCTCCCCCCTCCTCCTCCCTCCTCCCCCCTCCTCCTCCCCCCTCCTCCTCCCTCCTCCCTCCCTCTCCCCTCCTCCCTCCTCCTCCCTCCCCCCTCCTCCTCCCTCCCCCCTCCTCCTCCCTCCCCCCTCCTCCTCCCTCGCGGGAGAGTGTATGCAGGTAAAGGGACAGGTGGTAAATGGGAGACCTTTAAATGTGAGAGTTCAGGGCCATCATGTTCTGTTAGAGTGAAGGGCGGCTGGGATCAAGTGAATCCCTAGCAGACAGTAGAGGGTTGTTGGAATACAGTTAAGAGGGCATAAAGGAGACATGATATATCTATGGTAGAGAAAGTAAAGGAGAATATAAAAAGGTTCTGAAAGTCTATTAAGGCCATAAGAATATCTGGGGAGAGAGTTGGACTCCCCGTCATCTGCCCGTGGAGCCAACACTCCAAGCCCTTTGTAATAAAGCCAATGTGCCGTTTGCTCTTTGAACTGCATACTGTAGGCTAACTTTAGTCGATGCATGCACAAGAAGGGGATCACTCTGAACTTGACATGTGCAGCCTCTTTTGATTTAGATAATAATGTGTCTTTTAATTCCTCACTACAGTGAATGATTTCACACTTCCCTGCATGCAAGACCATTTGCCCACTCAATCTATTTACATCACAATGCAGATACCACAAATATCATCATCGCAACGTGCCCTTCCACCTATTTCTGTGTCAATGTAAAACTTGGAAACCTTACAAACTGCCTCTTCCTCCACGTCATCAATATAAATAGCAAACAATTGACGGCCAAGAAATGATCGCTAGTGCACGTCACCATGTTCAGTTTTTCATCCAGGATGAGCAGAGATGCAAGAGGTTGGAAAGGCTGCAGAGAGGAGCTTATCATGTGTCAATTCATCAAATCAATTTTCCATTTCCTGTCCAAACTCAACAAATCTTTTCAATAGTACTGCACATGAAATTCAATAGTACCACACATTTAAGAAATGTTCCTTCATGCAAATCATTTGACAGTGGAGGGCTTGACATACAAAGCTAAAGCAAATTAATGAGGCAAACTTAGCAATTAGAACCACTTTCCTCAGATGCAAGCAGATTCAAAGCAAAACCAATTAATCGTCCTTAAAAGAGAGCTTGACAAAAAAAATAGGAATTGGATTCAAGATTGGAAATTCAGACCTAGATGAGAAAATGCGATGTAAAAGATGGTTTGTCAGCCACAGTTAAGACAGAAACGAGAGACCAAGTAAAGCAACTAGTTGAGGTTGAATCGTGAAGTTTGAGATTAGAGAGAGACCCGAAGATGTTTTGCTGCAGTAGGCGAGAAAAATGTGAAGGGTTTGGGGTGGTTTTTAAACAAATTCCTCACACACTGGTCAGAATATATTCAACCCAAATATGCTAGCTTGGTTTCATGCTTCACACAATTCATGCTGATAACACAAACAAAAACAATCATAAAGCACGCAAAATAAATTTCAACATCACCATGGTCATCAAAATCAAAGCAAAAGGTCTCCTTCTGCCACAACACCCAATGTTTCCTATTTTAGAGAGTGGCATCCAACCTTAGACAGGAAACACAAAAGGAATTATACCAATGACGGAATTGAAGATTAGCAGAGATGCTGGATGGACACCCAAATTCATAATCTCCTGGAAGTAGCAGGGTTTATTCTTAACATTAACAGTGCACAGAGCCAACTGTTTAATGAATAGTCCAAACTACCAAAGGCAACCCATAAGCTAATTTCACTCCATTACAATTGCCTGTCAATTAAAATTAGTTACATTAGATTGAAATTCCCAGTATTTAAGGTTTTAGTTGAAAGTTGTAAAGATTTCAAGCCGTCCCATGGGAATGAGTTTGTTTAATTGGTTACTTTGATTTAGACAAGAGCATTAATTCATGCGTTCATGGCAGGCAAGTCTTTCACAAGAGTGCATCATTGCAGCTAGTCTGTGAAGTGCCTAATGAGGATGCCCCACATCAGCCTCATGCTTTCATTTTATTCTCTGCCATCCTTCAACTGACCCCTTCTTACAATCCCCTTATTAGATTGAAGGGATCAACAGCCTCAAAAATGCAGCCAGCACCATCAGAGACCCACACCACCCTGGCCACACACTCATTTCACCCCTGCCATCAGGAAGATGGTATCAGAGCCTGAAAACTAACACTCAGGATCAACACCAGTTTCTTTCCCACAGCCATCAGGCTATTAAACACTACAACCTCCAAACTATATAGACTTGGGGCATCTTTTTGTCTTTGCACTATTAATATTTGTTTTATATATAAATAAATAAAGTTCTTGACTCCCTATTTCCTTTCACATGTCCCTTCTGGTGCTCAGCATAAGGCTGTTTTAGATAATGTCTCTGGAAACATATAACTAATGGGCGATTGATGGTTGGCGTGTACCCAGATGTTTCCATTTCCATTTGATTCTTTAAATCAATTTTGGAGGATGATGGGTGAATGGAACGAAATGCCAGAGAGGGTAGTTGAGGCAGGTACTACATCAACGTTTAAAAATACATTTGGACAGGTACATGAATCGGAAAGGTTTAGAGGGATGATGGCCAAACACAGGCAGATGGGGCTAGTGTAGTTGGAGAAGGTTGGCTGGCATGGGCAAGTTGGGCCAAATATGTCCAAACCATGTCATCACCTCCTTTTGACTTCTCAAACAAGGGGTTTTGCATTTACAAGGTCATAAGTGATAGGAGTAGAATTAGACCTGTCAGCCCATCAAGTCTACTCTGCCATTCAATCATGGTTGATCTATCTCTCCCTCCTAACCCCATTCTCCTGCCTTCTCCTCATAACCACTGACACCTTAAAAAATATCCAATGACTTGGCCTCCACAGCCTTCTGTGGCAAAAAATTCCAGAGATTCACCACCCTCTGACCAAATATATTTCTCCTCATCTCCTTCCTAAAAGAACATCCTTTAATTCTGAGACTATTTTGTTTTATAGTAACATATGGAAATTAAGGGACAATTCAGAAAAACACATTTGTCAATCTGCGATATTTTTGATATTAACAACATTTAATTAGCCAAGGCATTTTAAAATATTGGACAAGTAGGACTCCAGACCCCTCATGGTTGATTTTACATTCTCAAGTCCACTTCTGTGCCAGTTCCCCCAAATCTTTGATTCCCTAATCTTTTTATCTATCTCCACCTTGAATCTATCTAAAGATCCAGCTTCCAAATCCCTCGGGGGCCGAGAACTCCAGCAAGTCACCACTCTCCGAGAAAATTAATTGCAACACATCTTAGTTTTAAATGACAGGTCCGTTGTATCTGACATTGCATGCTTGGTCATTGTTTATCAAACTAGTTTTCATGGCGGGTAACGCATTGCCACTTCCCTTTACAGTATTGGAGATGACAAGCCTAATATATTTGTGGCTTCTGCATCATTACACAGTTGTTTGCAAGAAATCCCATCAAAATGTTTACCCAACTCCTGAGGGCAACAACATTTTTTTTTTTTTTTTTAAAACAGACCCTGAAGAAGTATCACAATAAGCTGAGCTAAACTCCATGAACAAACTCTGCCCAGTTTCAGAAATATTGCAGTTTCTTGTTTTTCCACAATAGAACAATGTCAGATATTTGCTTTACACATCATCCAGTATTGCCTCAAAAAGCTAGAGTGACTCAGCAGGCCAGGAGGCATCTCTGGAGCAAAGGAATGGGTGACGTTTCAGGTCGAGACCCTTCTTCAGTTTGAAGAAGGGTCTCAACCCGAAACATCACTTGTTCCTTTTCTCCAGAGGTGCTGCCTCACCCGCTGAGTTACTCCAGCTTTTTGTGTCTATCTACAGTTTAAACCAGCATCTAAAGTTCCTTCCTACACATCCAGTATTGTCACCTGGTCTGACAAAGCACCAGCATTGTTCCAGAGCATAGTCTCAGAGTAATTCTTTCAATCCTTTACACATTCTAAGCCCATTCAATGAGGCCACAGCCATGGCCTGAGATTCCACATTTTCATACAACAGCCTTGCAGCTGGTCTTGGCGAGTTTCTAATTTAAGAACAGAATGCAACTCAAAACGTATGTGGTTTTCAAAGTTGGGCATCTCCAGGGAAACAGGATTCAGACTTGCAGAGACCCATGTTCCAGTTTAAATAGATGACAGCATACCATTACTGAACTTAAAGTTCTATTTTAAACCATGCAAAAGACGCTTTCCATGTTTGCATTGGATCTTGGGTGAATTTGCTCATTCTGTCAGACTACAAGAATGAACCTTCCCTGTTTAGTTCCACCATGCCTTTCCATCAATAATGAATGGGCCTATGCATAGATAAGCTAGATGCATAGAAATGGCATAGATAAAAGAATGAATATTTGCAGCAAGCCATCAAAGAGCAAGATATGAATCAATCAACCAGACCCATTCAAAAAAGACCAGACTGGTGTATCTGTGGATGCACAAAATTACTGGAAATCAGAAATAGAAGATGCTGGAAATCTGAACAGAAACAGAAAATCCAGTAGACAGGGAGCTTGACTCCAGCTCATCTTTTTCCTGCTCGTCTGCCCTCACTGCCTCTCCTCCTGGACAAAGCAGGGATAGAATTTCCCCTGTCCTGCAACCTACCAACCTTTGCAGCCAACTGCAGTGTCTGCCAGCTCCAACAAAGCTCAAAGTGCTGGAGTAACTCAGCAGGTCAGGCAGCATCTGTGGAGGGCATGGACAAATGACAGTTCGGGTTGGGACCCTTCTTCAGACCCCAGTGTCTTGCTACCGGTCACTTTATTTCTTCATCCTAGTCGCACTCAAACCTGATTCTGTCCTCATATAATCTCACAACGAGGCCCAACAAAAGCTTAGGGATCAACATATCTTCCACATGGCCACATTGCAATCTTCCAGACTCAATATCAAATTCTCCAATTTTAGGTAACCTGCTTCATCTGCATCAGAACTGACTATTTCTGTTGCAAGTCATCCACCTGTGATACTGGGTCAGTTTTCTCGCTCCATTTGTGCAGGCCCGGGCTGCTGGCAATGTCCCCACAGTCCTGCTGTTATCAACACATAATATATAAAGCATAATCTGCCCTACTATTGGTAGAGTTTATTATTGTCACGTCTACCAAGATGCAGTAAAAAGCATTGTTTGCTTGTTGTATAGTCAAATCATACCATGAACACTAACAAACTCTACTGAAGTAGAACAGCAAAGCTCAAACATGTTCAAAGAGGAAAAACCCCCACAACGTGCAATTTAGTGTTAGAGCATCAGTTACAGGGAAAGTACAGATTCTTAAAAATTGCAAGCATTGCAATGAGGTGGGTTGAGATCAGGGCTACACCTTTAGCTTTTAAGAGGACCAATCAGAATTCTGATTAAGGAGGATAAGCTGTCCCTGAATCTGGTGGTATGTGCAGTCATTTTCTAGTTTCTTCTGCCCAATGGGAGAGGAGAGACGAGAAGATGACCATTAACTCATTGACCTAGTCTCACTCTATTACAGATGTTTTCATGGCCCCATCTGTCCCTCTCCTCCTTTTCTGTAGCATTTGTGGTCCCAGACTAGTCCCCCACTATCACCAGCATCTTCTACCTGAGTTATGTGCCAAGCTAAAACAGCAGGGTAATTAACTCAACCGGAAATCTTCCCATCAAAATGAAACGGTGCCCTACCCAAAGCACGCTGCAGAAATCCCATCAGAGTAATGGCAACATCTGGTGGAAAACACATGTGGCAGTGAGGGCTGGAATCAGGGGGGTAGCTGACATAAAAGAACGACAGCTGATGTGGGGGGGGGGGGGGGGACAAACTAGTGGGGAAAATCACAAAGGAAGACGGAACTTACTATTCCCAACAGGACACACAGGAGGGATTGCAAGTCGAATCTGAAATTCCAATGAAACTGCTTCACCATCACATTCAGTGACAAAGAGCAGCAATAAACATCGACAATTTCCCCAGAAGAAATAAAGCAAAGTGGAATTTTTCTCTGCCACAGTCATTTGCAACTGGGCTTTAAGGACTTCTGAGTGTTCCAGACATAGCTAGGCATCTTGCAGCGTAGGCAGGTATGACTCATTAATTGTAAAAAAAGCTTCCATCCAGCAAGAAGGGAAAGAGCAATTTAAAGACAGGTAATTGTGAAGAAAGCAAAACATCAGAGGCTCCTGGAAGCTTATAATTGCCACTGTTACAATTCCCCAAAAAATAAAATAAAAATCTACGGTTCACATAACACATCGGGTCAGACAGGATCTCTGTAGAAAAGGAATAGATAATGTTTCAGATCGAGACCCTTCTTCTGAAGTGTGAAGGGTCTCGACCCAAAACGTTACCTATTCCTTCTCTCCAGAGATGCTGCCTGACCTGCTGAGTTGCTAAACCATTTTGTGTCTATCTTCGGTGTAAACCAGCATCTGCAGTTCCTTCCTGCACATATCACATGGTGTGAAAAAATAGACACGAAAACCTGGAGTAACTCAGCAGGTCACACAGCATCTGTGGAGAAAAGGAATAGGTGACTTTTGGGGTTGAGACCATTCTTCAGACTTCAGCTTTTTGTGTCAATCTACAGTGCAAACCAGGATCTCCAGTTCCTTCCTACACATAATATGACATGTTTTTGTTAAATGAGGGTTTTATTTTCTTAAAAGAGGACTCTTTTTCTAAATACTTGTTTGTAAAATCAAATTTCATGTATTTAAAGAAAACTACCAGCTATTTCCCATTGCAGAATTCCACAAGATCATAACCTGATCAGTCATTTAATGCAGGGAAATCTCAATGTAAAGACAAACGGACCAAGTTCCTTCATAAACCTGCCACATTGACAAAACTGCGTATTCCTTTGTTCAACTATAGATATCACACTCAATTTAGATCAAGATGAATTGAAACAAATACGACGATCCCCCGGGGTTAACAGCAGGAACCTTTTCAAGTGAGTTTACACGCAAAGATAAATAACCCACCTGAGAATATGTCAATCTGTTGGTCAAACTGTCCTGACACTTACATTCCCGTTTAGTCTCACACAATACATAATGGAAAAGATGGGAGCTTTAAACCCCCAAATAAAACTGATGCAATAACATCCCATTCATCCTATACCCTAGGTAAAACCAGGATTCAAATTTATTTATTCATATCCATATAAAGAGCCATTTAGCACAAAAACAGACCCCTCTGTCCAACTCTCGACCAACCAACTCGGTCCATACATGCCCCCCTAAGATGTCTCATCTAAGCTAGTCCCATTTGCCCCCCCATATTCCTAAATCTTTCCTGTCCATATACCTGTCCAAGTGTCTTTTAAATGATGTATAATACCTGCTTCAACTACTCTTCTGGCAGCTTGTTCCATACACTCACCACCCTCTGAGTGAAAATAAATAAATATATATATAATTTTTTTTTTTTAAATTAAAAATCGCCCTTCGATTATTATGAAATCTTTCCCTTCTCACCTTAAACCCATGTCCTCCAGTTCTTGATTCCCCTACCCAAAGTAAAGACTCTGCGCATTTAGCTCATCAACTCCCTTCATACACTGAGTATTAAAAGGCAAATCCTCACAATACAAATTTCTTAGACAAGAAAGATATTGGACACAGAAAATATCATTAGGTATTTTCACCCCATTTGTGCCTCACCCAACCTCCTTCCATCCAAACTCCTCTAACTCTGTCCTCTCTGCTATTATCCCTCCTGGGTATTTCATATTCAATTCCATGCATGTAGACTATTCACCCAAGCTTAATAACTATTGTAGCAACTTTCCAATTTTCACTAGCTAAAGACATTTCTCCTGAATTACTGATTTGATTTTTATGTGATAATCTTATATTAATCATACCAGCATTGCTCTTACCCAAACACACTATCAAACCCTCCATTAATTTTAAACACTTCTAATTACCTCTAGTGCCTCTCTCCCCTTTCTCTCTGTCTCCATCTCAAAAGACTAACTATACACTGATAATTACCACAAACCCACTGACTCTTACAAATGACTGAACTATACCCACCACCTCCCAACATGAACAAGACCCCTTTCTCACTGTATCTGCACTGCATCCGTTCTCAAGGCAATTCTTTCCACTTCAGGACATCTGAAATGCCCTTCTATTTCAATAAATCAGCTCAAACATCCCCTCCCACACTATCATCAAACAAGCCCTCACCATATCTCCTCTCTAGCACACAATTCCACTCTCACACCACCTCCCCCCAGACAGAAAAAGGCAGAGTTACCTTAGTCCTTGCCTTTCAGTCTCTGCATCCAACACATTAACTCTGTCATATCAGCCAACTGCAACATGATCCCAACCCAGCAGTGACATCAATGGAACAGGAAGAAAAGGCATTTAAACAGAGATCAATTAGTGGTGCCTGGATCTCAATAAGGAAGAATTAGCCAATGAAGCAAATAATTGAAAATGTAAGTTATTTCAGCAAGACCACCTTCAGTATCAATTCTTATCTGCACTGACTTGTTATTCCAGTTCAAAGTGCAACTAATTAAGTATGAGGGTCCAAAGGATTCAGTAGACTCAAAAGAAATACAGGTTGGTGTTTATAATTACACCACACACCACCATTAAATCACTTTGCAATCAGAAATCAAGGGATAGGGGGAGAAAGCAGGAACATGGTACTGATTCTGGATGATCGGCCATGATCATATTGAATGATGGTGCAGGCTCGAAGGCCAAATGGCCGACTCCTGCACCTATTTTCTATGTTTATATGTTTGCAGTGAAGGAAGAGTATTCACAATGGTAGGTGTAGAAAATGCAGCAGCCAATTTATGAGCAGCCAGCTCCCTGGAAGAGCACGGTGGCAGGAAGCAAGTAATTTGTTGTAAGTCATTTTGAGCAAAGGATTAACTTACAACTGGGACCCCTACCATATCGACCTCATGCTGCCGCCATGCCAACAGGCCATAAAGGTTAAAAGTTAAGACTCTAACATTTTTTTAAACTTCGGACTTGAAGGGTATAAGATGGCATAAATGTTGCAACTCTTGAGTACTGGCGGTCTACTATCCTACACACCTACACTTAGTATGATTGTGCCTAATGTGTAGTCGGATTGTCGCTGTATGCAAAAAAAAGGATTTCACTGGGACAATAAAGTACCATTGAACTATAGAAATCAGCTACATAACAAGAGATTGAAGTGTAAAAAACACGGGCTGATTCTTTGACATTTCAGTGACATCTGCATCATTTTGTTATATCTATATCAGGCACAAATTAGATTTATCGAAGTCCGTTTCCTCACTTGCAATTGAACTAATATTTGCTCTTGGACTTGTTGTTGCATTAATTGCCACCATCATCAGCTTACAATATGTTGTGCTGGGTCTGTGACGTTAGTTTCCCCTCCAGAATCAGACTGGGGCAACACAAATGACACAGCCACACTTTACTCTTTAACAGGCAGATAAAACAGGTCTTCTGTCATGGGAGTTTCATGCATTTTGTGTTTCATTGGCAATGAATGATGGCAATTAAAACGGGTGTTCTAGGGTCTAGTATGCCTTTATTTGAGAAGTGAGCATCACTACCAAGGTTGCATTTAATGACCTTGAAGATGGGCCTGCATTGTAGTTACAATCCACATGGTTAAAATCCCCCCCCCCCCCCCCCCCCCTGGCTCTTTATATAAGGATCGAGGTCCTTGATGAATGAAGGGGCCCTGTATTATTTGCTGAGAAATCGG
The DNA here is from genome assembly GCF_053455715.1 of Rhinoraja longicauda. Classification (NCBI taxonomy): domain Eukaryota; kingdom Metazoa; phylum Chordata; class Chondrichthyes; order Rajiformes; family Arhynchobatidae; genus Rhinoraja; species Rhinoraja longicauda. Next base: position 100,233,945 of record NC_135954.1, read on the forward strand.
TCCATGATGGTCCCTGGGCTCAGGTCGTGAAAGTCATTGATTTGGGAGTTGCTGTCATAGTAAAAAACGCAAGTTATTCATTTCAGGGCTGAAATTAAAAATAGATAATCACATAAGATTTGATATTTATTTTGTATGCAGCCATTAAGATCAATGTAGTTTTGAAATTATATTTATGTATAATGCAACAAAAAAAAAGAATAGATGCATGTGACAATACGATAGAACTTTATTTATCCCAGAAGGGAAATTGACCAATTGATCTTTGTGTGTGCGCGCACATGTGTGCACGTGTGCGTGCTTGCATGCGCATGTGAGAGAATCACATGTGGGTTGGACATTGGAGTAGCATTAGGCCCATTGAGCCTACTCCACCATTCGATCATGGCTGATCTATTTTCTCTCTCAACCCCATTCTCTTGCCTTCTCCTAGTAACCTTTGACACCCGTACTAATCAAGAACCTATCAATCTCCGCTTTGAAAATACCTAATGACTGAGCCTCCATAGCTGTCTATGGCAGTGAAATCCATAGATTGACCACCCTCTGACTAAAGAAATTCCTCCTCATCTCCATTCTAAAGGTACGCCCTTTAATTTTGAGCATGTGCCCTCGGGGTTTAGACTCTGCCATTAATGGAAACGTCATTTTCATGTCCACTCTGTCCAGCTATTTTGTTATTCTATCATGCTCTTTTCAGGCAAAGCCTTGGGATTGAGGATGACTTGCTTCTACCCTGATTTTTGTTGGTTCTGATGTGGCTTATGAGGCCAAGGCAGAAACTACAGGCACTCCCACAGAGGACCAGGTAGCGGCATAGTTATCAACCTTCCATTATGAGCTTCATTGTCGACCCAGTGCATGAATTTGAAGTTCCACATACCAGCCCAAATGCACTTTCCCCACATTGAGCAGGCATAATTATGGCCAGTGATTCCCAGGACCTCAACCTATTCAGAACATGCAAATACAAAATGGTTTCTGCAAAACACTGCTCGACTCCCGAGTTTGGGGTGACTTTGGTGCAGAAACACTGTCACCAGAAGCTGAACAGTTTCCTATTAGTTCTGAAGATTAGCTCCATAAATAGAATTAATCCACTCTATAATTTAGTTTGCCTATGACTGGAAGAATGCATTTCCACTATTAGCAACACAGTATCGGTGATGTTGGAAGAGGTAGATTTTGCTAAGTGAACGTTTTCACCTTTCCATGCCAATAGCAAAGGATGACCAACAGTAAAAGTGTGTGCCCAACAAACTCACTTGCATCAGACCCACCATGACTTCTTAGACCTACTTCGCAAAGTCCCATTAAGATTCCTGCCCTGTATGCAACTTAACTCCAGCTGAGCAAGTGATGTTGAAAGATTTACAGATATAAATGTTGGTTTTCTCACCCCTTTGTTGTCAAGTTCGTCTCCGGATAAATTGATCAATCTGGCACCAATGAAGCCAGCATATGATGGGAAATGGAAGGTTGCCGCAATAGAAATGTATCTATTTATGACATTAATGAATAGATAAATTCATCACTTCATTCACCCAGACATTAGCAAAACAATCAGCATGTTGTCCCTTAATGTTAATCAATTAGAAATGTTTAAGGCTGAACTTTGAGCAATGAAAGTTCCATTCATTCAGATATAATGATGGGATGAGAAGGGGAAAGGATTTCACTTCAAGAATTTTGTGTCTTAATCTATATACTAAAACTCTCGTTTGTTATCTTGTTTGTGACTGAACTTCAGCCAAAACGGTACATGATAGAGCGACAATTTTAGGCCCACCTTACTCACCATTGTCACTTTAGTGATAATGCAAGTAGTTTTATTGAAATCGGCGTTATATTTTTAAAGTTATTCACATTTTCAAGTTTAAAAGGAGGGGAGGTGGAGGGGAGGAGGGAGGGGGGAAGGGGGGTGTGGGGGAGAAGGGAGAGGGGAGGGGGTTGAGGAGAGTGAGGGGGGGGGGCAACAATGCAGGAGAGGTTTGGGTCCACTTTGTCTATTAATTCCTAAACAGGAACTTGAGTATACTTAAGGGAACATAATTTATCAAATTCTGTGCTAGAATATGTTCGAAACAAAACTTTGATTACAAAACAAAAAATCTAATCACACTTCCATAACTGGCAGCATAACATGGTTCAGTGCACGGTTTAAGTTGGAAGTACAAAAAAAAAAACCTTTTTTTTTCCTGGTACACATTTGAAAATCACTACAAGTACAGAGAATGGTGGGGTTAATAGTGGAGGAGGCAAAAGAACAAAAGATAGAAAATAAAAATTAATTAAAAATGCAAGTGCTGAAAATCTTAAACAAAATCAATGTATGCTGCCTGACCCACTGTACGACATGCCCTGTTTCTGTTCAAGACCCCAAAAAATGTAAGTTAAAATAAAATCCATAAGTATGAGCAGTAATAGAATTTAAATGGTATAATTTTGAAATAGATGCAGGAGGGAGAAATTTGTATTATTGCAAATCTTACAAATGTGTCATTTCAACTTGATAAAATTGTTAAAGTGCAAATAGATCTTGGCTTTATTAACAAGTGCATGCAATACAAAAACAGGGAAATTACTTTAAATCTTTACAAGTTCTCCTGATGTTGAGCATTGCATGAAATTCGCACGGATGTCAGATCTTAGAATAAATTATCAATTTGTGCCTGGAAATTGTGTTGCTCTCCTTACAACAGATAAGTTTAAATGGAGACTTGATAGCAATGTTCATGATGAAGATAGACACAAAATGCTGGAGTAACCCAGCGGGTCAGGCAGTATCTCTGGAGAAGGGTTCTAACCCGAAACATCACCTATTCCTTTTCTCCAGAGATGCTGCCTGACCTGCTGAGTTACACCAGCGTGCTGTGTCTATCTTCGGTATAAACCAACATCTGCAGTTCATTCCTACCCAGGAATGTTCATGAAATAGATAAGAAACTGTTTGGAAAGAATTGGTGAGCAGATGATGCAATTTATGGCAACTGGCAAAAGAACCAGAGTAGAAAAAAATATATGCACAGTTTATTGTTGCATATAGGCAAGCAGCAACTAAATAAGGGAGCAAATACAAAGGTGAACTGGATACAGAGTTGAAGGATGACAGAACAGTGCATGGGCAACCCAGCTCCACAAAATAATCAACATAAATCAGGCTGCCTATTCACACCCCCTCCCCCTCTACACTATCATTTGATAATCAGAATGAGAAAAATGAAACAAACATTTCACTTATATGGCACCTAGATTTCCAAAACAAATTCACAGCCAAACAATTATTTTCAATCCACTCATCATTACATTGATAAACAACAGCGTAATCTACACACACAGGTAAACCAGTTGCCCAGCACTTTCATTTCCAAAGACTCTAGCTGTTTGAATTTCAGCCTAATAATGAAACAGTCCATGTCATTCAAAGATAAGTAAGAATCTTTGAAGGTCTTAATTGTATCCACTTCTATAGCTTCCTCTGGCATCTCATTCCAGATAAGGACCACCTTCTGAGTGAAAAGGTCGCTTCTGAGGCCCCTCTTAAATCTCTCCTCTCTCACCTTAAACCTATGCCCTCTGGTTTTAGAGTCCTCTACCCGAACAAAGACTATCTAGCATCTCTATGTAACTCAAGCACCACAAATCCAGGTAACATCCTGGTCATCTCTTCTGTGCCCTTTCCAACTTAATTACGCCTTTCCTGTAGCTTGGTGAGCAGAACAGCACACAGTACTCTGAATGTGGTCTCACCAACAACCTATACAATTGCACCCTGATATCCCAACTTTTGTATTCAATACTCTTTCCAATGAAGACAGCCGTGCCAATTGCCTTCTTCATCGCCCTGTCCACTTGACTCACCATAGTAGGATTCAAAACTTAGCTGAACCATCCAAAGATATCTTCAGAACAGGTCAAGAGGTTGAGTATCCTGTAACATATGGCAATAAATGCTGGTTCTGCCAGCACCACCTACATCCCATGAAATGAATGACAAAACTTCCACCACATTTTAAAAAGGCCAAACATATCAACACTATTTAGTTATTGAATCCACTATCAGAAACATAGACCTGTAATGAAACATTAACTCCATATTCTTCTTAGGAAATATGATCTGCTAATTATTTGGATGCTAATTTCAGTTCTTGAATCTGGCAAATTAAGTTTCAATTATATTTGCAAGTTTTCATTCTTTTGAACAGTTCAGTTCATCCGTTCTTTCATGTAAACATACCTGGTTACCACCTTGAAATACTCACTGAAATATTGTTTACTGTTAAGTTTCATAGCTGGGTTTCTTTCCTTAAAATGCATTGACATCATTTGAAGATTTGTTTTATGATGGGGTAGTAATTTAACAAAACGTTCACTAGCCAAAAATGCAATTCCTGTATGACTTTTCTTTTCCATTTATTCACATGGTACCAAAGAAATTCTGAACAAGAATCCAAATGTAATATTTGAAAATAGTAACATATGAAAATAGTATGTATTAGAACAATATAGCACAAGAATCGGTCCTTCAGCCCACTATTTCCATGCCGAACATGATGCTATGAAAAAATAATCTCCTCTGCCTGCACATCGTCTATATCCCTTCACTTCCTGCGTATTCAGGTAACCATCTAAAAGCCTCTTAAATGCCAATATCAGGCCTGCCTCCACCACCATCCCTGGCAGCACTTTACAGCACCGACCATTCTGCATCAAAAACTCACCCCGCATATCTCCTTAAAATTTTATCTCTTTATGTTATTGAAAATCAGATATGAAAGTGTATTCCAGCACCAGAACGTTAGAAACAGCCAATATGAAACAGCCAATATTAAACACTCTACAACATCCTGAGAGCTCCAACATTGCACTGGCTCGTAAATAGAATTTAACTTTAAGTAAATTTACACTTCAATCATGCATTCAAAATGTACTGTTTCAAAATAAGCTATTTAGAATATAATTCTCAGAAATAAACTTCCTGGGGAGAATTCTGCAACAAAGGAGGAAATATTAGACAGTCACTTATCTCATATTAACAAGGTTTTTACCAAAGTTACATTGGTATCTTTTTTCTCCCCAAAGGGTGACTTGCTACAGACGAAAGTGGAGTCAGAAATTAAGTGGCTTGGCATAATTAGATAATAGTTTCCATTATTTATACTTTTAATAACGCACGATTAATAAAGGCTTTATTCTACAGAATTTTCATGCCTATCAGAAACATTTTCTTGATTAATACAGATCAAGACTAATCAAGTCTTGATTTGGGTCGAGATTATGGGGAGCAGGAGAATGGGGTTAGGAGGGAGAGATACATCAGCTATGATTGAATGGCAGCGTGGTCTTGATGGGCCGAATGGCCTAATTCTACTCCTATTCCTTATGACCTTATGGGCATGAGCTGGTAGAGTTGCTGCCTCACGGTGCCAGAGCCCGAGTTCAATCTTGACTCAGCGGGACGGGCAGCATCTCTGGATAGAAGGAATGGGTGATGTTTCAGGTCGAGACTCTTCTTCAGACTTCTTGAGTCTGAAGAAGGGTCTCGACCCTAAACGTCACCCATTCCTTCTATCCCAGAGATGCTGCCCATCCCGCTGAGTTACTCCAGCATTTTGTGTCTATCTTCGGTTTAAACCAACATCTGCAGTTCCTTCCTCCACATTTGGACTGAATGGGAGATGGATGTTCAGTGTGGACTCCGGGGATCAAAGATTCTGTTTGCGTACTGAATCTTTCAATAAATCATTCATTTAAAAAAATATATAGCTTGTGTATAGGTAACTACAACAGCGTGTGTTCTTTAAACTCTTTCCATTTTTTTCTAGAATTCTGCGGTTATGAACAGGGCTTGTTTCTTTAAAATTATATATAATTTTTAAGAATACCAAATTATTGAGCCCAATTCAGAGTAAATCCCCCACAAGGACAATTCCTCGCAGTTGTATTCTTAATATTGAGGAATAATTGTAAAAAGCAAAATACCCAATTTTTCTTGGGAGGAAATTCCACGCATAGTTAACTAGATTTATACAGCATTCGCCAACAAAATATACTGTTTATGCCTCCACATGAACTCGCTATTCTTCAAATCTGCACATGGTCTGTATAATCCAAAGTGAGGAAGTGTGATTAATTTGCAGAAGATTTAACAGAAGCATATTAGTCCAACTATTTTTCATATTGACATGATTAAAACTAAAGGGAAAAAATTATTCCAATTATGAATTTACGATTGTGTGAATTTCTATTGTATGAATTATGTAAATTTGTTCTTGCATTACACAAGGTCTTCTTCTAGCAATCTTTCATTCAATCCATTCTCTTTCAAGTTCAGAGAGCGGAAGTATGGGTGGGAAAAAATTATCACATAACATTGCTTTGTAACTGATCGAATGGCATTTTCGCAAAATTTAATCTCTGTGAAACACCTCATCTGAAAAACTGAGAATTGGCAAGTGAATTCGTGTGCAGAAATGATAGAGAGCAAAAGTCGTTTTTATTGAAATGTTAAAGAATGCCTGCTTTATGATTAATGACTCATAAGTCAAATCATGGAAAAATGCAGCTTTGAAACGTGTTTTCCAGAAATTAAGTTTTCATTAGCAAATTTAAAATTCACGGTGGTGCAGCGGTAGAGTTGCTGCCTTACAGCGAATGCAGCGTCGGAGACTCAGGTTCGATCCTGACTACGGGCGCCGTCTGTACGGAGTTTGTACGTTCTCCCCGTGACCTGCGTGGGTTTTCTCCGAGATCTTCGGTTTCCTCCCACACTCCAAAGACATACAGGTATGTAGGTTAATTGACTGGGTAAATGTAAAAATTGTCCCTAGTGTGTGTAGGATAGTGTTAATAGTGTTAGTGTGCGGGGATCGCTGGGCGGCGCGGACTTGGTGGGCCGAAAAGGCCTGTTTCCGCGCTGTATATATATGATATGATATGAATGCTGAGAACTATATTCTGTACTCTGTATCTTCCCCTTTGTTCTATCTATTGTACTTGAGTTTGACTTGATTGTATTTATGTATAGTATATCTGATAGCATACAATACAAAGCTTTTCACTGTACCTTGGTACGCGTGACAATAATAAACCTAAACCTACTAACTAGCTGCACTTTGAAGCTTTATTTGGGATCAAGACAGGGTCAATATTGCTTCATATTTATAGTCTGCCACAGGAGAAGTTAACCATCATTGAGCCAGAAGCAATGAAGTTGTAGTAAATTTACATCGCACTATGGTTAAGACCATTGAGCACAATTCAAGTCACCTTTATATATTTTGGATACATAGTTACAGGGAAGAATGTAAAACAAATATTTAACAGGGCTGATCTGAGAAATCCATGGTTACTGATTCAGGAATGAGTGAATCAATTGGATCGGTTTTTTTCCATGGAAAATGCTGTGACGTGACGTCGAAAGCTCCTTAAAACTTAGACAGCGTTCAACAAAAATGATGGAGTGAGCATTCCTTCTACTGAGGAAGACAAATACTAGTGGCTTGAAATTAAATCAGGGTTTCAGCAGTATCATCCGTGTTGAGAGAGTTGCTTTTTAAGAAGTTAAATGATTAGAAGGGCTGAGGCATAGAGAGCAATGTTGAGAGTTGATGGGGAAAGGCCGGAGTAGGGAATTAGCAATATTTATGGACTGACTAGCCAAATGACTTTCTTCAAAGCTGTGCAACTCTTTGCAAAAAGATTGCAAAGCTAATTGTTTGCATAAAAAACCCTATCAATCAATGGAAAGCATTCAACAGCCTGATACAGATAATGGCTCGAACATATTGTGCAATTTGTCGTTAGAAAGCAACTGCATTTGTTTCGTAGCCACTTCAGTCCAATTAGCTGTTACACTTAATTTTGTGCATTAAACAGTGATATATTAAATTGCTCAAGGCGACCACCACAAAGCAACAGCAGACTCTGTTTTACTCCATTTTATTTAGTTAGTTTACAGACCTTGCGGCTTTTGTTTGAGTGCATCTTTTCTTATACTGTCCATTTTATTGCCATCTTCAGAGTAAACAAGGTTCACTATTCACGAGTCTGAATATACACTATATATCAGTCTGAAGAAGGGTCTCGACCCGAAATGTCACCCATTCCTTCTCTCCAGAGATGCTGCCTGTCCCACTGAGTTACTTCAGCATTTTGTGTCTACCTTCACTACACGATGCCAGGACTGATTCCGTGGTTTTTGGTCGTACTCGAGTGTATGAGGAACATATAAAAGTCAAATAGAGTTGATACAGGGAATATGAAAGGTCACATATATTCAGCAGGTCAGGCAGCATCTGCAGATAGAGCACCAGAGTTAGCATTTCAAACGGATCCCCGTGGATACCGCGTGTTCCCTCTCCAGGGACACACGGGCATTGACGTAGGCCCAGCAGAGGGGCAGACTGTCGACTCGGGCAGAACCTTCAACTGCCTGCTGTCTGGACCTGCAAATTGCCATCTTGGCTAGGCCCAGGAACAAACCGACAGGGAGACCCAACCCCCCACCCCCCGGCTCCCACTCCCTCCCGACCCTCCCCCTTTTGTACCGGGTAACCAAAGATCAGGAGCGTGGGGCTAAAGTGCAGCCAAAACTTGAGAAGCAGAGCCCCTTCGGATAGTCGTACAGGGGATGCAACCTCTCGCACTTCATATACATGTGGAACACAGTCTCTTCCTCACCGCACAAGTGACAGGTGACTGACAAGTCCGTGATCCGACTTAAATATCGAATACACGCCACAGCTCTGTGCAACACTCCCCACCCTCGGTCCCCGATGGGCCCAACATCACCTTGGCAGCATCTTCATCAAAACGACTGCAGCTGCAAAAGGACAACTCAGGGATATGTAAAAAAACACTGCCTTGACAAGACTCAACCATATCCTAAAACATGAGTAAAACTAATTCAGATTTACTGTATACTATTCGCAGTATTTAGTTTTCACATCCATCCAAGAAAGTAATGACTGTGTCAATTTTCCAAATTTAGTGGCCACTTATGATAATTTGCCCAGACTTGGCATATTAATAATATATCCAAAATGAATAGAATGCAATGCAAAGAAGACACATCTCAGCTGCTCCAACGGAAGTGCATTTTTGTGTATCAAAAAAAATAAAAATAATAATCAATCTGATTGAGCACATGGAGAGTAAATGTGGAAAGGGTTCTAAATTGCCCCAGTTACATTCAATGAACTTCTTCTGAAATGCAGTGATTGCTGTGTCACAAAAGACAAAGGAGGCAATTTGCAGGCTTTGGTTTTCAGATATTCAATGCAGATGAAAGCAAATATACAATCACTGAGGATATTTTTGCCCTCTTCAGTAGCTCAAAGGGAAGCGGTAATTAGATCATTCTGTCATTTAGGAAAACCAGTAATTTGACACATTGCATTATTCGCCACATCGCCTGTGTGTACGAAACGCATACACAAACACGTAGATATTGGAGCAAGCTGTGTCACTTCAGCCACGTAAAATGCTGCATGGATTAAGGGGGAAAGGCTTGCAGTTT